>NC_047572.1:29328841-29647073 GCF_011004845.1 Esox lucius | reverse complement strand
CTCATCTTAAATTAGATAGGAATTTTCCTGCTGTTGTGATCAACAGGAAGCGGCAATTGAATTTGGGCTTCACAAAATTATTTAGATTGTTGAAATGTTTTAATCTGTCTATCCATCAGTAACAGTAGATTTCCACATTCAATGTCTACCGCAAAATACCAGCAAATGGTCAATAGCTGTACTTCCTAAATATATACTATACTATACACAGCTCTGACCAGCTGATGGTCTAGAGCTAACCTCATTACCCAGAAGAACAGCCATTGATTGTATATTATGACATAATAGGCCAAGGATTCCCACTTAGGCATTTTGTTTCATTATGATATTTTATTTTGTTATTTTGACACCTACATTTGGGGGGAAAAACATCCAGAAAACAGGGGAATCCTCTTTACGGCACTGGGCATTTAGAATCGGGGATGGACGTAAATTAATGTTTTATCACAGGAGAAATTACCTTGTCACAGCAACAAAAATAACTAGGTCTTCATAATGATGATTACACTGAGAGAAAATGGAAGTGGATTCAAATCTTCCAAGAAGTGACACACGTGGATAGAAGACATTAAAATGCTTAACTCCATAAACGCTTCATTAAAATAAAGCTTAGCGAATGTAATTCTCATTTGGTTACATAAATACCACCTATTATTTAATATAGCAAGCTTTTAAAACCCAATTTTGGTCTATAATTACAATATCTAAAATATCCAAGGGATTCTTAAGTTCCTTGTTGCAAATTGTTTTGGGTATTGTACTGTTACATTAAGGCGCACAAAGCCAAACTGAGACTAACGAGGCCCCCAAAAAAGAAAAAAAATTATTCAAACTTGTCAGGTGAGAGATTGCTGTTTAAAATGGTTTAAAATGTGTTTGTCTGCTTTTCCAGTACGGCATCAAGAAGAAGGAGGAGAAGGAGGCTGAGGCCCAGGCTGCTCTGGAGCAGGCAGCAGAGGGGAGCCTCACCCGCCCCAAGAAGGCTGTCCCGCCTGGCTGTGGGGACGAGGAGGAGGAGGAGGAGAGCATCATGGACACAGTCATGAAATTTCTCCCCGGTCCCCTCATGGATATGTTCAATAAAAAGTAACAGTGTTGGCAGCGTTAGATTCTCAACCTTCTGACATGAATAGCCAAGACCCCCCCCCCCCCCCTCCGACCAGCCCTTCTCCACCTGTACACCCCCCATTCTAAGATCCCCGGACTCTACGCGTCGTAACATTTGTCCTTAACTTATCTGATCTGTCCGCAATGTTACTTCGAGTCCTCAGAAAGGGAAGGCGTGGCGTTTTAATCTGTGTAACATCTGCATAGATCCAGTAACTTAACTTAAAGGCAAATTTTGATGGCCGGCATTCAAGTTGTCCAGGTCTTAGAATGTGTTCTGATTATCAACCATAATCCGCCCTTTTTGTTTGTAAATACCTTAGAGTTTAAAAGAAATATACGTTAGTACCAGAATATATATGAAGAGTATAAGCCATAACTTTAACTTATAAGAAATTCTCCGAATCATACTGTATCAACATTTGTTTGAATTTTAATGTTTTGTTCCAGATAATATTGATCTATATACATGTAGTGTATATAAATATATATATATATATATATATATATATATATATTTGTGTGTATATATATGCTTTTATTGGTTCTCCATTGAGAATTAATCAGTTTATTGCTCTATGTCCCAATACATTAATATGTTTTAATGTACAATATTATGATGGTAAGAGTAGCAATGTTGTAAACCAGAAACAAAACTGATCATTCGTTCAACAAGAAGTGATTTTAAAGCATGCAGTCATATTTTCTGTGCAGTACAGTACATGTACAAATTCCATTTAACTCGTGTGACGTGAAATACATTAATATATATGGCAATAACTCTGGTTTTTAGTTTAATTTCAAGTGACACTACTATTTAAAATAGGATATATGTAAACATCCTAAATGCACCGACTGCAGATTATAGGAGTCCTCTATAATCTAAAATCAAACAACACTGAAAATGTTCTGACATTATTGTTATCCCTCGAATGTATGTCTTGTTGCTAACTTTATCTGCTTGGCTCCTGTATATTAGGATGTGAGAATCAAATCTGACCAAAACAATTGGACTAGAGGCCTATGTGTTTACTCTTCTTCATTTCCATCCCTGTAAATATAGATTTATTAGGTGGATTTGTACTTTCCACAACAGCAACCATGCTGCAAACACACTTTATGTGAGCAGACAGTGACAACGGTGCAATATATTGTTCGAAAGGAAGTTGTCCTGTGTCCGTTGGTTATCTAAAGGGAGTACAATCCCCAAATCAGCAATAACAGACAATCTTCATTGTTATGTGTAACGTGAGGTGTTTTAGTGTAAAGGCGCAGTGTTGACTGACTACAAAGCATAGAACTTTGTCCACATTATAAAGGGTGTAAAATAGTGGATGAAGTTAGGGCTGGATACAGATTAAAACTATTCCTGGACCCAGACAAAACTAAGCTCAATGGAGATTTTCTGTTTTTGAGTCTTGGACAACGCTTAACCTTTCTCTGTGAAATCAACCCTTAATGTCGTGTGTTGGATCGGATTGATCATTTTAACCAGCACGGGATATTGCCTCACAGTGGGATTTTTTTTGTGGTAATTTTTGTTCACAGAGAAATCTGTACAAGAATGTTGTTACTGCTAACTTCAGAGGCATGGACACAAAATAAGAAAGAGTTGTCTTCCACTTCTTATACGCGTTGTCAATTTTCTCCCCAAAGTTTCACTAGACATTCCTCTCATTCAGTTTCAATGTAAACCTCAAAATGTTTAAAGTTCTTTAATCTCTTTCCCTCTATTTCGTAATTGAAAATAAATTAAGTGTAGATGGGATTTTCCAAACATTCCAAATATTTCAGACATTCCATTGGGCCTGAATTGTCTTCATAGTGTCTTTGACATAAAATATGACAATTCTGTTGCTAGTGTGAAGAATGGCTTTGATGTCCTTCACTAACTGTGGGGATTTTTTAAGTAGGAAGAGGATTTGTAAGTGTAGGATTAGTAGAAATTCAACATATGACCAAGTAAATGTCAATAGCTATCTAGCCTGCCGTGTACAGTAAAAAAGTCCAATATGTAATTAAAAGAATGACACAATGAATTAAATAGCAGCTAGCTAACTTATAGATTACTTGCTAATGGATTGTTAAGCCTTTATTCTGCAGTGAACAAGCTAGCTAGCTAGCTATCTAGCATTTGTCATTAATGCACAACCTGAGATAACCACATATGCTTTCAATGACATTGTCATTTGCTTGCAAACCAATGGATGTTGAGTGCCAAGCTAGGACAAGTACCAAGCTGTTTAGTGATGGTATTTATGAAACTAACTGCCACTGTTCTCATTGGCCTGGTGTTGATGCTAGTTAGATACAAGATTAGCTGTTAGATACCTGCCAATTGTGATTCTGGGGCTTTACTAAAGTAGTAGCTGTGAAATAGAGAAGAAAACTCAGCATGATGTTAAACCTAGCTACATACTGTACTGTAGTACGCTGTCAATCCTCGCTGCCAATTGTCTACAATGTTTCTAGCTAGACCTGTGAATCCACAGCATTGAGGTCATTTATAGAGCACATCTAACGTTCTGTGATTTTTATGTACTTATGAACTGCCTTCAGCCTATAATTCGTCAGTGTGCTAAAATTTTGCTTAGATCAATCACCAATACTTTGTTGATATTATACTATTATACCACATAGCTATACAGTAATTATTGGCACATGCATGCAACAGCATTCATCTTTGACATGTTTACGACATCAACATTAACATAACTGACATGTTTTCTTCTTAAAACCAAAGAATAGTTTTGTTAGCCGTAGACTGTCTCACGAAATGTATATTTGTTTTTTTTAATTTAATTATCCCATGTTTTGTTTAGTTGAAATTCTCAGGTATTCTAGCCTTTCTTTTTGTATGTCTTTAATCACATTTTCTAGTGATCATTTCATGACCACGTTGTAGTTTGAAGAAGTAGTATTTTGTTTCAAAAGGAAGAAGCATACAGCATTTTTTATTTGCAAGGATAATGGGTGGACAGCATCTGGCTTGCCTCTTGTCGATTTTTTATACAGAGCTACATAAACTGCCCAACTCGACAAGATCTTTCAGCTACTTACGGTTGAAAACCTATCAATTTACAAATTTCCAGGAGACACACATTGTAAAACACTGATCAAACAGGATAGTGCTCCCCCTCACCACTTCAAACATCATTTTCTAACAGTCACTTCCCATTGTACACTGAAATAGTCAAGTTTTGACCACCGTTTGAAGAAACAAGTCACCAGTTGGTTTGCGATTCCAATTTACACCATGTTGGATCATTGTCGATCATCTCATTCATGCTTACAAGTGAAACCATTATTTCATTACACCCCTCATCGATATGATAAAAACTGCCTGACAAAAATGCCACTTAAAATACTCCTTAGTTGTGACTTGAGTGTAACTGTCCGATGTTTCTACCTTTGCATTGCATTTGACTGTTTTGTACGTGTTGAGAAGATGCTTATTCTGGTGCAGTTCTCTGTCAGTATCGTTCCTGTTTCTGTCCACTATGGTTGTTCTTTGTGAGATCAGTTTTTAGATGATTTTGTATTGTAAAATCTTCTCACCATTCTCCCCCCTCTCTCTCTTTTCGCTCTCAGTATTTGTTGACGGTTCTATGTATGCATGCTTGTGGTGTTTGATGTAGGCAAGGTTGTCAATGTAATTGTTTTGTGTCTTTGTGTGTTGAAAAGCTTCACCTGTTAGCCTCACTGCATGACATTTTAGGCTGACCTTTTAGTCTCTGTAACATTCCTGCCAAAATGGAATCACGACACACTCTGAGAATAAAGTGATTTCATATAATTGCTCATTGTCTGGAATTTCTGATGGTCCATTGTATGTTATTATATTGTTAATGATCAGAAATAATTTGAAAGCATTACACTGGTATTTCAATTATTCTGCTATCGAGAAGTGAGACACAAGTTTCTGTAGGATTGTAGAGAATAACAATCTCACTATTAAATATTTCTCCCTTTAGAGTTAAGCAACAATGTATAAGTTGCATGTGTCTCTGTCTGTCGCTGACATTCATTTTCCTCTTAACATGGCTGTTATGCATTTCCGGTTTTCGAAGAAATCTGACATCTATTCAATAAAAGTGAAAGGGCTGTGAACAGAATGTTCTGTGTTGTGCGAATGGAGATCAGATCCTGTTTCCAAAAGATTTAAATGGCTGTCACGTTGCACGCAGAGTGGCAAAGGGACATCAAAGCCATGCAAATGGCACTCCTCATAAAAAAGTCTGTCTGCCATAAGTGGGTCTCTGATATGGTTTTAAGCAACATTGTGCAATAAATGAATCCACTAGAAAGATAATGGAAGTATGCCCAGCAAAGATTATAGATGTAAATAATTTGTTTGGATTGTGTTAAATGCCTAATCATACGTAGGAGTTTGATATAGGATTCAAATTAATCGATTATGATGGTGTGGTGTTATGGACCATTTATCCTGGAAGGGTGAACGTGGCTGGCTAAAGGAGCCTCTCAACATTTTTATTTTTATTTTATTATGTTTTAGTGTCTTTAAAGGAAGAACACTGAATGCGGTACTATAGCAAACTCTTTATGTCAACCATTATTACGGTTTAGTGCTTCAACGGACCATTTCACTTATTATGTAAGAGCGAGCAAGTTTTGAGCTCGTTAAAAAGCAGTCGATCACACACCAACTACATGCTGTTCGCATTAACAGCGGGAAAAGAACTCGCTGCAGTGACTGCAGCAAAACGCATTCCGTGTCTGTGGCGGTTATGATGAATAAATATCCTGTGTTGCAAAAGGTCACTGACGACGTTCAGTGTGGCTTCTCACCTGGATCCATAAACGACCGCACGGCTGGCCTTCGCCAAGCCATAATTGAAGGATTACCTTGAATTTGATGTGTCCTCCAAAAAATGATTTGTGCCAATTTGAGGGTCTCCGTGGAGACTGTCCACGCGGTTGAGTTGATGAATCAAGAGAGGTTTCCCCCAGTATTGCAGAGAAAACTGGACGGTTTGGCACTTAGCAACATCTCTGCGCTGCGTCCCCGTCCACTACTTGGCAACATTAGCCCAAGGTCTCACCGCGGGACGTGAGAAAATAAATCAATACCATTAGCATTCATACTCAGGGGTGATCTTTTCATTCCCAGCTGCCCGCCCACTCAGAACCACTCAGAACCACTCAGAACCACTCAGAACAGTGGGGTAGCTGGGCCTCAATTGGTGTCCTGCAGACATGCAAAGTCTACGTCAATTAATTGTTCACCACTGGGCAATGCAGGAGCCAGCCTGCAGAATGGCAGTGCGTACGTAGCCTCCCAGGCTACTGCTCGTTGGGAAAACATGCACTTCCCTGATGGTGGTCCAGAACATGCCATGTCACAATCTGAGCCAGTTTGCCACAGCGGAAAAAGAGCCCGTCTGCAGGGGGGGGGGAGCGTTTGTTCCTATGTGCTGTCTATTTCAGCTTGCGAGGGGTACACGTTTCTGCAGCTATTTCAGTTTGTCATAGCCGATGTTCTTTGTGGGTGCACGAGGCAAAAAAGAAGCAGCACGTATCCCTGCAGACGCCAACGTCTTAGTCCTCCCTTTAAGGCACTGCTCCTGGCCACAGCAGAACAGACGTGGGCAATACTCTATTCACAGGCGCTGTTTTGCATGTTGATTGGCGTTGAATCCAGGAGGGCATTAGACATTTCCAAACCATCAGAAACCCATTTAACAGTTGTCAGACGTTCCGTGGGCTTTCCTCCCCACAACCCTGAACTGTAGCAGTGAGCCAGGTATTAGTGTGACTAGGGCTAGCCCAGACTGACACCTTTATTGGCTGGAGATTGGAGTAGCGGGAATAGGGATGAAGCTATAATGGGACCCGCTAATGAATAAAGAGGCCCAGAGACCCCTCGCCATATTAGGTGCAGGTGTGGGGGACCTTGTCCATCCACCAGTGACAGCACTCAGTCGAATTATAGCACATTTAATTTCACAGTGAACCTCTGGAGGACCTACTCCATTTCATTGGGTTAAAAAGAGCAACAAATGACTAGCAAAGATACTTAAAAAAAATGTCCTGTCTGGGAGGTTTTCTGACCTCAATTAGTGAACGTGTCCCCTTGGAGTCCTTGGCTTTGGCATGTGATGATGGTAAGAATATCAGCACTAAGCCTCTCCTCTGCTAAAATGGCTGACATGATTTGGATTTAGAGCTACGTTAAAAAAAATATCCACCATGTTCACTATGCACATCAGATTATAAATCCCACATGCTTCTCCATTTGGAGATGTGGACTGCTAACAGGAAGTTGCATGATGGATTGGAGACATATATTTACAGCGCTGGTTCTGTTCCCTGCTTGAATATAAATTGTTCTTTCTAAATATTGTATCACAAGACATTCTCTGTCACTCACATTAAATGCAGTACATGCATGGATGGATATTCAGAATATATATAATAGTATAATAGACACTGTAAATCTCCTTGGTCATAACTTTTCAGAACATAAATGTATCAATTTATCAACATCATATGTATATATGTGCTGTATAATATGCATACTGTAGCTAGTATTTCATGAAACATGGGTTTGCAAGCAAGATTGCCAGTGTATTTTCAGCAACTGAGTTTTATTACCTTTAAACATGAACCAACTACACAGTTTATTGCAGCACATTCTCCTAGAGTAAATCTCTCGTCTTTACTACCCAGAACGAGGTGCTCAAGATTAAGCTCTGCTGAGCTGCAAAATTGAACTGCCAGCCATCTATGGAGATATGATAACTGAGGGTAATGCTCTCAACCTGACATCTGAATTTCCACTCTGAAAAGTCTACAGACTAGAGTACAGAAAAATAGAAATACAAGTGCAGACCACAGTCTAAATACGAAGCGCCCCTCATCCCCAAGGAATGTCTTTGATATATGATAACCCAGCTGATTGATGAAACATCTGGGGCTGTCAGGTCCACACAACCCACCATTTTCGCCTCTCCAACCCACCATGTACTCCTTCTCCAACCCACCATGTACTCCTTCTCCAACCCACCATGTACTCCTTCTCCAACCCACCATGTACTCCTCTCCAACCCACCATGTACTCCTTTCCAACCCACCATGTACTCCACTCCAACCCACCATGTACTCCTTCTCCAACCCACCATGTACTCCTCTCCAACCCACCATGTACTCCTCTCCAACCCACCATGTACTCCTCCTCTAACCCACTCTGGCCTGAACCAAAGACTTTTCATCTAATCAGAATACCAATTACTTATTGTTGGAAGCCGAATTGTCTCAGACTCAATACAAGACATGAATTTGTTCCTCAGTCAAAAGGCTGTGCTTAGGTTTATACAGAGTGTTACTCTGCCCCTTTTCAAAGCATGTAGCTTTGAAATTGAAAATCATGATTTTGTTTCAGAAGATTCCTATGCTAACCTGAGTTCATAATGCTGCATGTATTACACATACACTCACCTAAAGGATTATTAGGAACACCATACTAATACAGTGTTTGACCCCCTTTCGCCTTCAGAACTGCCTTAATTCTACGTGGCATTGATTCAACAAGGTGCTGAAAGCATTCTTTAGAAATGTTAGCCCATATTGATAGGATAGCATCTTGCAGTTGATGGAGATTTGTGGGATGCACATCCAGGGCACGAAGCTCTCATTCCACCACGTCCCAAAGATGCTCTATTGGGTTGAGATCTGGTGACTGTGGGAGCCATTTCAGTACAGTGAACTCATTGTCATGTTCAAGAAACCAATTTGAAATGATTCAAGCTTTGTGACATGGTGCATTATCCTGCTGGAAGTAGCCATCAGAGGATGGGTCCATGGTGGTCATTAAGGGATGGACATGGTCAGAAACAATGCTCAGGTAGGCCTTGGCAATTAAACAATGCCCAATTGGCACCAAGGGGCCTAAAGCATGCCAAGAAAACATCCCCCACACCATTACACCACCACCAGCAGCCTGCACAGTGGTAACAAGGCATGATGGATCCAAGTTCTCATTCTGTTTACGCCAAATTTTGACTCTACCATCTGAATGTCTCAACAGAAATCGAGACTCATCAGACCAGGCAACATTCTTCCAGTCTTCAACTGTCCAATTTTGGTGAGCTTGTGCAAATTGTAGCCTCTTTTTCCTATTTGTAGTGGAGATGAGTGGTACCCGGTGGGGTCTTCTGCTGTTGTAGCCCATCCGCCTCAAGGTTGTGCGTGTTGTGGCTTCACAAATGCTTTGCTGCATACCTCGGTTGTAATGAGTGGTTATTTCAGTCAAAGTTGCTCTTCTATCAGCTTGAATCAGTCGGCCCATTCTCCTCTGACCTCTAGCATCAACAAGGCATTTTCGCCCACAGGACTGCCGCATACTGGATGTTTTTCCCTTTTCACACCATTCTTTGTAAACCCTAGAAATGGTTGTGCGTGAAAATCCCAGTAACTGAGCAGATTGTGAAATACTCAGACCGGGCCGTCTGGCACCAACAACCATGCCACGCTCAAAATTGCTTAAATCACCTTTCTTTCCCATTCTGACATTCAGTTTGGAGTTCAGGAGATTGTCTTGACCAGGACCACACCCCTAAATGCATTGAAGCAACTGCCATGTGATTGGTTGATTAGATAATTGCATTAATGAAAAATTGAACAGGTGTTCCTAATAATCCTTTAGGTGAGTGTAGTTATGGTGGAGGACATTGCCTTTAATTTGGTCCACCATTAAAACCAGTGACTGATGCTGATGTCTTTTTCAATTACCTCAATACTGTGTGTTTCTGCATATAAACAGATGGGTGACAAATTAAAGGAAAATCCTGAATAAGTGAGAGGAGGAACATAACAAATGCAGATTAATTAACATCCTACCATGCTCTGTGGCATGAATAAAGACGCCGAGTAGGCCCAGCTGAACTCATTTTGGATCAAAATGGAAATAGAAAAGGGTATAGGTGACTTTAAAAAAGGGTTAATTATTTGGTCCCCTCCAGGAATACAATGCCCCCATCCACAGAGCATGAGAGGTTTGATGAGTATAAACTTTTTAACCCAATTATGCACCTATAGGAGGTTTTGGACAAAAGAGGGAATTCATTTGAGGGAATCTTTTTTGAAGAATATTGCTCTGTTACTCCAGGGGAGTTCCAGAGACGCATAGAATCTATGCCAAGTTGCATTGAAACTTCTATTCAGTTACGTGTAAATTGCAGGAGAGTGTGGATTACATTGCTAACAAAAGCTATTTCAAAATAATTTCTTGGTTCTCTCCATATTCGTATGTATGTATGCAAGTGTGTAAGTTTGTATTGCATATTGTGAGGGTCACAGTGACCCGGTATTGTATGTATATATGCATGTATGTACTGCATACAGTTAGGTCTGGAAATAATTGGAGACTGACACAAGCTTTGTTATATTGTCTCTTTACCAATAATATATTTAAGTCACAGTTAAATAATGAATATGGGCAGTCTCTCAGCTTTACTTTGAGGGTATTTTACAAGGCACCAAAAGTAATTAGACAACTGACTCAAAAGCTGTTTCATGGACAGATGTGGGCTATTCCTTCATTATTTCTTCATCAATTAGGCAGGTTTGATTCCAGGTGTGGCATTCGCATTTGGAAGCTGTTGCTGTGAATCCACAACATGCGGTCAAAGTAGCTCTCAATGCAAGTGAAACAGGCCATCTTTAGGCTGCAAAAAATAAATCCATCAGAAAGCTTACAGGACCATTAGGAGTGGACAAATCAACCGTTTGCTACATTCTGAGAAAACAGAATACACTGTCGAGCTCTGCAACACAAAAAGGCCTGGACGTCCATGGAAGACAATAGTGGTGGATGATTGTAGGTTCCTGTCCATGGTGAAGAAGAACCCCTTAACAACATCCAGTCAAGTGAAGAATACTCTCCAGGAGGTAGGCATATCATTATCCAAGTCTAACATAAAGAGAAGTCTTCATGAGAGCAAATACAGAGGGTTCACCACAAGGTGCAAACCATTCATAAGCCTCAAGAATAGAAAGGCCTGATTAGACTTTGCCAAAAAAACATCTAAAAAAGCCAGCCCAGTTCTGGAACAGCATTCTTTGGACAGCTGAAACTAATTATTTCATTCTGTACTAGAATCATGGGAAGGAAAATGTATGGTGAAGGCTTGGAACGGCTCATGATCCGAAGCATACCACATCATCTGTAAAACATGGTGGAGGCAGTGTGATGGCACAGCCATGCATGGCTTCCAGTGGCACTGGGTCACTAGTGTTTATTGATGTGAAAGAAGACAAAAGCAGCAGGATTAATTCTGAAGTGTATAGGGATATATTGTCTGCTCAGATTCAGCCAATTTCAGCGAAGTTGATTGGACAGCGCTTCACTTTACAGGTGGACAATGACCCAAAACATACTGCAAAAGCAACCCGGGAGTTTTTAAAGGCAAAGAAGTGGAATATTCTGCAATGGCCGAGTCAATCACCTCATCTCAACCCGATCGAGCATGCATTTCACTTACTGAAGACAAAACTCAAGGCAGAGAGACCCACGAACAAACAACAACTGAAGACAGCTGCAGTAAAGGCCTGGCAAGGCATCACCAAGGAGGAAACTCAGCATTTGGTGATGTCCATGCGTTCCAGACTTCAGGCAGTCATTGCCTGCAAACGATTCTTGACCAAGTATTAAAAATGAACATTTTATCTATGATTGTGTTAACTTGTCCAATCACATTTGAGCCCCTGAAATAAGGGGACTGTGTATGAAAATGGTTGCAATTCCATACAATATTTTTGTTCAACCCTTTGAATTAAAGCTGAAAGTCTGAACTTCAATTTAATCTCAGTTTTTTCATTTCAAATCCATTGTGGTGGCGTACAGAGCCCAAATTATGAAAATTGTGTCAATGTCCAAATATTTCGGGACCTAACGGTATATGTGTCACGTCCCGGCTGTGCCCCTAGCCATCTCTGCGCTGGGCTCGGGGCATAGCCGGGACAGGACAGGAGGTGGCCTTTAGCCACCTCTACACCTTTTTTTGGTTTCCCCAATTGGAGGCAGGTGTTAGTTATTGCCTCCAATTGGGGACCCTATTTAAGTTTAGTTCGTTAGGCCCCAAGGCGTGGTTCATTTTGGTTTTGTGTATCCTGTGTAAGGAAGACCCACGTCACTGGTTGCTGCCTTTTTGTTTGTTGGATTCCTTCTTTCTTTTGTTTGATTAAAAATGGATTACCTTCCCTACCTCTACTCTGCGCCTGTGTCCTTTCCATCCCACGACCGTGACAGAATGAACCACCACCAAGAGACACAGCAGAAATGGACGGTAGGGGAACTCCTCGGTTGGCCGGACAGCGACACCGAGGAGGAGGAGAACCCCTACTGTCCTCTGCGGCACACCGGGCCTCCACAGCATCCACCCCAGAGGAGACGTCGACGGAGGCGACGTAAGCAAACCTCCGTGTGTCCGCCCCAAGAATTTCTTGGCGGGGTGCTGTGGGGGCAGGCGGAATGGAAGGACGCAGCCGTGCCACCCGTGCTCACGTGTGGGGTAGTCCAGGTGCCCCAGCCCTGCCCGGTGCCAGCTCCTAGGCGTCGGGCAACAACGCCGGGGGGGCCTATGAGGGCTTTCCCTGATGTAGGGAGATGTGAGGACTGGTGGGGCTATCGGGACCCGCCGTACCGGTTCTCGCAGCCAGCGCCCCCCGCTGCCTGGGAGCCGCAGCCAGCGCCGCCAGCGCCCCCCGCTGCCCGGGAGCCGCAGCCAGCGCCCCCCGCTGCCAGGGAGCCGCAGCCAGCGTCGCCAGCGCCCCCTGCTGCCTGGGAGCCGCAGCCAGCGCCCCCTGCTGCCTGGGAGCCGCAGCCAGCGCCCCCTGCTGCCTGGGAGCCGCAGCCAGCGCCGCTAGCACCCCCTGCTGCTTGGGAACCGCCGCCTGCGCTGCAGCCAGCGCCGCCAGCGCCCCCCGCTGCCTGGGAGCCGCAGCCAGCGCCACCAGCACCCCCTGCTGTTTGGGAGCCGCAGCCAGCGCCACCAGCACCCCCTGCTGCTTGGGAGCCGCAGCCAGCGCCCCCCGCTGCCTGGGAGCCGCAGCCAGCGCCGCCAGCGCCCCCTGCTGCCCGGGAGCCGCAACCAGCGCCCCCCGCTGCCCAGTGGCCGCAGCCGCCAGCGCCCCCCGCTGCCCAGTGGCCGCAGCCGCCAGCGCCCCCCGCTGCCCAGTGGCCGCAGCCGCCAGCTCCTCCCCCTGCCCAGTGGCCGCAGCCGCCAGCTCCTCCCGCTGCCCAGTGGCCGCAGCCAGCGCCGCCAGCGCCCCCTGCTGCCCGGGAGCCGCAACCAGCGCCCCCCGCTGCCCAGTGGCCGCAGCCGCCAGCGCCCCCCGCTGCCCAGTGGCCGCAGCCGCCAGCGCCCCCCGCTGCCCAGTGGCCGCAGCCGCCAGCTCCTCCCACTGCCCAGTGGCCGCAGCCGCCAGCTCCTCCCGCTGCCCAGTGGCCGCAGCCGCCAGCTCCTCCCGCTGCCCAGTGGCCGCTGCCGCCAGCTCCTCCCACTGCCCAGTGGCCGCTGCCGCCAGCTCCTCCCGCTGCCCAGTGGCCGCAGCCGCCAGCTCCTCCCGCTGCCCAGTGGCCTCTACCGCCAGCTCCTCCCGCTGCCCAGTGGCCTCTACCGCCAGCTCCTCCCGCTGCCCAGTGGCCTCTACCGCCAGCTCCTCCCGCTGCCCAGTGGCCTCTACCGCCAGCTCCTCCCGCTGCCCAGTGGCCTCAGCCGCCAGCTCCTCCCGCTGCCCAGTGGCCTCAGCCGCCAGCTCCTCCCGCTGCCCAGTGGCCTCAGCCGCCAGCTACACCCGCTGCCCAGTGGCCTCAGCCGCCAGCTACACCCGTTGCCCAGTGGCCTCAGCCGCCAGCTCCTCCCGCTGCCCAGTGGCCTCAGCCGCCAGCTCCTCCCGCTGCCCAGTGGCCTCAGCCGCCAGCTACACCCGTTGCCCAGTGGCCTCAGCCGCCAGCTCCTCCCGCTGCCCTGTTTTCGCCGCCGCCAGGACCCGCCGTGGACTGGCCGCCGCCCGGGCCCGTGGATGACTGGCCGCCACCGCCCGGGCCCGCGGATGACTGGCCGCCGCCGCCCGGGCCCGCGGATGACTGGCCGCCGCCGCCCGGGCCCGCGGATGACTGGCCGCCGCCGCCCGGGGCCGCGGATGACTGGCCGCCGCCGCCCGGGGCCGCGGATGACTGGCCGCCGCCGCCCGGGGCCGCGGATGACTGGTCGCCGCCGCCCGGGGCCGCGGATGACTGGCCGCCGCCGCCCGAGCCCGCGGTTGACTGGCCGCCTTGTCCCGCAGCGCCTTCACCTGCCCAGGAGCCCCCGCATCGTCCCACGGCGCCCTCGCCTGTCCCGGCCTCAGCGGCGCCCTCGCCTGTCCCGGCCTCAGCGGCGCCCTCGCCTGTCCCGGCCTCAGCGGCGCCCTCGCCTGTCCCGGCCTCAGCGGCGCCCTCGCCTGTCCCGGCTCCCCTGTCTCCTGCTCCCCCGCCGGCCGTCAACCCTCCGCCGGCTCCCCCGGCTCCCCCGGCTCCTGTTCCTCCGCCGGCTGCCGACCTGCCGCCGGCTCCTATTCCCCCGCCGGCTCCCCCGTCTCCTATTCCTCTGCCGGCTCCTGTTCCTCCGCCGGCTCCCCTGTCTCCTATTCCTCCGCCGGCTCCCCCGGCTCCTACTCCTCCGCCGGCTCTCCCGCCGGCTCCGGACCCTCCGCCGGCTCCCCCGGCTCCTGCTCCTCCACCGGCTCCTATTCCCCCGCCGGCTCCCCCGTCTCCTATTCCTCTGCCGGCTCCTATTCCTCCGCCGGCTCCCCCGGCTCCTACTCCTCCGCCGGCTCTTCCGCCGGCTCCGGACCCTCCGCCGGCTCCCCCGGCTCCTGCTCCTCCCCCGGCTCCTGCTCCTCCACCGGCTCCTGCTCCTCCGCCGGCTCTCCCGCCAGCTCCGGACCCTCCGCCGGCTCCCCCGGCTCCCCCGGCTCCTGCTCCTCCACCGGTTCCTATTCCCCCGCCGGCTCCCCCGTCTCCTATTCCTCTGCCGGCTCCTATTCCTCCGCCGGCTCCCCCGGCTCCTACTCCTCCGCCGGCTCTTCCGCCGGCTCCGGACCCTCCGCCGGCTCCCCCGGCTCCTGCTCCTCCCCCGGCTCCTGCTCCTCCACCGGCTCCTGCTCCTCCACCGGCTCCTGCTCCTCCGCCGGCTCTCCCGCCGGCTCCGGACCCTCCGCCGGCTCCCCCGGCTCCCCCGGCTCCTGCTCCTCCACCGGTTCCTATTCCCCCGCCGGCTCCCCCGTCTCCTATTCCTCTGCCGGCTCCTATTCCTCCGCCGGCTCCCCCGGCTCCTACTCCTCCGCTGGCTCTTCCGCCGGCTCCGGACCCTCCGCCGGCCCTTCCGCCGGCTCCGGACCCACCGCCGGCCCTTCCGCCGGCTCCGGACCCTCCGCCGGCTCCCCCGGCTCCTGCTCCTCCGCCGGCTCTTCCGCCGGCTCCTGACCCTCCACCGGTTTCCCCGTCTCCTACTCCTCCGCCGGCTCTTCCGCAGGCTCCTGACCCTCCGCCGGCTCCCCCGGCTCCTACTCCTCCGCCGGCTCTTCCGCCGGCTCCGGACCCTCCGCCGGCTCTTCCGCCGGCTCCGGACCCACTGCCGGCCCTTCCGCCGGCTCCGGACCCTCCGCCGGCTCCCCCGGCTCCTGCTCCTCCGCCGGCTCCTACTCCTCCGCCGGCTCTTCCGCCGGCTCCTGACCCTCCACCGGTTTCCCCGTCTCCTACTCCTCCGCCGGCTCTTCCGCAGGCTCCTGACCCTCCGCCGGCTCCCCCGTCTCCTATTCCTCCGCCGGCTCTTCCGCCTCCCCCGGCTCCTGCTCCTCCGCCGGCTCCTATTCCCCCGCCGGCTCCCCCGTCTCCTGCTCCTCCGCCGGCTCTTCCGCCGGCTCTTCCGCCGGCTCCTGACCCTCCGCCGGTTTCCCCGTCTCCTATTCCTCCACCGGCTCCCCCGGCTCCTGCTCCTCCGCCGGCTGTCGACCCTCTGCCGGCTCCCCCGGCTCCTGCTCCTCCACCGGCTGTCGACCCGCCGCCGGCTCTCCTGCCGGCTCCTGTCCCTCCGCCGGCTCTCCCGTCTCCTGACCCTCTGCCTCCCCGGCCTGTCCCTGCGGCTCCGCCTCCCCGGCCTGTGCCGGCGGCTCCGGGCGCTGAGCCTCCACCGGTCCGGGTGTGGTCGTCCCGGTCTTTCGGTCGGGAGCCCGCGCCTTTGGGGGGGGGGTACTGTCACGTCCCGGCTGTGCCCCTAGCCATCTCTGCGCTGGGCTCGGGGCATAGCCGGGACAGGACAGGAGGTGGCCTTTAGCCACCTCTACACCTTTTTTTGGTTTCCCCAATTGGAGGCAGGTGTTAGTTATTGCCTCCAATTGGGGACCCTATTTAAGTTTAGTTCGTTAGGCCCCAAGGCGTGGTTCATTTTGGTTTTGTGTATCCTGTGTAAGGAAGACCCACGTCACTGGTTGCTGCCTTTTTGTTTGTTGGATTCCTTCTTTCTTTTGTTTGATTAAAAATGGATTACCTTCCCTACCTCTACTCTGCGCCTGTGTCCTTTCCATCCCACGACCGTGACAATATGTAAGCAAAATGTATTTAGTTATGTAAGTTCAACCCCGTTTCCATGCTTATAGAGAAGTTTTACTTACAAAACTAATTTGTCACTGATTACAATTTTCACAATATGTGGCTACTTGTGGCCTAGAGTGTTTAGAGCATCCAACCAGTAACATAAAGATTGAATCCCTGAGCTGACAAAGTGAATAATACTGCCTTCCCCGGGGTCTCCTCCTGGTGGGACGGGCCCGGAATACCTTCCCGGGAAGGCGTCCAGGAGGCATCCGGAACAGATGCCCAAGCCACCTCAGCTGACCCCTCTCGATGTGGAGGAGCAGCGGCTCTACTCTGAGCTCCTCCCGGGTGACCGAGCTTCTCACCCTATCTCTAAGGGATTGCCCAGCCACCCTGCGGAGAAAGCTCATTTCGGCCGCCTGTATCCGGGATCTTGTCCTTTCGGTCATGACCCAAAGCTCATGACCATAGGTGAGAGTAGGAACGTAGATTGACCGGTAAATCGAGAGCTTTGTCTTACGCCTCAGCTCTTTCTTCACCATGATAGACCGATACATTGACCGCATTACTGCAGAAGCTGCACTGATCCGTCTGTCAATCTCCCGTTCCATCCTTCCCTCACTCGTGAACAAGACCCCTAGATACTTAAACTCCTCCACTTGGGGCAGGAACAACTCCATCACTTTGTATGATTTTTAAATAATAAATGTGCATTTTATTGCATAACATAACATATATTTTTTCAATCTCCCTTGGTCTGGGGCTCCATGCAAGATCTCATCTCGTGGGGCATCAATGATCATGAGGAAGGTGAGGGATCAGCCCAGAACTACACGGCAGGACCTGATCAATGACCTGAAGAGAGCTGGGACCACAGTCTCAAAGAAAACCATTAATAACACATTACGCCGTCATGGATTCAAATCCTGTAGCACACACATGGTCCCCCTGCTCAAGTCAGCGCATGTCCAGGCCCGTCTGAAGTTTGCCAATGACCATCTGGATTATCCAGAGGAGGAATGGGAGAAGGTCATGTGGTCTGATGAGACAAAAATAGAGCTTTTTGGTCTAAACTCCACTCGCCGTGTTTGGAGGAAGAAGAAGGATGAGTGAAACCCCAAGAACACCATCCCAACCGTGAAGCATGGAGGTGGAAACATCATTCTTTGGGGATGCTTTTCTGCAAAGGGGACAGGACGACTGCACCGTATTGAGGGGAGGATGGATGGGGCCATGTATCGTGAGATCTTGGCCAACAACCTCCTTCCCTCAGTAAGAGCATTGAAGATGGGTTGTGGCTGGGTCTTCCAGCATGACAACAACCCGAAACACACAGCCAGGTCAACTAAGGAGTGGCTCCGTAAGAAGCATCTCAAGGTCCTGGAGTGGCCCAGCCAGTCTCCAGATTTGAACGCAAATAGAAAATCTTTGGAGGGAGCTGAAAGTCTGTATTGCCCAGCAACAGCCCAGAAACCTGAAGGATCTGGAGAAGATCTGTATGGAGGAGTGGGCCAAAATCCCTGCTGCAGTGTGTGCAAACCTGGTCAAGAACTACAGGAAACGTATGATCTCTGTAATTGCAAACAAAGGTTTCTGTACCAAATATTAAGTTCTGCATTTCTGATGTATCAAATACTTATGTCTTGCAATAAAATGCACATTAATTACTTAAAAATCATACAATGTGATTTTCTGGATTTTTATTTTAGATTCCGTCACTCACAGTTGTAGAGTACCTATGATAAATATTACAGATTACATATTACAAAACCTGCAAAATCGGAAGTTTATCAAATTCTTGTTCTACCCACTGTAGTTAAATAAACTGATGAAAAGAAAGAGTAGACAAGTGATTGATAATACAATTTTTGATACCCAGTTTTGTTGATAATACTTTGGGTCACGATCTAAAATATTTTACGGTAGGAGCTACACACTGTGATTACTGTATTTAAAAAAATATACCCTGTGTGCGTGCCAATAAACTGAGTATAACCTATTGCCATACGAAACACCCTTTTTTGTGTGTTAACATCTACAGCAGAGAAATGCCTGGCCTCAGGACACAAACTGTGCTGCGCTAAAGCAGTTGGTGAAAGGTACCATCTGCCCCTACAGTATCTAAAGTAAGCAAAGCACCAACGGTTAAATTAAGACCCAGCACAGAATAAGGAATCCTGGTCGAAGTAAACTTGGTTGCGTTCCGAAACGGAGACTACACTCACCACTCTACGTGTCTTTACAATGGACAGTTCTCTGACAGTTCTACATGCATTTGCACTGTATATTTCTTTTCGGAATCCATTACAAGTCTGTTCAACATGCGCCAGGGACCAATTATAGTAGCAGTACCCAGAACACACTGCAACCTCACTGACGCAGTGGCACCTTTCACAGAGGCTACCGTCTAATATATTAGAACAGCTCTCATGTGCCCTACCATACATACAGTCGCTCTCAAAAGTATTCACCCCTTTGGACTTTTCCACATTTTCTTGTGTTACAACATGAAATCTATGTGGATTTAATTTTTTTGTTTTTTTGCCACTGATCAACACAAAAAGAAAGTCCAATATGTTAAAGCGAAAAGTGAAATCTAAAACCAGTTCTAAATGAATTATAAATACAAACTAGCAAAGTATTGATTGCATAAGTATTCAGACACTTGGTAGGGATAGCTTTGGTAGCAATTACAGCCATGAGTGTTTTTGGAAAAGTTTCTACCGGCTTTGGACAAATCATTTGTGGCCCATTCTTTTTTGCAACATTTCAGGTTGGATGGGGATCGTTTGGTGAACAGCATATTCTCAATTAGATTGAGTTCCGGGCTAAGACTGGTACACTCCAGTACATTGGACCTTTTTGTTTCAAACCAACTGTCGTACCCACCAGAGGCAATCATTTTCAGTTTTATATTTTTAACTGATTTAATTATGGACTTGTGTTTATCAGTGGTAGGAAATCCTGTTTGAATGGATTTTGATTTCATATGGTAACACAATTAAATCTGGAAAGGTTCATGGGGAGTGAATGCTTTTGAGAGCCACTATAAGCAGAGTGAAAAATAAATTTGCCCCTTCAATTTCCCTTGTTTTGCCTGTTTTTAACCCTGAATGTTATCAGCTCTTCAACCAAGTACTATATGAACCTGTCTAAAAATAATAACCACCTACAGTAAAGAGCTGCAAACTGCCCAGCAACACAAATCCACCAGACACGCAAAATACGAGGCAAATAACACTTAACCACACTTGACAGCAACTGCTGTTCCAGACGACTACCTTAGCATGCTCTCCATGGCTGATGTGAGTAAAAACCGTTAAACACATCAACATTTACGAGGCCGTGGGGAAAGACAGGACACCATGGAGCAGACCTAAAGCATGCCCAGACCAGCTGAACAGTGTCTGCCCCAGCACCATCAGCCTCCCACAGGACCACCACGTACAGCAAGCAGACCACTGTGACGTAAAGTGCTCTGAAAGGCGACCGATCCATGGACGACAGCCCAACGGCTCCACGGAAAAACGTCCGCTTGACTGTCCTCCACAATGCCCTCTCCCACCTGGACAAGAGGAAAACATACATGAGAATATTGTCTGCCAACTTCAGCTTAGCATTTAAAACCGTAATCCCCTCAATCCCATCACGGAGAAAGGAAAAGTGAAGGGGAAATGATAGTGAGTGTCAAGTTACTTGGGTCCTCATCAGTTACAGAAAGTTAGTGGTGAAGAGGATGTGTCAAAGCCTCTTCCCCCTAAGGAGGCTAAAAATATTTGGAATGGGCCCCCATATCCTTAGGGAGTTCCAGCTGCACCATTGAGAGCTTGCTGCCAGGAGTTCAGAGTTTCACCAACACCAACACAATTCAATGGACAGGGCGGAGCTCATGTTCCATCTCTGAAACCACTTAAGTTTAACTCTAAAAGTGTTTGGGTCAGAACAAGAGTGTGGGTTAGATTTCAGGGCAGGGACAAGGCACAAAATCTGGTCAAATGTCAAATTAGAGCATTCGGCTTGTTTCAAAAGCAAGCTCCGCCCTCTTCATTGTCTCAACAAATCATATTGATTCCTGACTTCAGGGCGGCTCTGACCACAAGGCATGAACCAAGTAGTAAACCAAGATCTTGCCATACCTCACAGCTGCTGGCACACTGTAATTTGGAGTGACGAGACCAAAATAGAGAGGTCACAACCATAAGCTCTATGTTTGGAGAGGGGTCAACAAGGCCTATAGTGAACAGAATACCATCCCCACTGTGAAGCATTGTGGTGGCTCACTGATGTTTTGGGGGGATGTGAGCTCTAAGGGCATGGGTAATCTTTACATTTTCTGGATTTTTGTTTTAGATTCTGTCTCTCACAGTCGAAGTGTACCTGTGATAAAAATGACACACCTCTACATGCTTTGTAAGTAGGAAAACCTGCAAAATCGGCAGTGCATCAAATACTTGTTCTCCCCACTGTATATATATACATACGGCACATTAGCCACAGCTAAACCTACCTGTAGGTACACAGAACCAATTTTCCAGGACTTCTGCGTACCAACTGAACAGCATGGTGTTTGAACAGTGATTCCCAAGCAGGGGTATTGAAACTCATTAGACCATAAAGTTACAGGTAAAATGTACATGAGGGGGTACTTCACAGCTACTCGCTGCAGGTCAAAATTGGTGAAGTTACCAAAATAGGTTGGAAACCACTGGGTTTGAGGGTTTTTTGCCATGTAAAGACTTGGAGGATGTCATTGGATGAACCATGAATGTATGTCTCGCTCTTTGGTCATGTTAAAAGGCCCTTAAATGGTATGGGTGTTAAGGCAGTCCTTCATGGAAGAGTGGGCCAAAATTCGTCCAGCCTGATGTGGGAGACCAATCAACAACTACAGAAAGCTTTTTCATTTAAGCTATAAGGAAGCACAACAAATGTGTAAATGGGGGACAATTACTGTGTGTGTGGTGAATTAGGGTTATGTATTCATTCACTCCAGGTCCCTTTATTAAAAATTAGCAAATACTTTTTTTTAAGTTTGACTGATAACATTTAATGTTGATAAAACAGGAAAATGTAAGGCACTTGTATAATGTATCATTCTTTCTTTATTATTTTTAAGGGAAAAAGCATACACAAAACAAACACAACGTGAGTCAACATTAGGCATAAGAACATGTAACAGAGCAGGTGTATAAACATGCAATTTGGGTCCAGCAGAACTCCAATATGTTATTTAAACATTTGAAAATAATGTTTTCGTTTCAGGTCCTTCTGCAATGTGTTCCAACATGATGGGGTTTGCAAGCCAAATGCCCTCTAACCACCCCAATTTCTTGAATTCGGAAAATTATATAAAACAGTCATTTAATGCAGTTTCTTACAAGTACTCTCTTTTTACCACAGTGCTGACTAAACTCCACAGTTCCAGTTCTTTTGGAGCGTTAGCACAAAAGAATTTCGAAAACAAATAGGAGCTGTAGGTATTCAGTATTATTTCTCCTGGTGACGCGCTTAGCAAATACCTTTTTGAACAGAGGGAACGGTACACAAAGGATGCCCCGGCAAGTTTTTGTATTTTTATCTCTGCCATTTTAATTGAATTTCTTTGAAAGTTTAGATGAATCTTGCGCAGCACTCATCTCGTCTGAACTCTCACACCCGGATTCCACCTGCTTCCCTATAAAGCTGATTAAATCACAGCTTGTCGCACGCGGGGGAGGGGCCTTATGTGGGTGTCAAGGTATGCTTTGATTGATTCTTATTTCACAAACAAAAACACATTCACCGATCATAAAACATGGGGAGATTTAAACATTTGAGTAGACACAGTATTTCTTCGCGCGCATGCAGAACATGCACACGGTGATGGTTTATCAGGAGGTAATATTATTTTTCGATGAAAAGCCTCGGTATGACAAAATACCACTGAATAGTCAAATGAACATGAACCATCCATCATTTCACGGAGTACCAGTCTCAACGCAGGCGTGTGACACGTTTGATGGCTAAGCCAATCTGAAGTTATAGGCCTAATGCTCCCACAATCCTGGTGCATTTCCTTGACAACCAATTTATGAATATTCAGCTTGTTCATAATTATCCTCATTATAATCAAGTGTTAAAAACTCCTGTATAATTAACACCACGGGCAGTGTACATCTTATCTTAAAGCAACGATACTGTTCACTTTAACACAGACAATAAATGAATCAGGCTTTTAAATGAGACATTGATTAAATGTGAAACCCCATTTTCACATTGTGTTCGCCGAGTCAAGGCAATCAGTTTACGACAAACGGCTATTTTTTCTGTTTTCCTTTCACAGTTGAAGTTCCACTCGGACTGTTTATTGTGACACATGCTTTCAATTTGCAACAACATTTGCAAGACCGATAGATCGCACGGTGTCACAGAATATGCGCGCTACAGCGTGAAATAACTGTCTTTGAAACCTTCTCCGGAGACTGTGTACCCCACGACCACCACACATGGAGGGCAGCCTATGGTGCTCAAATCCCGCGGGGGCCAGTTGAGCCTGCAGGTGGTTAAACATTTATGTGAAAGCCGCACATGCAAGCATCCCTGTGCCACACACACAAACACACACACACACACACACACACACACACACACACACACACACACACACACACACACACACACACACACACACACACCCACATAGTGAATGTCCCCCAACTGAGATTAGGGAAGACTGCCAGGCCAACCATCTTCCCACTCAATAAATCAGAGCACTATTTAGTATTTAACCCACTTTGAAACAGAAATTTGTCATAACCTTCTGTAAGATATGTGTCGTAGCTCTGGCAATGGCTTGGTGGTCGATACAATTTTAAAGCAGATCTCTATATTGCAATATTCTAGACTTACATAAACATTTCATTGTATCAGACGAATGAGAATAATTTACGAACTGGGTGTAAATGCAGTATTTTTATGTACATTATTTTTCACTGTTGCCTTTAAAAGTAATGTTATGGCATCTGTTATTACTCTTGTTTAAAGTGAGTATTTTATTTAACAGAGTAAGCAGCGTTAGCTTCTCTGACTGTTTTGTAACGATGTCTCCCTTTCTGGGAGCCAACTTGTATTAGTGTTCCCACAGAATCTACATTCCAATGCATCACAGCAAGACGTCACTGCAGATATTACACGATTTGAGCATCATCAAAAAATATTCACCTACAGTCCAACTGTGAGAATCGGTCTAGATAGTACATCCAACAGGACGCTGCCATCTCATTAATTTACAATTGCCGAGCTCCGTGGAGCTTTGAGATATAAAATGTTTCCACTTTGAAGATGTCCAACAGCTGCCAAGGTTTCTCCTGTCACGGAAGGAAGGAATTCCCTGTCACGGAAGGAAGGAATTCCAGGTGCTTGAGCAACACTTTACGTCAGTATAAACGTGAGAGGAGAAGAGTGAAACATTACCCAGATGCTTTCTGTTACAGCCCAGTAGAGAACCATCTTGAAAGCATCCAACACGTGTCTGAAACGAAGCATTCCCAGAGGCTTCAGCAGTAGCCTAATATGGTACCTACTAATGTTTTACTATTTCACAGCAAGAACTAGTTGGATTTAGTTTACATACAGATAACATCAAGATTATTCTAAATGAAAGAGATCATTTAGTGATCAGAATTCTAGTTGGAACAAACCTTCTCAGTATCTTTAGTCTACCTGAACCGAAAGTTACGTTACGTTACAGCACACACATAAAAACAGGTTATGCTGCAGTTTTTCGCCTTCTCTAAAATGAATTCACTCTACGGTACATCATTCACTACTTTGAAAGAAAACCTAACGCAGGGACATTGAAATACGATGCATGGAAACAGACTGATTCTGCATGGATGTTTCACAGATAAAACGTTAAGAATTATTTTTCACGGCGTTATTGAATGCGGTGGTATTTTTGTCTCCGAGTAATGTCACGCTTTCATGTTTGGTTCCATTAGGCCTCTGTGTAATATATTGTAGACATTGGTTGAGCTTTGATGAATTTACCAATCAGAAATTATCTTTACATTTACATTGTGCAATCTGTAACATTTCAGGCATACAGATTGACAACTGCCCCAGGTTTTAAACAAATGAATATGGCAAGTGCGTGGTCTACTTCATTAAATAGCATTTCCAGAGCAATGAAATGGTGCTTGACTGTAGTAGTCAGACACATTGGCCTAGTTACACAAGCATGATGGCTCATCACATCCCAGAGGAAAGAGTGTAAATAAATTATTTACCAGCTAGGCGGCTGGAAGGGCAGAGCAAGCCATGCGTTCTATGAATCTAAATCCACACAATTCTCTCCTCGATCAAACCCCCGCCGTGTTTACTGCCCATAGATCACTTTGGATGTCAATATTTTCTGGATGCAAGAAGGATCTGAAAGCAGGGCGTCCCGAAAAGATGGATGACTGCATGCCCTCCCAACCAAATACCGCCCACTCCTCGGAGCCAATACTCCACTGCACTGTACGAGTGAACACTTGAAAAGCTAATGCAGTGTGCACCATTTAGACACTATTCACCAGTAGTAAAGGTTGGCAGTGCAAACCCCCCACCTTGTCATGACATTTCATGCGAAGAAACCTCTCCCCGAAAAATAAGCCAGACATAAAAGGAGGATCCTATGAGATGCATGATCTATTTTAATCCATCAGCAGTTTATCCCAAGTTCCTAACCAGAAGTCCCAGGGAAAAAAAAAACGGCAGGCACATTCACTGTTACAACAAAACAACTATGGGTATGTAGAAATGTACAGATTCAGGTTCTAAAAGAAGTGAAGAAATGTGTTATTCAAAACATGATCAATCCACCCATGTAAAAGTGCCACTGTCTGACCAACGCCTGCTGCATCAGTGTACCTGCGGGGACTTCAGAGGTGCTTTGGTGACAGTGATATTATTGGAATTTGGGTAACTCATTTGGATCATAACAGGATTGTTAAAAGTTTGGAATTAATTATGTATGCATCAATTTGTTTTTCAGTGCATGATTTAAAAAAAAATCCCCACAGTGCGACTTTTAAACGACTGTGAGGAAGACGTGATTGAAAAATTATTTAGCTTTGACAAATTATCAAAACAAGAATGTTGTTACGAGCCTTTTTCACAAGCTGTCTTTTCGGAAGGTATATTCCCTCTAACTTTCTCGCTCCCTTCTTGTCAGCGCTGAGTCATCTCCCTGCTTGCTACGACCTTGGGCAAGACAGATTGGCGAAGCCCTGAGCTTGCAAGTCAAGGTAAATAGTGTGATGTATGAAGACTCTATTGGAAACAGCGCTATACGCATCAGCTGCACACGTCTACCAACCACAATGCAGGCGTTGCCAATTCAGAACATGGAAACATGAGCCGTACTGGTCCTGGAGCTGCGGAACAGAGCCATAGGGCCGGCACTACCGTTGAAAAGTCCTCCGTTCTCCTGCTGTCGTTCAAGCCTGCAGGTCTTTGACGAGTCGTATTATCTGCAGTGCGTGGGAGGCAGTGGAACATAAAGGACAGTATTACATCAATCTCTCCTGTCAACGAGGCCCAGGGCGAGGCCGCGGTGTGAGACGGGTAATAAACAGGTAGTCCTCTGCAGTCCAAGGGCATCCTGTTTACGGTCTTCCTTCGTTAGCGTCACCTCAATACCCCTGCCAAACTTTTGACGACGCGGCCTGACATTCACGCAGGACCTTCAGACTTGTCCGCCGCCCCCGAAACTGTATGCATACGTTCCTGCCCCAGAACAGTCGCCTGTGAGAAGGTAACTAATATGGGAAATGTCTGCTGAGAAGTTCGCGGTTTCCATTTAGAGGGCAGAAAGGTTGAAAAACATATTAAAAATGCAGGAGAATCCAAGCGAAAGCGGGACGGAGGAAGACACTCCTGCAATATTAATAGTCAAATGGCCAATTAGTTAAATGACGAGATCTTGGAGTTCAAGGCTTGCTTTAATTGGTTAATTTACCTGAGGCAGACCTACGTGGTTCACTGCCCAGTTTTGTCAATCATATGTTGTATCAGCAATGTTGTGTCAGTGTGAGTGTTGTATCTTTGTGTGTTGTATCATTGTGTGTGCATGTCTGTGTGTGTGTGTGTGTGTTTTTTTTGTCCACTCATTTTTTTAACACATTTATTTTTATTCCCAGGACATCATTTCCCAGTGTTTGTTTTTTCTACCCTTCAATAGAGTAGAGTGACAGTGAGGCTGGTGACAGTGAATGTCATCCTGTTGGATCAACGAATGAAGCCCACATCTCTGCCAGGTCTTCCGCGATCGCAGCACAGATTATGGATTAAAAAAATAATTAGCCAAAATATGATTGGAGTGACTTCGGATTCACCGTTTAACTTTTTGCACCACTGAATATATTACTCCTTAATCTCCTGCGTATAGATCAAATACTGAACCAGTAGTGAACAGGAACCTTCCATGGAAACATTTATATTACACTAATCTGTCTGTATTTGTCCATAGATCCACAAAAAGAGGGTTGTGGACAGGGTTCATGGCATGTCCTTTCTCCCTGCCGGTAGCTCCTGTGTGCGTTAGGTCTCTAATTGTCCTTGGCAGGAATGCGGGTGCTGTCAGCCCGAGAGATTCTCATATTAGGCGCTGCCAGCATCCGACACCATGACGAGATGATGTCACCGTAGGTGTTCTCCTCACAACGAGGCCTCTTTGTGCTGCACTTTGTCTTGATTGTTTGCGGAGGCGTGTCGGTGAGACCGGAAAACAAACCGTATATTCAACGTTAGCCCGCAACTCAACTTCAACCCTAACGCAATCAGCAACAGACAGGATGCAGGCAGAAATGATTTCAACACACGTTGGACGTCATACGTCAAAGACCCATATAAACTCTGTTGGCGGTGCCAGCACCCGTCGACACGCCAGCACCCGTCGATTTGAACGAGGGGCATTCAACATGATTTTGAGGTCCTTTATTAGGTACAGACATTACCCTCTCCGCTGATTCTGTTTGGATGACCGCTGGGTTGAGTCTGTGATGGATGATAGCCCCCGGGAACAATTTGAATGACTCTGCAGTCCTGACTGCTGAGTTATCCGTTTGAAGGGGGGAACACGGCAGGGGGGGCACGCCCTGTCAAGTCAATCACCATCTGCCGATTTGGTTGTGTTGAGGACGTTGTTGTTGTCACTGAAGCAGGCAGTTAATCACACCGTGGTACTCCTCGCTGTCGGGGACGACACCGACCGGGGGGGGGGGGGGGTGTCATCAGTGGACCTCAGTAATTTGACAGAGGCCCTGTCTGAGGTGCAGTCACTTGTGCTGTGTGAGTAGAGAGGGAAAGGAGCTAACTGCTGAGTGGGGCTTGGGGAGCTCCAATCTATTTAGATGGCAAATTAAAGTTCTTGTATAGTCTTAGTTATTTAATTTAATAGTCAAATAAAAATGTATACTATACACACATCTCAAAAAATGTGGGACACTGTAAAATGGAAATAACAACAGAATGCAATGATGTGCAAATCATTTAAACCCTATATTTAATAGAAAATAGTACAAAGACAACATACTACAAAAAACTTTTTTTTTTAATCTCATGACTAATTAGGTTAATTGGCAACATGTCAGTAACATGATTGGGTATAAAGAAAACATCTCACAGAGGATGAGTCTTTCAGAGGTAAAGATGGGCAGGGGTTCATCACTCTGTGACTGTGCAGGTAAATAGTGCATTTTAGAATAATGTTTTTCAAGAGTTGGGAAGCTCATCATATATAGTACATAAAATAATTAATAGATTCAGAGAATCTGGAGAAATCTCTGTACACAAGGGACTGAGTCTAAAACCAATATTGGATGGCCATGATCTTTGGACCCTCAGATTGGCACTACATTAAAAAAGACAGTTCTGTAGTGGAAATCACTGCATGGGCTCATGAACACTTCCAAAAACACTTTGTTTTTGCATCCACAAATGCAAGTTAAACCTCTACCATGCAAAGAAGAAACCATACATAAACAAGATCCAGAAACGCCATAGCCTCCTCTAGGTCTGAGCTCATTTAAGATGGACGAAGTGCAAAACTGTCTGACAAATCAAAATTTGAAAGTATTTTTGGGAATCATGGATGCCGTGTCCTACGGACTAAAGAGGAGAGGGACCATTTGGCTTGTCATCAGCGCCCAGTTCAAAAGCCAACATCCATGATGGTATGGGGGTGCATTAGTGCACATCATTGCATTCTGTTTTAAATTTGCATTTTATGCAGCGTCCCAACTTTTTGGGAAAAGGGGTTGTGTATCTTTTTCGTACTTTGTTTCCCTTAACTTCTGATTTGGAAACTGAACGGATCCTAATAGTTTGGGTGCTTGGAAACAAAGTTAAAGACAATTCACAAGCACAGCCCTGATTGGCTGATAGGATGTACTAGAGCCCACCCCTTACATAGACTACTAATCACTACTAATCAAGCTCCATCCCACATAAACATGCAAAATATTTATATTGTTTATTTTTTGAATTCATAGTGTGAATATATCGTTAAAAAAACCTTAAAGTCACAATTTTGACTGCAATGGGCATGGGCCTGGAACCAAAAAGAAGAAATAATGACAAGACAGAAGATAAAAGAAGATAAAAAAAAAATATATATATATATATATATACATAAATGGAAATACTGGGACCTGATCCTTACACATTCTCCAAGTCTGGGCTTGTCAGCTTAGTCGTGACTCCTATGATGACATCTGAAGCTGTTTCTAGGCTAGTATGGTTAGAGACTCTATTTATCTTCTCTATCTGACAGATAAAAAGGTCGAGGAAGACGGCGGGGTACTGCCCATCACAGGGTATGGTCCTTGTCATCATGAAACCCCCAACTCAAACCTTCCAGTGCATCACTAAGAAGGTTGTATGAAGAAGAAGGGGGGGGGGGGGTAAAGTTGGGGGGTGGAGGGGGAACAGAACCTGGTTGTGCAGTAGCAAAGCTCAGAATATCTACCAGTGTTTTGAATGTATCTCAGAAACCAGATGTATTGGCAATGCGGTAAAAGGAGCAGTAAGGAAATGTAACTTAACTGATGCATTTGTTTTACTTGTTGGTTCAATTTCATTTTTGAAGCGTACGGCTCGTTAGTGTGTTTTATCTCCTGATCACTTCTTTTGCTTGCCTCGTTTCATGGGCACATTCAGGACTTGGCATTGTTTTGTAAACTATTGTCGCTGCAGAAGAGTTCCTCCTCCTTCATTTACCTTCAGCTGTCATGCGGTGAATATGACTTTAAAGTCCAAACTCACCTTATTTCTCTCCTCCTGCACCAGAGCATCACTCATCATCTAGCACCTGTTAGGTGTTAGCCTGCCAGGCAGTCCTAGCACCTCACTGGCTATAGACTGAAATAACATTGTACCCAGTACAATGCCCTGGTACAATTCAGTGAGTGTTTTTTCACTTTTTCCCATTTTGTGAAGGAGATAGGAATATATGCAGTGAAAAGGTTTTGAAGTCATACTGAATGGTCGTTGTTTGACGAGTATGAGCGGAATTGATGCTGAATATGAGTAAAGTAATTTAAATATTTAGTTTTAGTTTTCATGAGCAACACTGATCAAATGTTTTGATTGTATTATTGAAAAGAGGAAGCGTTATCTCCATCTACTTCTTGTTCTCAAAATTGCTTCACTTTTATTGCATCTTCTGGTAATATCCATCTGCCTAATATAAAAGCCTTTTCATAATATCAAATCCCTTTTGTAATCATTTTTATTCCAAACAGTGTTGAAATGCATTCAACAAACAGTAATGAGATACAGTTTTGTATTACCCCAAAAATATCCTTGCACTTTCCTGACATTTGTATAATAACCTGCAGGCTACCTGCAACTGGCTACCTGTAAGTTACAGTGAAACAACTGCACAGTGAATAACCATGATCTTATTGAAGCAATTTAATTCATATATGAACAATTGAAATCATAAAATATATTAATTTATTATATGGGGAAACTGAAGGTTCATTTTCACCATTACTGCATGGGAATAGTCCAAACAGGATGCCTGCTATAAGGTGCATTAGCACAGCAAATGGCCATTTGAAAGTCTTTGTTAAGGGCTGTGAAAGTGATACAAAATCCCACACTTGGCGCCATACAAGCTTACCAATGTTAACAGTAAATCAGTGGCTGTTTTTCAAAATGACTAGTTGCCGTCTGTGTGCTTCCCCTTCTTCCAAGGGTGAACTTCTGAAAGCCCCTGGGAGTGCATACTGTGTACGGAAGAACACAATCAATCAACATTTAAAAGAATCAGTGACAATACCTAATTTACCAAAGTAGCCAGCTAGCATAACATTAACCAAAGTGCCTGAAGCGAACTTCCTGTTGATAATGTAGTTGGTTGCACCCAGCTGTGTTGATGATGTAGTTTCCTGTCAAGACATTTTGCCCAGAGATGTCTTACTGTCTACGCCTCGGTCACATCCCGTGCCAGTGGAATCGCCCTCCCTCCCTCATTTGGAGCACGGACACCTGTTTGTAATTATTACCCACACTTGTGTTCCTGATCACTGTCCCTGTTATTTTTTCCCTAGCGTGTCTTGTCAGTCTTTGATTGGTTTTTACACCGGTGAAACATCGTGCTGTTTTCACTTCAGTTTGGTTATGTCTCAGTTCCTTCCATTAAACGTCCTCCGTTCCTCCTGAGCATTGGTCCTGCCTCCATGTTTGAACTCTGCAGCCTCTTGCCAAATCAGATCTTGTGGGCCTCCTGTTCATTTTGTTCAAATGACCCAATTTACCCAAGTTACCATCTAAATGTAATGAATGTAATTAATTACAGGCACTGATTATTGTGCAGGTCTGAAATTGTAATGAGTACGTTGTAAACCCGGCTGCAGCACCCCAGCAGTGTTCAGGAGTCCTGCAAGTTTCAAGTGTCAGCCATGCTCAGAGTGGACGGGTAGGATGTTGACCATAGCCGCCTAGTGCGGTTGCGCTCTACTGACTCCTTGTGTAAAGCTCAACACGTCCCTGGTTACGTGAGCAATGTAATGAGCAGAACAGCTTAGCAAGATGTGCATCTCATCTGACAGACGGCAGGATGGCGCAAGGGTGTGATCGTGAACTGGACATCGTGATAGTGAGAAGGGAGAGGAGGTACAGGCGAATCGTTTTTTTACGAAGTTCAGGCGGATGTTTTAAATATTAACACAATATCGTTTCGCAACACCGTTGGCCTGGCTTCAAATAATGTCTCGGGGACATTCTCTGACTCATGCAGGAATCCTTAGACAACCAACAAGGAGGAAAAACGAAGACCTCAAGATGCCAAAACAGTTTTTCACAGTGTGAATGTTGATACACTCCCTCCAGCTTCAAAGAGCTCAAGGTTTATTTGCAGGGTTCCCTTTGAATCGGATCACATAACAGGGGAAACAGACTTTTCTCCCTTTTGAAGCAGAGAGAGATGGAAACGGAAAGAGGGAAACTGTAAGGAACCTTTGCCCACCTGAGAAAGACTCTACAACTATGCATGAGCTAACAGAGAATTCTCCTGGATGATGCCATGCCACCTTTGAAGTCTGGTGATGGTTTGATAGGAGCAACCAGGGATTCTCTTCTGCTTGCTCTGCTCAGACAAATCCTCTGTACTTACCTTTCAAGTTACTGCTAACCACAGCCCGATATCCCTCTGCACAAAGGGGGCAGAAAGAGGGCATTCACGGTAAAGTATCGTTTCAGGACGACGTCAAAGTGTCAATGTAGGTTACTTTAACCTACTTAGGCACTGCTCTGGCCTGTTTTCCAGTGCATTGAAGTCACATCCTCTCAGAGAGGGGCCAGTATAATCCAATCAACTGGCTTTTCATAGATTTCAGTTAGTGTTAATTGTCTTTCTTGAGGCAGGTGTAGATGGGTGTGTTAGCAGATAGCCAAAAGGGCACTACGGTATATCTTTATAACGGCAGGATTCCCAGTGGGCTCGTCAGGATGACCTCTCACCTCACAATGTGCAGCCTTTCCACTTCGCAGGGTTCCGCCTTCAGAATGTCAACGGGCGTAACCTGTTTAACCGCACTTGTCATTTGGTGTTTGGACATGCATGGTGCCACCTAGCTTTGCCAAACTTATAGAATGTGCCTTTATGTTTTGGTACTTCGGTTGGTATCTCTGGTGTAACCCCAAACAGAGCACCCCCTGATCTACTCTACTTTGATCCGGGCAGAAAATGGACAAAAGAATGGAGTGTCTTTGGCGCACACATGTAGAGGTATTATGACTATTTTCAAGAATGGTTTTTGGTTTTATAAGCTTTTGTTGACACCCTGAGCATTAAAGCACTGAAGTGATTAAACTCAGAGAAGCATTAACGAAAACAGTTGTGTGCAGGAACTAACTACACTATAGCTAAGCATTGATACAACCGCTTTAGTTCTTAGCGGCACTTTTATTTTAAAAATGTTTTAACACATGTGCATGTATTGTGTCTCTTGTTTTTCCTTCTCTCTTTATCATGCATTTCATCCCTAAAAACAGAATGTGGTGTTTGAATATTTGAAGCGTATGCTTATTTCACAGTCTACCCTCTGTAGACACAGAGAAGCAAGCAAGAGAAGAGAGATGCTGTCTTCAATGCATGTGTACACAGATAAAAGAGATTGTTCCAGGGAATACATTTCATTATGCATGGAGGAAACCCTGAATGAATAGCAAGTCTCCCCATCAAAGTAATAATAACATATTGTGCATCTTCTGAGCAGCGTGGAAGGTGATATTATAGTACCTCACAGCCTGGAAAAAAATGCATAAGCAAGAATTAAACTTGATTTTACCGGAGCAGTTGCAGTATGTGATCCTATCCACAGACCATTTTAATCCTTTGAGTTAAAAATAAAGTCAGGGAAATTCTATATCGGAAAATGTCTGATAGAGAACCACCTAATGCAATGCTGTTGGTTATTAGCGACAAATTACCCAGACAGGGATGCTAAATAATCTTTACCCAGAGGGACGTTTTCGGTCTTCAACAAGGTCCTGAAGGCCTCCCTGAAAATGGGTTATATCTTCTTGGTGTCGAGGAGAATATTAAGATCTTTCCAATTTAACCCTCAGCAAACCAGACTGAATTCTTTCCAAACACCTGACACCCCTGACCTACACTAACAATGTGTGCAAAGTTTTTGCATGAAGCCCACCAAAATATTCCACAAACACCCTGTGGCATGAACAGAAACAAACAGCAACAAAGCAGCGTTTCGACACAATGACTTCTGGCAGAAAAGGTGAAGAGGAATCACAGAGCAGGTGTGTCATTCTCTGCTAGGACAGGTGAGGGACACACCATATACCGTCATGAATTCACCGAGGGGTCAACGACAACACAAGGAGAATAACGCCACAGTGGGAACAGAGACAAAGACGGACTGAAAGAATGGGAGCTGATAAGACAAAATGGAGGCCGGAGAATGGTGATTGATGGCGAGGTGCCTACCCCCCCTTCCCCAGGCCTCCGCCCCCAGCTTCACAGCAGTGGGAAGGAGAATCCTGATGGCACAGTGCCCCTGAGAGGGGAATGAGTAATGGGATGGCATTTTCTTTTATCAAGGCTTATTTCCCTGGGAGGTTTTTGGAGTTTACACTGGAATTAAAAGCCACACAGTGATGTAAAAGAAATTAAGGTAGAGGGAATAAAATAAAAGCAAAAGGAGTAAAGATCCAATATGTTGTGGGGTGGAAGAATGGAATTAGATGTTGTACACATACGGCGCTTATTTCCTCCATATTTAATTTTGTATTGTTTTTTATTTTGAATAACAATAATTTTTCTATCGAACTATTGTATAGTGCCAAGTAAGTGAGGTGGGTGGTTTGAGAGGTAACACATTATCAAAGGGGAAATGCAAAAGAATCTTGGGGTCAGCAAGGCTCCAAAACTATAATAAGACAAAATCCCCTTGTCAACCAGCTATCGGGAGAAGAATACCTTTGCTCTCATCAAGACATAAACGTCAGAACCTGCAGTTCAAATCAAATTCAAAGGATACTCGGCATCATGGACAATTGTCAAGTACCAGGAGATTTTGGACCAAAGCCTGCCTCTGCTGGGAGGATAAACTGGGTCACTGATGGATCTTCCAGCAGAAGAATCATCTGTAAGTATAGTGACTTACAGTTAATACATAACTGTTTGGAGAACAATACTAGTACACTCAATAGTAGTACACTCAATAGTAGTGCATTCAATACTAGTGCATTCAATACTAGTGCATTCAATAGTAGTACACTCAGTAGTAGTACACTCAGTAGTAGTACACTCAATAGTAGTGAGTACACTTCAGTCAGTGAAGTAGCAAAGTCGGGTAATAGAATCAAACGTCTGCAATGAAAATGCCAGTGCCCCTGTCTAAAGCCACCTCATCAAATATTATAGAAGACTTGTTTTGTTGTCTTGGTCAAGACAGGGTGCACAAAATATTAACAGTTCTAAATCCTGACACATTGTAAACTGTTTAATCTCAATAGTAGATTTATTTCTCATTTTGAGTATAAGATCAAGCTGATGAACAACAATGATGTCTTAAGATTGGTCCATTAAGTCTTACAATGTTGTCTACATTGTTTGCATTTTGGTCAGGGGGCTTATGTCTGGAGCTGGTCTTCAGTTTTGGGAACTTCTGCAAATGTATTACGGCAAACTACCATCTGTCAAAAGGAAGGTTTTCACCATGTTTAGAGGCTATACAGAGTTTCTTTACAATGTTTAAAACATTAGAATTAAAATAGCCTATTAGATTTTGACTGGGTATGACAGGTTTGTTTAAGAGGCAGTAAAAAGTTAGATTCTTCTAGAATCAACAGGTATAATATCTTTCTCAAGTCCTGAAATTGATTAAAAAACTAAGCATCCAAGATTAAGGTACAATTAAAAATTTAGCTTGAGACAGATTGTCCTCTTTCAGCTTGCTCTGTAGCAAGTCTATGTCATTACTCACTGTCCATATTTCTTCATATTGTTTCATTGAGCCCACCAGAGTATTGTGATGCCTAGAGCCACAGACACAGCTCCTTCAAACGGTAGCCACCGCTAACTCATTTAATTATCTGTTCAGGGCAGCTGGGACCTGACGACATCACGGGCTAGCTACTGTCCCCACTTAGTATTCAAGGCCCAATGACGCATGACAAACACACTAAATGTCTCCTTAGAAAAGTCCTGCACAGCGGCTACTTTAGCTGTGCATGTAGGCTACAGTGTGGTGGATATTTAGGCTTCTGGTACTTCTAATGCAGAAATTATTACAGTTATTATCAACATGTTAACCGATCTGGGAATCTCAACATTATCCTTCCTCAACATAATCAGAAAGAAGGAAATGACAAGAAATGATCTGTTATGTAAGAGGGAAGACTGAACCTCCAGCTATGCAAATACTGGGAAATAGGCATTTTTATAATAATTTGTCTTCTGTTGAGTGTTACTGTATTTTCACGAAGTCGGCCTCAACATTTTGGCCGTGGACAATTGATTGGGTGAATGGTGATAAAGCTCAATCCTCTTCAGAGACAACAATCCTGTTCAGTCTCCTCTTGAAATCACAACTGTGCTAAATGGCTTAATGGGAACTTATGCATGGATTATATATTCATATCAAAACTTAGCGAACGGAAGTTGAATGCCATGCGCAAGCATAGGAGCACTCGGTTCCACTGAAGTGTGCTGCTTCTGTAAACTGCAAAGCACTCAAGATTTCTGACAGAAATAATGAACAGTGCAAGTCGCCAGGTAAGATCATACTGGCGGCCAACACTTTGCTAAGCTGTAATTCTTATGATTATGTCTCCCATTTTCAAAAGCCATGTATGCTGTAAGTTGTTACCGTACTGTACTACATGCTGTTTAGATTTAACCTCTCACTCAAAATCACAATCTCACAGAGAGATTTAAAAAATATACTTTAGGTATTATCAAACATAAATAGCCTTTCTATAGAGGCCGAAGTAAAAAAAATAAAAATAGCAAGAATTGTGCACACTTCCTGATAAACATCCGTGCCACATTTATGGAAATATTATATATTCTTTGTTCTCCTGTGGGACAAGAGGCAATAAACAACGCAATGAGTGGCATTTCTGCTTTGTTCATGACATTTACTAAGAGCTAGATGAACAATGTGACCTAACCCATCAAAGGCAGATACAAAATGAAAAACAGTTGCTGTTCAATCAACACAGCGTGAATACTCCCATGTTAAAGCTTATGTCCATTGTGCTCTTTATTTGTATTTATTTTTTCTGGGTCTTTTATTCTCTTACAGTGTTGTAATGGGTTTTGGCAGTGGCACATGGACAGGAGCAATGACAGGCATGAAACACTGCAGAACATTCTAGCAGCTGCACCTGGGTCCCTGATGTCATTGGCAACCTTATTATGAGCTGTGGTGCAGCAGTACAAGGCACTGCACAGACACTGAGCCATCCACCACAGTCTAGGTTCGAGCCCCGATTGGGCAACTTGCCAGCATGTGGCCGAGGGTCTCATTGGGGGGTATATGCTGGACAACATCGACAAGAATGGGGAGGCATTGTCGGCAGGGCTTTGCTACACTAATGTAACGACATCCTCGCGCAGGTTGTGCACTGGCAAGCTAACTCATATTGTTAGTCATGAAAGCGTTACCACACGGATGTAACTGCAAACTGGTTGTTTCAAGCAGTGCAAAGGGAAGCCAAATGGAAGTACTGAATATGCAAATGAACAATCAGCCATGTTGACAGTTCACATTTCAAGGCAGGATGATGGTGATGCTAACGGCTTAAAGGATTACATTTATTTTGTCATCAGTCGAACAGGTCCAACTGAAAATTGACTTCTGCCTTCAACCCAACCCCACCAAATTGGGCCACACTGGGTGCCAGGGGAACAATTAGGGTTCATTACAATGCATGAGGGAAGAACTCTTCATCTATTGGCTCTGGGATTCAACCTAGCAAGCTTTTGGCGATAATATTTGGCTATTTATATTACAATTTCCTGTTCAGGGTTACAAGTGGAGATGATTGATTTGTTTCTTAGTAATTTGGAAGTAATTAGAATAGAAATCAGGAGAAGACTGACCGGGGAACTTACATTTGACTGCTTATAGATTCATCTTGTGAGTCTATACTATATGCAGTTTTAAATACTTAAAGCTCAAAGAATCCCATTTGCAGTCAGATCCAAAATGATTGGCATTATTGATAGAAAATATGCTTCTGAAACACTAGGTTAACTGCAGTCTTGGTGTTTAGCCAATTTTGCAATTACATGTCATCAAAGAGTTATTTTTACCTTCATGTGCAAATTTATGATTCATGTCATTCATTTTCGATTCTGTGTTCAAGTTAACATTTTCATTTTCCATTGACTCGATTCTGTGTTCAAGTAACAATTTCAGAGTCCATTGCCTCTGAACTGACAAGGCTGAACTGACAGGTATTGAAGACACTGAAAACACAATCTTAGTTGCTCGTTTAATCTCATAGACCAGAACTCAGATCTCATGTTAAGAGATTCAAGGAATCTTGTCGGTTCAGGGTTGTTTGCCTCAGGCTGGAATATATTGAATACGTTTCTGTACAAACACAAGCTAGCTACCTGAAATAATATTATGAAATGCATCTGCACTATATTATGTACACGGCAAAACCATCGACAGACTGAAAAACGAACCATAACCCAGGCACACCTTCCCCCGTTCATGTTCAACTGCTTTACCATAGACATTTTCACATCATGTCGGAATGCAGAGCCTACAGGGCAGCAAACATCTTTGCTGGTTTCTACAGAAAGCAGCCAGTGAGGGAGCAGTTTAAGAAACCCCTCGGGAGGGAGTTGATATGCCTGCTGAGAGCCTCGGTGCATGGTAGCCTGGTGTGGGGGGATGGGGAAGGGGGTGCGTGTCCTTGATATCCTGACCACTTCATTTCAGCTGGCTGCATGCCATTTCAGTGACAGTCAGACGCGTTCAACTTCACTTTCATCTCACCTCCCTGGGCAGATCTACAGTCCTCTTAAATGCCAACTTAAACTTCCCAGCGGCTCTCTGTATGTGACCTTCGGCTCACCTGTGTGCCCAGAGAAAGAATCTCTTGTTCAGGATTCTAGGAGGGTCTCCCTCAAATGAACTCAAAGGGTTTCCTGTAAGCTCAAAGGCATTTTCCATCCAACCAAGTGTCCTAACGTTATGAAGAATGTAAGTGTATAGATGTGTTATAGTGTCACAGATGTACAAGTGAAATAAGCTATAGTTTGCAAATGCAGCCTATTGGGTTACGGTGGTCATTCTGGAGCGTTGATCTGAGAAGGTTCCCTATATATCTGAAAATGTGACTGGTTGAAAGTAAAAGGGCATTCAACGAGCAAGCAAGTTCCTGTCAATGCATGCATAGAGCTCATGTCTAATGTCCTTGGTTAACTTGACCTTCCTCCAGCATGCCTGACCTGGACAGTGTGTCTGCATTGTGCAGTCCAGACCTTCAAGAGAGTCAAACTATGACATAGCAATTCTGCTCCCTTTGTTGCTCAGTCGCCTGGAAAAATATATTCAGCACCCGAGGGAGAAAATGAGGAGCATCTGAGCTTGACAGAGGACCGAATATTTTCCTCAGCTGGGTCCATTCAGTGACATCATCGGTTCCATCTTTCATTTCAGGTGACGTTATGCCTCCACAGGGACAGAAAGTCTGCTGGGATAATCCACCCTTTTGTCGTGATTTCACCATACAGACATTTCAATAGATAACCCACATTCAGTATCTCTGGTCCCAAGAAGGCAATGCTCGACAAAGCAGACAACAGGAAATCCTCCATCGTTGTATAGTCCTGTCACGGTACACGGTGAGGTTTGGTGTCGATACGATTCAATACTTCAGTGTCATTGTGTCCTTGCTGCAAGGGCTCTGGGATCTACAGAAGCAGCTTCATACTGCCCCGTTTTAGTAGACATGGGATTTTCTTTTTTCAGTAAATAGTGCAATGATATAGTCAAGCATAACGCCTTTTAATGCACACTGAGTGCCTCCGTGCTTTGACTGGATCGTCGTGCCCTCTGTCCAAACCGCACAAACTGCCACACCGACAAACTGCCGCGGAAGGCGTTGTGGTGTCAGCGGCCTACTGGGACCGAATATCAGCCCTGACACACCGGGCCCGTTTGTCCTCAAGGGAATGTCTTTGCTTAATCTGGTCAACTATCTTTCTGTACAAGAGACACGCGTTGGACAGAACCCAGTGGACTGAAAGAAGACCAAGCCAGCTGCATGTCTTCAGGACAGAGCTGCCCTGAAGGCAGAAATAAATATGATTGGTTCAGTTTTACACAAGCTAAATAAGTTGACATTTGACCAATGTTGGTGCTTTTCCCTTCCCTAACCTTTAACCCTAACCCTTCACCTACACTCTTATCCTAACTAAAATTCCCCACTATGGCAATTTGGCCTTTTATTTTCATGTGTTACGATTTAAAGTGGTGAATGACGACTGGCAATACCACATAGCATAGCATGTCTGAGGTTACCAACAACTTTCTTCTTCTGCTTTCATTAGGGAGCTTCACTTCATTAAGAGACTACGGTACTGGCATATTAATCAATGCTCTAACCTGACGAAGGATGACAGGAGACGACTACTGTACTGGTATATTAATCAATGCTCTAACCTGACGAAGGATGACAGGAGACGACTACTGTACTGGTATATTAATCATTGCTCTAACCTGAAGGAGGATGACAGGAGACGACTGCTGTACAGTTATATTAATCAATGCTCTAACCTGAAGGAGGATGACAGGAGACGACTACTGTACTGGCATATTAATCAATGCTCTAAACTGAAGGAGGATGACAGGAGATGACTATTGTACTGGTATATTAATCATTGCTCTACCCTGACGGAGGATGATGCTTTGTGTTCTGACGCATAGACCCAGGGATTTCAGTCTGCCGTCTGAATCAACAGCACAAAGCAGAGGGTATCCTTCATCCAAGACGAGATCTCTAGCCCCGACACCTCTCAGTCTCTGACAGCTGACCTCCCAATTGTCTTCTACATGGGAATTGGCTCAGTGCACTGGGTTTTTGTCTCAGAATGGTTCCCTCTTACTAGTCCAGTAATAGCCTGCTTCTCCTGGTGGACAAGGGAATGTAAATGACCCTCATGTAGTGACATAAGAGTGAGGCTGTACCGTTTGCTTCAGAGGTGGGTGGCAGAACACTGTTTTGATTTCGCCGGGCTTTATATGTATAATTTAGATGAACCACCACTGATGTTTCACGGATCACATTAATGTATGTCAAAGCCTTTATGGAGGACTGGCGCACACTGAAACTCTATTATTCATCTGCTTAATCTTGAATCAATGAATACATTCTAAATGATTTTTGCTTTAACTAAACTACAGATTAAAATGCCGCTCTATTCATGACAAAGAATCACATTACAGGAGACTGGAAGAAATGAAAACCCATTCTCAAACGCTATTGCCTTTCAGAGTTTCCTCAACTCTTTAACTTTCCAGTAGAAAAGACACATTGTCTAATTTCGGGGCCTCCTTCCAGCTTGTTCATTAATTTGCCATTTTATTAAAAGACTAAACTTACATAGTAAACTTTACTATTTACAGCTCTGGAAAAAATTCACCTTTTTCTTTCCTTTCCAAAAAAGTCAAAAAGGAAGGTTTTGAGTGGGGAACAGAAGGGTTAAAATTAAGAGGCCTCTTAATTTTTTTCAGAGCTGTATATAATGCAACCCTATGTCCAAAACAGTTAGGACGCTGTTTAAAAAGTAAAGAAAAACAGAATGCAATCATGTGCAAATCATGTAAACCCAGTAGTCAATAGAAAATAATACAAAGACAACATGTCAAAAGTTGAAACTGCAAAATGTTATTGTTTCTTGAAAAATATATGCCCACTTTGAATTTGATGCCAGCAACACATTTAGAAAAAAGCTGGGACAGGGGCAACAAAAGACAGGAAAAGTCTGAAAAAAAACCTCTTGGAACATCTCACTAGTAATTAATGCGCTGTAATATATTGCTTTTCTATCTGTGCCACCCTTTGTAATTCTACAAAATCACACCATTTGGGTTGATTATTCAAAATGAATACCGCTCCTTCTTCTGTGTTGGATTCATAATGGTTGATATTTTGATGTGTGTCAAAAAGACATCAACAACAGATAGCTCTTTGTTGAGGTCTCTTCCTAGCCTTTCGGCCTGACAGAGGCATAATCCATGAACTAGATCAGTCTTGTCTCTCCGGTCGGCTGACGCATCGTCACAACGCCAGCTGGTGATTGGGAAAAGAGCCTGTATTTGAAATAATCACCAGTGCATATTCCCGTTGTCGTGGGCGCGGACATGTAATCTGGCATCGGGGGGGTGAACCGTTTCCCTTTCCATCAGGATTTCGTCACCCTCTGTTGATGTACAAGTGCCTCTTAGCCGTCCGCCGCTGGGTTTTTTATAGACCAACGCAAAGATGTATCGTTGGCAAGTTAGGTAGCGAGTTGCCAAGACATCTGCACGTTCACCGTTTGGAAGGACATCAGACAAGATACCGCGGCCTCAGAGTTAGTGAACACTGGTCAAATACACACCGGTTGTTTGAATTCTGAGCCAGTGACGGCCACGGTGAAGACCTGGTGAGCTAAGTGTCATGTGTCAGGGTTGTCAGGACTGTGCATTCAAATGTTGTACACACTTTCTATTGTGAACACATGCAATGCTAACACATATCATCACTACATCACTATAGTGTAAAACATACAGCATTTATATACATTCATAGTTGTAACAAGAAGTGTTTCTATGAAGACAAAGAATGAACGTAAAGACGGGACCTATTAGCGCCGGCTCTAGAAATTGTGTGGTCGAATAAACATTGCAGGAATAAAGAAATCTGCACTTTTATATCTTTTATATCTGTAAAAGTATTTTCACCATACAAGTCAGTAATATTGTTACTTTTATAATTGAATATGTTCATCACATCAGTGATAACTTTAATATTTTCCCATGATGAGAGTAATACATTAAAACATGCATTTACCGAGTTAACAAGACAGGCGATTTAGAAACGATGACGGTCCGTGACCTTTCACACCCTGTGTGGAGGCCACTTCAACCTAACGATCTCCGGGACTCCTGTGGTGGAACAATCAGCCAAACGAGGGTGGAACTGAGGGTAAACATGTCAGAAAGAGGGTTTAAGCTCTGTGGGACTTTCAAGGTCGACTGCTGATTGCTTTCTCTTCCCGCACCAAAATCAAAATGTCAGCCAGCACGAAGACGGCGATCCTGCTGTGTGCTGTGATAATTAGAGTCGTTATTTTTTTCTGTTTTCCGATACAGATGTGAAGGCAAACAAAAAGCCATCTGACCACGTGTTCCAAAACAACTGGTCAAATTGCGACGCTTTAAGGCTTTGGAGGTTGCTCAATGTTGGATATCTTTTGTTTTTTGGTCCATTAAAAGGGCCACCACATGGAGCCCGTAGTCCCGGGATCTCTAGTTAAGCGGAAAACACTGTCTTTGCTTGTTCCCGCTTGCAGAACATTTTTCATTCAAAAACAAAGCCTGGCAAACCGTCTCACAGTTGCATATTTCCTCCAAACGGTGTTTTGGTAAATTCTTCCAGACAGTCAAATTTGGTTTTGACTTTCACAGGTCTTTTGATCTGAACACCTGCAGCACTTAATGTCCCCCGATCAATGTGCAGGAGCCTCTGTAACGATCAGTTCACCCTGCATGGACAGAGTCGATGGATAAGACCAAGAAGCATAACTGTACAGTTAACCCAACAGGAAGCTGCAGTAGGTCAGAGACATCATTCGGTTGCACAGCACGGACGGAGTGTTGAACAATGTCCATGACATCCTAAAATAGTCACTAGGTTTCTGCTCTATCCCATTGCTTCCACCTCAAGACTGCTTCTATGTATTACCTATCTACCATACTAGTGTTATAATGGCAGAGGGGAGTACAATTCATCTTAAACCAATGTCCCAATTTCTGATGTAGTGGTATTAGTTAAAGGTTGGGGCCATTGTATGTGATTATAACAGTACTAGAATCTTCTCAGGCCATACGTGGTCTCTTGGGAACATTTCTTTGTGTTTTTTAAACTCTGCTATGTTCACCTTGTGCTTGCTTTTTTTCACCCTCAAAATACTTTCTGGACGAGGGGAACGTTTTTTTACCAAGGACCAATTTCCTAACCATTTCAATGAATGGCTTACAAAACACCCAGCCTTTTTTAACAAACTTAATTTAGAAATTTCATCCAGAATCTTGTGAAAACACAGAGGTAATTCAGAGCACACAGACCTGATCCCCTCAGATTTCCTCGCCTAAATTAAGTCTTATTAACCACGTCTTTCAAGCCTGGAATGCTGATTGGCTGGAAGCTGTGGTAAATCCTCCTCATGCCGAAGAACAGCCCTGAGCTCTGGTACATTACACTGCCTCAGGGCTTATTGCTTAATTATAACTTTCCATTTCAGTCTGGAAAAAGCTGCAGGTGCTCTTGGATGAAAGATTAGAACATTTTGTAGAAACAGTCACGTCACATGCTTTCAGCCATTATGGAGCATCACACCCACTGATTTGGCCACGTTATGCTTTCTCACTGGTCTAAAGTGTCCACCTCTTAGTTTGAGTTATATGTAACTGCTCAAAAGAATTAAGGGAACACTTTAATAACACATCAGGTCTTGATGAACAAAATATATTAAAGTTCAAAATCATTATTGTACATTGTAATTCGTTGAGAACCAAATGATGTAACAACAGTCAGTGGAAACCAAAATCACCAACTGAATGCTGGATTAAAACTCACACCGAAAATCTAAGTAAACAATTGAAATCACAGGCTGTTCCAACTTGTGTGAATTTCACCACGGCAACTCATAATGTGACTCAGTAGTGTGTATGGCCCCAACCTGCCCACATGCACTCCAGACAGCGTGTGGGCATGCTCCTGATGAGACGATGGATGGTCTCCTGGGGGATCTCCTCCCAGACCTGGATCAGGGCATCAGTCCGCTCCTAGACAGTCTTTGGTGCTACTTGGCAGCGTCGGATGCACCAATGCATGATGTCCCAGAGGTTCTCAGTTGGATTCAGGTCTGGGGAACATGAGTGCCAGTCAATGGAATCAATGCCTTTGTCATCCAGGAACTGCCTACACTCTCTGGCCATGAGGCTGGCATTGTCCTGCACCCGAAGGAACGCCTGGCCCACTGCACCAGCATAAGGTCTGACGATGGGTCTGAGGATTTCATCCTGGTAGCTAACAGCAGTCAGAGTACCATTGGCTAGCACGTGTAGGTCTCTGCAACCCTCCAAGGATATGCCTCCCCAGACCATCACTGACCGACCACCAAACCGGTCATGATGGATGATGTTGCAGGCAGCAAAACGTTCACCACTGTGTCTCCAGACTCTTTCACGTCTGTCACGTGCTCACTGTGAACCTACTCTCATCTGTGAAGAGAACGGGGCACCAGTGGTGGACCTGCCAATTCTGGTGTTCTCTGGCGAATGCCAATCAAGCTGCACGGTGCTGGGCTGTGAGCACAGGTCCCACCAGAGGACGTCGGGCCCTCATGCCACCCTCATGGAGTCTGTTTCTGACAGTTTGGTCAGAAACATGCACACCAGTAGCCCACTGGAGGTCATTTTGTAGGGCTCTGGCAGTTCTCCTCCCGTTCCTCCTTGCACAACAGAGCAGATACATCCCTGCATCCCTTCTATGGCCCTGTCCAGCTCTCCTTGTGTAACGGCACGCCTCCTGGTATCTCCTCCATGCTCTTGAGAGTGTACTGGGAGACACAACAGCTTGTATGGATGTGCCACCCTGAAGGAGCTGGACTACCTGTGCAACCTGAATGGGCTGCAGGTACCGCCCTATGCTACCAGTAGTGACAAGGAGACTAGCAAAATGCAAGACTAAAGAATCTGTCAGGAAGGATAAGGAGAGAGCAGTTGTCTGTGGCCAAAGTAATTCCCTTTTTGAGGGTTGTCTTGCTGGTGACACCGATTCACAATCGCTTATGCTTCCTAGCTGGATAGATTGATTTCCCTGAAGTTTAACTGACTGGCTGTTCTACTGTGATGATTACGTGATCCCTTCGTTTTTTTGAGCAGCTGTATATATATTGAGATATAAACCAAATTCACCCTAACGATGGTGGCGCCTTTTCAACAGCTTTTCAACCTCCTTTGCCCAGTGGGATGGAGGTCAGACACAACACGAGCAAACTTGGCCACATTTCTGACCCGAAGAGAGCTCTATTTTGAGCTCTATCTCACAAACTAGGAAGTCTTACAGATTTTTACTCCGGAGTGTTTTTTCTAGGTTTGAGAAGTTAAGCAAGTATCTATTGGTTTGAAAACCCTGCAGTTTATGTGACCGGGAACTCTGGCAGTCAAGCCACGCCGACGCAACTCTCCAAATAGCGTGTCGGATTGGCAGTGCTCCGGTACCATCCGTAACGCAACACCCACCAACTGCAGCGGCATATTCACTGGCAGTCGAGGGGGTTAATTAATGGAACACCTCGTGTGGAAATAATGAGCATATGCATTAATCATCTCATCTATATTTAATAGTCGCAACACTTCCCCAAAGCCTGGGCGTGATGCAACTCTACGACTCCTCACTTCACAACGTTCCTCTCAAGAGAAGCAAACACTGAACAGTCTGATTATCTCATCACTGCAGTCTCGCAATGCAAATGCATAGTATAGATGCAAAAAACAAATGTGCCACCCGCGCACACCCACGCACGCACACCCACGCACGCATGCACACACACACACACACACACACACAAAGGGCAGTGTGCAGATCTTCACTTCCCTGGGGTTCTTGTGTCTAGCCAAGTCAGCAGCAGTATGGTTGCTCTCTGTTTTCTTCCTGCATCGAAGGACAGATTTGCATGTCCTCGCCATGCCCTTTTTTTAGCAAAACAATAACCTTGATTACTGCATTTATCACGGCAGGTCTCTATGATTTATTCAAATATATCAATGTTGTCACAACCAGCACCTTGGTTAAACTAGAGAACACATTGTCTTATTCAGTACAAAGGTTTGCATTCTTTCCGTGTCAAAAAACATCTGTACTGGATTGCATTTTGTCTACAATGTGACATCTGATGGCAATGATCCCAGTCTACAACCCCTTTTCCAAAAAAAGTTGTGACGCTGCATAAAATGCAAATAAAAACAAAATACAATTATGTGCAAATCATTAATCCTTATATTTAATTGAGAACAGTATAAAGACAACATATCAAATGTTGAAATTTTATAATTTTTGGAAAAATACAATAAAATACTCTGTTAGCATTTGGGAACCGAGGAGACCAATTGCTGTAGTTTTTTAAGTGAAATGTTTTCCTATTCTTGCTTGATATGATTTCAACTGCTCAACAATTTGTGGTCTCCCTTGTCATATTTTTTGTTTCATAATGCAGCAAATGTTTTCAATGGGTGACAGGTCTGGACTGCAGGCAAGCAAGTTTAGCACCCAGACTCTTTTACTACGGAGCCATGCTGCTGTAATACCTGCTGAACATGGTTTGGCATTGTCTTGCTAACATAAGCAAGGCCTTCCCTGAAAAAGACATTGCAGCATATGCTCCAAAACCTATATATATTTTTCAGCATTAATGGTGCCTAATGGTGTAAGTCACCCATGCCATGTGCACTAATGCACCCCCATACCATCTCGGATATTGGCTTTTGAACAGTGCACTGATAACAAGCCGGATGGTCCCTCTCATTTGATGACATTCCAAATGCTCTGATGTCTTTCTATGTACATTAGAACATTAGAAAATGTTTATGTATCATTCATAGCTGGGGTGACTGGTCATTAGGGGCATTGTTGTCAACAGAAAGAATTGCAACAACATTATGTTATTTTTATCTCTCAAAGATGACTTCCTATAATGTATTATCTACCTAAATTGCATATCATTTGTGTTAGGATTTTATTTCATGTTCATTGGTCCCTGCTTTGCTGCTTCAGACTGCGTTCTGCCGATTTGAGTTCGCATTAGTAGGCCATGGGCTAAGCGTGATTGTGGGGCTATCCCCTCTCTCACAATGGCCCTCATTTATCATTCTTGCGTAGAAACGGGCGTATATGTTGGCGTAAGATTTTGCTTACACTCCTCTCATCGCCTGATTTATGAAACTGTGCGTACCTTTAAAATCCAGGTGTACGCAATACCTTCCCTTGATAAATGCCGCGGCTTAAAACGATCGTCATTAGAATAACACGCCCCTATATATTCAAGTCTTCGCTTCCCCCACGCCCTCATTTTACGCCATGGACACACGGAAGACGGCAAAAAAGAGAAACTTCTCTGACGTGGAGATTGAGACGATCACCAGGGAGGTAGAAAGAAATAAAATTGTTTCATTTGGCAGTTTAAAAAGCGGAATAAAAGATGATGATGTGATGTGGAGTGCCATTCATTCACATTAATAACTGCATGACAATTTGTAATATTCGTCTTATTATTTCATGATATTTATCAATGACGTTTATTGTTATTTAGAAGAAGAATGTCGTTATTATTATTATTATTTCTATTATTGTCTAAAAGAAGAAGAATGTCATTTTTATTATTTTTTCAGTCTGAATTATATTTTGGTAATTCAAAGCCTTTTATTACTGAACCCAGTCCATGCGCAACTGCCGGGCCTAACCCTGAAACGTCATGTAAAGCGCACAGGCTCGCATCTGAAGGAATACATATAAGTCAAATGCTTTGGTAAAGTCACACAAATGAAATCTTGAAGTCCATGTTGCACAAAAATAAACACTGAAGTTTGTAATTATGTTGTTGTTGTTTTTTTTACAGTAGGTCATAATATATCACATCTTTTAGTTTGTCAGTGCGTTAGGATTTTCTTTTCTGCGCTGTTAAGGTTTAATTTCTCTCCGCCATGTCCATGTGCAATATGTTGTTGTCATCCATCCACCAAAGACCACTCCAAATATAACTATTAATACTGTTTTATTTTCAGTTTACATCTCAATGCACTGGCATAACATCTGTGCACGAGGGAACAGCAGCAGGGGCTGAGTATACGGCGACCAATTTTTTGCTTGAGACAGGTCAAAATAAAAGTCCCGTCTCTTCACACATGCGCACAATTAACTCTTGCACAATTTTGGGTATACAACAGTCAGTATCATAATTAAACAACATAATATAAATGATGAGAACATATAACTCAACATGCGCATTTCCGCACTAACTCAAAACGTGCGTACACCACCTCCTGAGCTGGCGTAGGATTTGAGAGTGCCGTACGCCAACGTCCATATTGATAAATCTCAAAGTCACCGTGGTTTTGGGTGTACGCCAGGTGTACGCTGGAAATTTGGTGTACGCACTTTTGATAAATGAGGGCCTATGTGTGAAAATATGAATATGCATGCTCAGAAAGGTACTTGGTCGAGGACGGGTTAGAAAGATTTGAAACATCTTTCTGAGAGGATTGCAAAACATGAGAGCAGCAGGAGTCATCTGGACAATGCTTTGAAATTGGGCTTACTTGGAAGGGTAAATGTCGCAGCCCAAGTTGACAATGCATACAGGCGCTCCATTGAGCAGCATAACAAACAGGTGGAGGAAAACAGGTACGTTCTCAATAGGATCATAACATGAATTAAACTGTGTGGAAAATGTGAAACCGCACTGCGGGGGCACGACGAGTCAGTGGACTCCCTGAATCCTGGAATATTCAGATGCATTTTCGAGACTATGTGTGAGGGCGATTTGAGACTTCAGAGGCACTATGATGCTCAGCCCATCTTCAAAGGGCCATATAACACTGTATAAAATGAATTGTTAGACTGTGTGTATGAAGTATAGAGGGAAGAGATAGCCAAGCAAGTGGACAAGACATCATTTGTTGCCATACAGGCAGATGAGACAACTGATGTCTCCTGTAAATCACAAATGGTGGTTGTGTTGCGATACATGTTGCCTGACAATACAGTGACAGAGAGGTTTTTGGAGTTTGTTGAAGTCAAAGATAAAACTGGACTCAGCCTCTCTAATAGCATCAAGGGTGTGCTGGAACCACTGAAGCTGGGAGAAAAGCTGATCACTCAGACTTATGATGGTGCGGCTGTAATGAGTGGAAACGTCTGAGGGGTACAGACGCTAATGAAAGAGACATACCCACATGCCCAGTTTGTTTTCTGCTATGCTCACCAACTGAAGCTGACCTTGCAGCAACTTTGTTCAGCAAGGATGAGCATCCTGAAGGTGACCACTCTGTACCGCCACACTGAGCTTCACACTGGTAAGACGGCCCTGTCTCTGTTAATATCCATCCATGAGAACAACCTAGAGGAGGCTTTTGCTGAGACTGTCACCCTGCTGAAAATTATCATAACAACACCTATGACGACATCCGAGTCAGAGAGGAACTTTTCCACCTTGAAGAGGGTAAAAACCTTCACTTGCAATACCATGGGACAGCCGCGACTCAATGCATTGGCCATGTTGTCCACCAAAAGCCAGCTGATTCAGCAGCTACATGACTTAATTCCCAAAGTTATCGAAAAGTTTGCCCAGAGGAAGAACTGCTGTGCCACCTTTCTCTTCAAGTGAGCCCTCAGCCTTGGTGAGTGAAGAGGGAGAAGGTGAGCAATTACACAATAAGGTCTCTCTCTCTTTCTCTCTCCAGTATGTGTACTACAACACCTGGTAGAAGCAAGCCACTCTGTCATTAAAAGTATTTTGTGGAGCCACGCTGTTTGTTGATGTGTTAAATAAACACATCAGTAGCAAGAGGGAGTTTTGTAGCTTTACTTGTGTGTATCCTATATTTTGAAATGGTTTGTGCCCCGCCAATTTTTTACATATAAAACGTCACTGATTCATAGCCATATTACATTTATATTATATTTACAAGATTCAATACATCTGCCCATATTGTTCATATTCCCCATTCTACACTCTTTAAAATTGCTGCTAGTTTACATTGTTATGTATGTTTTTCTATATTGTTGCTGTATATATTTCTTCATTCTTACTGCATAGATGTTGTGTGCCATGTCACAAGAATTTCATTGTTGAAAATGACGCTGTTTCATTCAGTGCATTTGATAGATAAAAAAAGACTGACTTTGAGACTTGAAAAGGAAAGAGTTGAAAATGAAAGTTTTGAGTGAGGAACAGAAGCGTTCAATTTGCAGTGTTCTCTCAATTTTAACCCTTCTGTTCCTCACTCAAAACTTTCCTTTTCAACTTTTTTGGAAAAGAAAGAAAAAGGTGCAGTGGTCTCTTAATTTTTTCCAGCGCTGTATGGTTTAAATGATTTGTACACAATTGCATTATGTTTTTCTTTACATTTTACACAGCGTCCCAACTTTTTTGCAAACCTTGTTGTGTTCTCAGCCTTTACTAGATTACTAACATGGAACGATGTGGAAGAAGGACATAGAGTTTCAATTTCGAGTTTTCAGACCTATAAAAGACAGATTGTTTTAAGCCTGTTTTAATGTTCTGTAGAAAAACATCATAATACACAGAAGTAGGGGAGACCGGGGATGTTTGTGTAACACAGGTTAGTTTTAACACAATAACTCCAATCAGGAGCAAGTTACAAATCTTTACCTCATTCGTTTTCATGATTGTATTGCCAGCTATGTAATTAAATTCATCAAACTTAAATCATGTTTATTGTGTGTCTATCTAGATATCTTACATGCAAGTTGTTAGTGATAATGTTTTACCTGTTAGCTGTAAGGTAAGCTAGTTCATGACTATAGGAGTCTAGGTTATATGTAACAACAAGTGTCTGGGTGTATGGGCCTACTATACGCAACATTTTTGTTGTAGGCCCATTTATGTTCTCTTTGAATTTCAGATTGCCTAGACTGACAGTAACAAAGAAGCACAAACACACAAACTAATATTCAGTAATGCTCATCTTATTCATGTTCATATGTCTCACTATTAGGACTGACAGTAACTAACATACTTTTATGTTAAAAAGTAATTAAAGTTTTAAAATAAAAAGCATTCAATATTATTTTTTTGTCATAATTATTTTTTTTATAATGTTACAACTCACCCCAGGGTATAACATACAGGGTATGTTACAACTGACCCATGCTATGGAGTGAATTGTAACATTTCACTCCTTGTGTTTGTGACTAAACCACACATTTTTTGTTTATGTTACAGATATAACAGCTATCCCATCTAATAGCAGACACATGTAACTAGTTTGTATTCAATTTTGAATGCACTGGCTTAAAAGAGCTTCAAGATACAGACAGAAATGTCCAAAATGTTACATCTATCCCGGTCTCCCCTATAGTACACTCCATGATAAAAAGAAACATATTTCTTTTAGACCCATATTTGACCAAATTTTTTTGGCATGTGTTTTTCCACATGCATAATGAGCCGTTTTACTGCAAAAGTATTTAACTTACTTCAGGAAACAGTACTGTCTATTGTTTGAGTTGGCAGCAGAAAAATAAACTACAATATCCCCCCAATCACGAATAACAATATAAAATGCCACCGTGTCTATAAACTATGTGATTGCCCTAAACCGTCCTCACTCTGAAACTGCAGGTTAAGAGTTATCACTATCTACCACAAACACACACAGAGCTGTTCATAACAGACCGTGATGAGGTTGTCTTCCGGACGATACAGTCAACCACTGGGGCACTTCCACAAGGACGGACGTGAGGCGTTCTTGCCTCAAGCAAGCCTGAGCTTGTTTTTGCAGTCTAGCTTTCTTATAAAGGCTACTTGCCCGTGGTGGCTTAAAACTTGCTATTTCACACAAATTGCGTTCCGCTAGTAGAAATAGCAGAGAGAAATTGAGCACTTTCTTCACAGCCAATATAATTGAAAGTGCAGAACTCGAGAGAGTTCAACTCATTGTGTGCGTTTCGGGCTAAATGATCGATTTGAAGAGCGCTTTCAACAGCCAAAGTGCTCCAACTGACGCCAGCAGACACATGTTGTATTGATACGGTTCCTGTATGACACATTATTGATAAGGAGAACAAATCAGCAGCAAGAAAGTTGCATCAAATATCTTCTCTTCAGGGTGATAAAGAATAAGCGTGGTTACTGCAATTTGGCATTTAATTCCCCCGAACTGTCCTACAAGAATCACAATTTAAAAGTGCATGCAGAAAACAGAAAAGATTGTCAATAGGAGTAGCCATGAAGTACATGGCTTTAAGATCGCAATTTTTTTTGCAAGACTTGAAGCCTGAAGGTGCAATTAATTTAATGCCAACGTAGAAAAAGAATAAGAGTTGTTTATTGGGACTCTTTGCTCAAAGCTGTTTTGGAAGTCAGTGGCGAGAAAATTTGAAGCTTCAGCTAAAAATGTGTCTCAACTACTTTTCACTGCTTGGATTAAAGTGACAATCGATCTTGAGATATGATTCACCTTGAATTCAGGAGAAAAAGTACATGCATAGTTGGAAAAGTAATTGGAAGGCCTTTCTAATTGAATACAACCGAAAAATTAGGAAGCGCTGCAATGGTAGAGTGGTCAGAATTGTTTTGTTAGAGCAGTTAAACCATAATGTTGTGAGGTGGGTAACACTTTCAGATAAGAGTACATGAACTACAGTACCATAAACAAATACATTAGTAAACATGAACGAACATGAACGAACAATTAACAATTATAACCCTTACTTTATTAATGGTTTACAAATGCATCAACTGACAGGGGGTTATTTGCTCATGTTGACACAGGACATAAACTCATGTCGTTTTTTGCAAGAATGCACACTTTGCACTGTAATGTTGATAAAGGACATGCATTCATGTAGCTAGTTTTTGGCATGAACAATAGGGTAAGTAAAACATTATTCATAAGATCATACAATTCGTTAATAACTGATACTTGACTATTAGGTAATTATTTTGTGTCCCCTTAATTAAAGCGATGAACAATCCTACCTTAGCAATGACAAACTAATGAACAATTGGTTGCTATGAATGATTAATAACTGATATTTCCTCATTAGTTAAGTATATAGTGACAAATTATCCTAAATTAACAGTTACTAACTAGTGACCCATTGGTTCAGTAGCGACAAACCATTACTAACTGATACCTCACGATTAGGTCATTATTCTGTGTCCCCTAAGTGATGAATTATCCTACATAAACAACGACTAACTAATGACCCATTGGTAAGCCATTTAGAACTGAAACTTCACCATTATTAATGAATGATGTTCAACTATCATTATCTAGCCTACCTGATGTATTCAAAAATGTGATTATCTTATGAATAGTTTATATTACTTAGCCTTTTGTTCATGCAAACAACTAGCTACATTAACTGATGTCCTCATAAAAATGTACACATTTCATTACAATGTATTATTGTAATGTTTCTCTAAACAAACTTTGCATGCATATAAAACGCCAACTAGCAAAGGGTGAGACATGTTTTAAAAAATGTGAATTCATTTCCTTTTGATAACCACATAGTTTATCTTTTTAAAACTTCAAGTTTTCAAAAGATAAACTTGCATCACAATTACATGAGCCATGCCCCTTTCTTAAGCAACGACAATGACTTGTTCATTTTAGTATGAAAATTGTGAGTTTTTGATCACCCAAACTCCAATATTTCTGAAGGTAGGAGACATTGTTTCTGTTTGGTTTCATCAAGTGTTTATTGTTTGTATTGACTCTAACCACCTGTCTCTAGTGGCTTTAACTACCTGGCTCCAGTGACTCTAACCACCTGTCTCTAGTGGCTTTAACTACCTGGCTCTAGTGACTCTAACCACCTGTCTCTAGTGGCTTTAACTACCTGGCTCTAGTGACTCTCAACACCTGTCTCTGCTGACTCACACAACTTGTCTCTAGTGACTCTAACCATGTGTATCTAGTGATTTTAACCACCTGTCTCTAGTGACTCTCACCACCTGGACAGTAAAAAACTACACATGGTAGCCTGACTTGAAGTGTACATTGAATAATTGAATTGGCATTAAAGAGCATTTCAACTTCATACATAATTTACCCAACCTTTGCTAGGTATGCTCAACAACACTCTACTTCCATATAATCCCTCAACAAGGAGGGTGTGATCATTTCCTTGGTCTGATATTGACTCTACTTCTGCTTTAACCTGTACAGTATTCTAAGATGGGGTTATACTTTTTTTTACAACCTAGTATGCAAGGGACGGTCACCATGGCAATGATCTTGACCATCCTTCTCAGTGTTGCCTTTACAAGTAAGATACCATTACACAGCAAATTCTTCCCCTATTTTTTGTTGTTATATATTTTATTGTTTCTAGCTTGTGAAGGTCAGAGTCAAAGGATAGAGATGCCAAAATATTGTTGACAGTTTTGTAGAATCTTTATAATATTCTAAATATTATTTTTTCTATAAAGATTCCATTCCCCTCACTAACCTGCAGGATGGTAAGTGTTGGGTCTTGATTGTTTGGTGGTCTGACAATTACACTGATGCATTCAAAGACACCAGAACTCCATCTAGCACCCACCGCTCCTTAGCTCATGCTAATTTCCTGTGTCTCAAGGCCTGTCCATATTTGGTAATGGGACCCTAGAACCAGCATCCGATGTGGAACCAAAAACATCTATTGAACCCCTACCTTCTGTGGAACCACTTTCATCTAAAACCAGTGAGGCATCCCTCCCAGCTGATTGGCCGCTGGAACCAACACAATCTAAGGAACAACTGTCATCTGGAACCAAGGAGCCACCCACCTCTGGAATCAGCCAGAACTGTGTAATGAATGTTAGCGGAACCGAGATGGTCTGGTTCACCGGAGGACCCGAGTGTGAGGAAATCATCAGTGGCAACATGGGAGTCGAAGACAACGACGCCAGAGTTGATTATGTTCACGTCAACGTCGACGACCGCGATTCTGAAGTTGATTATGTTCACGTCAGTGCTGACGACTATGGCGATGAAGTTGATTATGTTCGCGTCCACGCTGATGACCATGGTGTTGACCATCTGGTTAAGTAGCAGTCAGTAGTGTGACCTATTTGGCAATGGAGATGTTTCAAGTGTGTACCTGTGTGCCATTTTGGACAGCATTGAACAGGGGCATTTAAAGCTAGGCACTGGTCCCTGGGCTACATTATATAAAAGAAGTGGGCGTAATGGTTAGCTTCTCCACTGCAGGCCTCTGTCCTGTCTTTAACCTTCCATAAATGCAGACTTTTCCGTCATAAAAGCTCTCTAGACTTTTTTTTCTCACTTGTTGTTTCTTTTCATTTCAGTCACTATCGTGAAAGTAATTTCATACTGTCAGCCTGTAGCCTGGTCTACAGTGGATGTAAAAAGTCCACACACCCCTGTGAAAATGCCAGGTTTTTGTGATGTAAAAGAATGAGACAAAGATAAATCATGTCAGAACATTTTCCCCTTTTAATGTGACCTATAATGTGAACAATTCAATTGAAAAACAAAATTAAATCTTTGAGGGGGACAAATGAAAAATAAAAACCTTACAATAACCTGGTTGCATAAGGGTGCACACCCTCTTATAACTGGGGATGTGGCTGTGTTCAGAATTAACCAACCACATTCAAACTCATGTTGAATAGAAGTCATGACACACCTGCCATCATTTAAAGTGACTATGATTAATCACAAATAAAATTCAGCTGTTCTATTAGGATTTTCCTGAAATCTTCTTAGTTGCATCTCAGAGCAAAAGCCATGGTCCGCAGAGAGCTTCCAAAGCATCAGAGGGATCTCACTGTCGAAAGATATCAGTCAGCAGAAGGGTACAAAATAATTTCCAAAGCATTAGATATACCATGGAACAGTCATCATCGAGTGGAGAAAATATGAAAAGACGAGAAGAAAACTGGTCATGGAGGCTTCCAAGAGGCCTACAGCAACATTAAAGGAACTGCAGGAATTTCTGGCAAGTACTGGCTGTGTGTGATATGTGACAACAATCTCCCGTATTCTTCATATGAATGGGCTATGGGGTAGGGTGGCAAGACGGAAGCCTTTTCTTACAAAGAAAAACATCCAAGCCTGACATCCAAGTCCCCCAAAAGCACGTGGGAAATGTATTATGGTCTGATGATGAAACCAAGGTTGAATGGTCTGATGATGAAACCAAGGCTGAACTATTTGGCCATAATTCCAAAAGGTATGTTTGGTGCAAAAACAACACTGCACATCACCCAAAGAATACCATACCCACAGTGAAGCATGTGGTGGCAACATCATGCTTTGGGGCTGTTTTTCTTCAGCTGGCCTTAGTCAGGGTGGAGGGAATTTTGAACAGTTCAAAATACCAGGTAATTTTGGCAAAAAATTTGGCACAGAAAGCTGAAGATGAAGTTCACCTACAGCACGATATAGGTCACATTAAAGGTGGAAAAAGTTTCTATTTTCTCATTATTTTACATCACAAGAACCTGGCATTTTAAGAGGGATGTGTACTTTTTTTATCCACTGTATAAGCCCAGCGCGACTTACACACCCTGTAAGTATTGTATGCCGAGGTTAAATAGGTGAAGATAATTACTGTATCGCAACTGGCAACGTAATGTACTAACAAAATCAGCATCAACGCCATGGTGATGTTTTCTCTAAGCTATGTTGGCATACTGCAGACATACTCATATTTATAGTGAACCAGAAATTCCTTTTATCGACATTCATTAGAATAGTATGAGATAACCGTGCTTCTTGACAAGTAAAACATCCGTTTTGATACTTGATGCGGGGCCAATGTGTCCTTTATTCTGACACGCGGCAAATCTGCAGGAGTACAATATGTAACCAAACTGTACCAGAACCAAACTGTGTTCCACATGGTTGTTGGGGTTTGGGTTTAAAGATTCAAATCCAAAACAATAGCAAGCCTTTCAAGCACAATATCTTGGTTTGTTAGTACACTGCCTATTGTATATAAAGTTATTAAACCTGGGCTGAGGAGCTTGTCTTTACCATGATATGTAGTGGTTCATTTTGTGCATGGTGACCACTGTGTCAAGGACAAAGTCCAGGGATATAAACAGGTAATGCTTTGTCAATGAGGCATTCATGAGTAATTACAGATTGAGCCAATCAGTTTAGAGTTAACTGAATTTAAAGCATTGGCACTGACGTTTTCTTGAAGACAAATATGCCTGCATTTGGATGCATAGTTGAACAGTTGCTTTCTGAGATATTGTTGTTTATGTTTGTGTGCGTGCAAATGTTGTATTTTATTTTTGCCAAACATGTATTATGTATACAGTACACAATTGCAAAAAACTTGCTCTCAATGGGTTTTTCCCAACTAAGTAAATACGAAAAAATGCATCTATATATATATATATATATATATATATATATATATGTATGTATTTAAAAAAATATAAATCAACATAAAAATACAAATATACTAAATAAATACATATATATATATGTGCAGAGGATGTTCAATATTATTAGCTGTGATTGACGTTGGTATGACCTTTTGCTCAGAGCGCACAGTCTCCAACTTAATTCAAGTTGATGAGATCTGGTGGAGAAAGAAATGTTCTCACCAGCCCACATCATGAATAAATATGAATCAACACCCGAGGGATTCCAACTTTTTCAAGCAACATGCAATGGGATGGCTGCATGAATTGTTAATGTAATAAAGGTACGAACTATGTATGTTTCCAGTAGGACTGTTATGCCCTCTGCTTATAAAGAGCAAACAATAAAATATTGTATATGGGATTATTCGATGACACCAGTCCAACCACAGAATATATCATGTTTTGCTGTAATTGCCACACAAGCCAATACCTCATAGTTTTCCTCCACAAAGGGCTCTTTTAAAATATGCACACCACACAGCAAATGAAAACAACATTCATTTAGAAGGCTAGGTCCCTTGGCGTTTCTTAGGACAGCAGGGGAGCTGTACACTGACAAATGGGATGTAACTTCTGCCAGTTACCAAATGATTCAGTACACACGCTGAGAACCTTCTACAGGGCATTCAGTACATCAGACTAACTGTTGTACTGCTATATATATATAAAGACATTAGCTTTGTCAAGCTTGGGTTAGCACTGTGCAACTACATGATTGGGAGTTGTAGTCCACTGAGAAACTCAGATGATCACTACTGTTGTCCCCAATCTCTATTTGTAAACATGTGAAACCCCAGGCCATTGCTATAAATGACAGAGGGGGTCCCAGTTAACTCACCTGACAGAATGCAAATAATGAAAGTACAGATGGATTTAGACTCCACACACACACGCACACACACACACACAGTTATTAACATGCTGTACAGATTTTGATACATCGCTGTGTTTGATACATCCCTCTCGGAGAAAAGCTCCACACAGTGAAATGAACGTGATATATCTTAGTTCCCCCGAAAAGATTTAGCACTTCAATTAAACAAACTCAGTCACAGCAGCCAGGAGGAGTGTGGGAGGGGGTCACAAAGGCACGGGAATGAGTGGGTTTCTCCCTTTCTTTTTCGACTGAGAAATAAATAGGATATAAGACAGTGTGACGCCATTCTGTCGATTGCGAAGCACCCGACAGGTTAGATGTGGGCAGGTCTTTGGCCGACGACCAGAAATGTAAAAAGCATAGTTTGCCACACACTTGCTGAACATCCTTTTTCTTAAATTAAGACTGCTGTGGATTAAATGACATGAAAACAGCTCCCACGGCTCTGCCACTGATTATAATGTCAAGGAGTGAGGTGGGGACATAATGTGCCAATTCGTGGTCCACATGTAACCGTTGGGTAAAAAGTGAGCTGGCCAAGTGTACTGTACAACTCTAGATGTCTTAGCACTTTGTTTTATAGGGACTATTTATGAATATAACAATAATAATACATTTATTACGACTGCTCTAAAGCCTTATTGGTTTTAGCCAAGAAAATAAATATGAACCTGCCTGTTAATTCATATAGGTAGCAATTGCGTTGTGATATTTGAAATTTGTACGATACACTGATTGAATTATAATATTTAAATTTTTGCACATTTGCATTTATTAACTGACTAATAGCAACGCTTCCACTTTGTTGTAGTTCACCTGCCGCTCGTCTACGAATGGTGGCGCAACGGTATACTTAAAGATTAGGACGCCCTGTTCCGAACTGTCGGTATTTGAAACTGACCGCAAAAACCCACCAAATGAGAAAGCAGGATGTGCCTCCCCTCTGACCCGTTCCTTAAACGGTCCCCGAAAAGGAGGCATGGATTGAGAAGCACACAGCCAAGATGCCCCTGTGTGTTCCAATGGGAGTGGGCTATTGCCCGAGGAGAGAGGAGAAATGATTTCAACAGCAGGCAGGCCCCTAGTCTCTAAAATAAGGATAGACTTTCAAGATAACAAATAAGACCATGTTTTTGCAGAAATATTATCCCTGATCTGGGCCTGCTCCAGGAATAAGCTACAACAGAAATCGTGTAGGTCTCTGCCCGCTAGGCATACCGCTAGGGCCTAGCAACTCAGCTGGGTTTTCAACCTATTTCCCTCTGTAATTAAACTTTAATTCAAAACATTAGCAATCTCTTAACGAAAAACTTGCTATATGGAGTAATAACTTATGATTAACTTATGGTATCAGGCCCACGGCATAGAGCTGTTATTAGGTACAGCGCATTGCAGAGTGCCTGGACACAGCAATTAGCTGTTGTATAGTGGCTATATACAACAAACCGCAGAGATGCTTAGAGCTCTTATATATTTTTCTTGTTAGCTATCTTCACACATGACAAAACAAAAGGTTCCATCACTCTGTGGCAATGTGGGTAGAATTCTGGAAAAATAACCGGTAAAATAAACACCAAAACATTAATGTGCAGAAAATGCTATGCACTAACATATGCTGTTTAGGGCTTGAGAATGCAATGACCATGCTCTGATAAATGTCGGTAGATACATTTAGTGTTTCATGCAGTACCATGACAGTGAAGTTATTCTAATTGATCAAGAGCAGAACGGCAGCATGGTAGGACTATGGGATCAGAGACTAGCAGGCTGCTATTCATTTTCTCATACATCTTGTCTTTTCAGTTGAGTGCCGGCGCCTGTTCTCGTCTCAGATTCAAAGGTTTCAGCCGGGCGGCTGAGTTCCTTAAGAACCCCCACTAACTAAAATAATGAATTGGATTCATATAGTGGCTGTCTCCAACTAAGGTACTCAATGCATTTTTAAATAGTGCCACCGAGACTCATTGAAATCCAGCACCACTTAGCTACATCCACTTTGCTACACCCACCTGGGTGACGCACGGCCACCAATTTGTGCTAGAATGTTCATCACACCTCAGGTGGTGGAGAGGTGGAGAGTGAAACATATATGCCAAATAGGAATGAGGGGGGATTTTTCAATGCCGGCTACCCTTTAGGCAAAGACATTTGGTGGAGGCTTAATTTTTTGGGTTGCAGATTTGCCCTCCTTTGACAGCACACAAAAAAACATGTCAATGCACAAAACCTGTGATTACACGAAAAATCTGTGAACCTCTATTGTGATAATTAGAATGAACTTAGAATCAGCTTCTGGGGTCTTGTGCTATTGCTAGTCCTCTGACTTGATGGAGAGATTGTACCTCAGTCTTCAGATCATGAATATTCAAACCTTGTTAAAAACCGTTAGGGGAAGCAGAACTGTGATGCAGAAGGTTGATAACAACCCACGTTTACCCAGAAACATTAACATGCTGCTGCTTTAGCCTACGTCTGGGTTAGCTTCTGCCTGCTAGACATTTGCACAATGGAAAACCACAAGACAGGCTAATTTCCCCATCAGTGCCTTATCATGGGAATACCTTGTTCTTGTCGTGTGTGCGTACTAATGTGAAGTCGGTGGATTGTGTCTACACATTGTATCAAGCCACAGAGGTCAGCTGACCCTCGGCAGACTAATTAGCTGGGATAATTAGAGGTATATGCCTGGAAGTGTACCGCCATGTATAACATAATGACACCTAGAAATCACATGAGTTGTGTTCAGATGCCCCTCAACATAAAGCAACCGGTGTCCAAAGGTGAAATGAGCGCTCAACTGAAATTGTTGGGGCTCTTGGACTGACGTTTGACTGTAATCCCCAGTACCTGTTGGGCCTAATTAGTGGCTAGCTAGGATAATGGCGAGGCAGAGGAGCGGTGATCCTGGAGATCTCTATTGCACAACATCCCAGAGCGAAAGCGATACGATCGTGAGCCACTGTCCTTGCTCATTAGGATGAGTCCTACAGGACATTGGGTTGTGACAGATACCGCCATACCCCGGGGACTAACGGAGACCCCTTGAACGTGTTGTTATTATGGTGTCATTAATCCTCCTGATTATTTCCCCAGACACAGAGTGGCGGACACAGACACTTCATGAGCTTGGAAGACGGCACAGGAGGATTGTCACGTCTTCTTTAGCTCAGACATCCGCAGGACTTTGTCTGGCCGGTTGGATGGCTGATGTGTTGACACAAACTTCAATCCAGAAGATATTTACTTTACACAAAAAAAATACTTTAGTTTATTTACTAATGATACATTTATAGTATTGACCGATATATGTTTTGTGTGTAATATGGGATTGTAGGTCAGGACCTGTTGAACTGTATATTTTAGGGTTTCTTACTCTTCTATGTGTTTGCTGTCGTGTGCTGGTCAGGGCATGGATGACTGAAAAGGGTTTAGAGGTTTAATAAAGGTTCAAACAGAACAGGATATAAAATAGCAGTTTTGTAACATGGACTTCATGGTATGTACAGTGGATATAAAAAGTCTACACACCCCTGTTAAAATGCCAGGTTCTTGTGATGTAAAAGAATGAGACAAAGATAAATCTTGTCAGAACTTTTTCCAACTTTTAATGTGACCTATGCCGTACCAGGAAGGAATGCAGCCTGAGAGGATGTTCTCTATGGTGCACATGTAGAAGTTGGTGCGAGGTTTTGCAGCCATGCCAAACTTCTTGAGTCTCCTCAGGAAGTATAGTCACTTTTGGGCAGATTTTACCGCCGAGTTTGCTTGCCTGCCAAGTGAGGTCATCTTTGATGAACACATCGAGGAACTTGAGGTCGGAGACTCTCTCCACTTCAGCTCCATCGATGTGTATGGGGGCATGACCCCCCTCTGCTGCTTCCTGAAGTCCACAATCATCTTTCTCCCATGCACATAACCTAGCTAATAGAGCAACATGCGTATAGCTGTTCAGTATGAATGTTGCACAGTACATCCAATGCTAGGTCAGAAATAAGTTTAGAAAACAAAAATGGAGCTAGCAACATTACAGTTGCTAGCTTGCAGTAATTCGCGGTAAAAACGGCTAATTAGCATATATCGAAATAACACAATAACATTACTGTGTGTCCACAAACATAGCCCAATTAAAATATATATATACACACTCACCTATCTAAGGGACACACACAGGCTTTGTTTGTCCAAACAAAGGATGTCAACTACAGTACTGTAAGACACAAGTAACTGGACATTTAATGACTGCTGCTTGTCTAAACTTCTCCTCAGAGCACTGCTTCCCTTGGCCAGTGGGCAGAGGTACAGCAGTCCTTATGACAATACAATCTCCTAATTAACTACTAATGTTACAATTAACTACCATTAATATACCATTTATTTAGTACATTCTTCCTTGCCTTTTCTACAGTGATATTCTTCTTTTGTCCAACATGAAGGTAAATGTATGACATGACAATCCACAAGGAGTGTAGTTCAGCCTTTCAACATTTGGTACTATTATTATGACCTGCACATGCCTAAAAGAAACATGCTATAGAGCACAGACATTTGTAAAGCATTTAAATGTATTTTGCATGACATTCATTATGCTTTTTGTTTACTTAAAAATATATACAACATATTATGTGCAGGTGTGAATTCAGTATGAATAGTTTTGCATATTTTATGGCTGAATATATAAAAGCAGAACATTTTGATCGCTTTGAATATTTATGTATCCTTGATGTAGAGCTCTTTAAGCTGAAGACACCGCCTAACACGTTGTAGTGAAGTGCAGCCCTTGGTGTTGGAAGAAACAGAATGCTTGCTTGATTATTCTGCCCCTGGTGTCGACCTGGTGTCAATCGGGGGGAAATGTCCAGGGGGCGCTGGAGACATGGAGAAAGACAGTAGAAGACACCAAAGGACATACTCAGACAATTGAAATTCAACCTCACTTTCTTCAACGACGAATATCCCTAACTTACAAATTATGATTTATTAACAACCACTTTCGATGAATTATTGAGCAGGTGTGTACAGTCAGTGTAGCTCGCCAACTGCAGTGCCTTTGTGGAAAACTGAAGGGTCCACATCTGGACTCAGGAAGATATACCAGTTGCAATCTGTCTTTTAATATGGTGCTTTAAATTTTCATGAGCATTCATGATGAGTGACGAGCCATTGACAGAATAGTGGCTGTCATTAGCGCTGCTATTCATCCGTGCCGCCCGGGGGGCTGACATCAGGGAAGAGTTCCGCTCTCTAACTCAGATAAGCTTTTATCCCCTCTTCCCAAATACCTCTTCTCATTAGTGAGCAGGAGCTCAGGCGGCCTGCCTTTTCAACGCTGTGCCTAATTCAAAAAAAGATTTAATTTAATTATTTTTGCTTTCTCACACTCAGTTACACTTTGGTTTATGGACCTTACAGGTCTACATTGTGCATATACTATATCAGCACGCCATAATATTTGTATCAGGACCGTTTGTTCAGAAACACTGAATTCTATGTACTTGCATTCAAATGTACATAAGTACATAACCACCACACAAACTGTCAATGAACTGGAATTGGCCCCAAAACACTTCAGTCAAGCTGCATATTTTATACTGCAAAAATGTCAAATGAAAAAATAACCCCAAAAATACATGTTATCTTCTCCCATTTAAGAAAGGTGGGCTGTTAACGGTAATCACAACGATGTAAATAAGAGAATGGCGATATCAAGAAAATTGGAGCTTGTCCGAAATCTCTTCTCAGTAAATTCCACCTTTATCCCCATTTTCAGTCCAAAGCATTCCATTCGGGTTGTCTGAGTTGTGCACACGAGACCGGGGGATTTGAAAAAGCTGTGGTCACATGGAGCCGCAGGTGGAGACTGAGTCATGCGTCGTCATGTAGAGATTCCCTTTGATCCATCTGGCAAAGGATGATGGGAACACAAGGAGGTATTAGACAACAAAGGAAGCTGAGTGGAGACATATTTAGTTCTGACGAGGCCACAGCTGATGGTACCATCTGGCTGTCGGACTCGGTCCTGGCTGGGGGGTCCTTGTAAGCTGCCTTGAATTCCCGATGATCCGATCCCATGCCAAATGTTTGTGATTCCTGGGGTTGATTGGGCGTCTGGGCTAGTGCGCTGACAGTTGTTGGCTAAGAAACCAAGACCTTGGACATGAAAAGCAGTACTTTACAGTGAATGCATAATTATGAAAGATAATACGCTCCAGAAAATGAAAAATTAGCTGTGTGAATTGGATTTGTAATGGATAATGTGAATTCCAAGAATATATTTGTACTTCCTCTACAGTTTGTAACATACAGTGCCTTGAAACAGTGGATGAAGGAGGGAAATATTGGATGACGTGGTGGAAAAGAACTGAGAAAAATGTTGTTCTGAACTTCCAGCTGAAATCACTCAAAATCTCTGGAACGCATCTTTAACTAATATCACATGAAACATTGGTTTTGACACCAAACAGTGAGATTTTCATCTGATCAAAGAGTGGGCAACCCAACAAAAGCACTTAAAAGTTCTGCGTGCAAACAAAGGCCCCAAGTAAGTATGAAAGTAATAAATCTGTAATGGTCTCTAATGCTGTTGATGCACTTGAAAATTGGATTTTTGATTTGGTGGAAGTTTTTTCTCACATCTGAGCGAGTGAGGCATCCTCACGTGGGAGTCAGCTGGAGGCGGAGTTATCCTCCACCACAGAATCCCAGCACCTCACATGAAAGAAACTGCAATTACAAAGTCTCATTTCAGATGAATTGCATGCCACCGCCAACAACTGGGGGAGATGTTCAAATCTCGGAGAGCGTATTCTCACACGTGTGGCTGTCACGGCATCTTCGTGTAAAAGGGAAGAGGTGATGAAGTTTAGCTGTGGAATACAGACTAGACATTTATTGCTCATCTAAAAGAAAAGACAGAAAGCAATGAGTTGTGCTTGATAATCACTTAACCAGTATCATTTTCCACACCCCATATCTCCTGATCAGTAAACAGTTCCCCATCTGGAAGTTGAAATCCTAGGTAATGAAAGCATACATCCTGACACTCAGTCAATATGACATTTTGAGACAGGTTAATACTTCCACTTGGAAGTGACCGAGGTCAGTGAGAAAGTCAGATTTAACTTGTCGTAAATATGGACACCCAGTTGGTAATTAGAGGCAGTTAACTCAGGAAGTAATCTGAAAAACGTCTGTGTTTCAGTTTAAGTAAATGAAAAGAAATGCCTTTTTATCCATTGTATCTGTTGATCTCCAGAACTGACTGCTTGAATTCAAATGACCCCATCCCTAGTAAAAAACCAGTTAGGCAAATATTGTGTTATATATGCAACTAAAATTGTATCTGCTCTAACTGAGCAATGAACCTACAGTTTGCCATCATGAACATATTTTCAGTTCACACATAAATTCCTGCCTTTCGCATACAGGCATGCATTTTATCTCGGAAATAAGCATAATCGGCAAAATGAACATCCGCAGATCAAAGCAACAGTGTTTCTTTTCGGGGTTTGTTTCACACATTGTTTTTCATCATAATGTAGCTTGCCTTTTGAACTCCTAAGAGCGTATACAGAAGAAATCTAATGCTACGTACACACCATCCGCTTGCTCAACGCGCAAAACGCTCAAACTCTGGCAAACGGTCGGGTCGCATCTTCCTAATTTATGCCAGCGGCAACCAGTCAACCAGCATAGTTGAAACATACGTCTCCGAATATATTAGTAACTGTTTAGTATTTGCGTGGCTCAACTACTAAAAACGTACAACGACATAAAGAACTCTGGAAGTTTATTCAACCGCTACACACACGCGATACACATAGGTCATTAATCTAACTCAGTGTTTCAGTCATAGTAACAAATGTAACAAAGGTAATGTTAACAAACATGAGCACATTATCAGGACTAACGCCTAGGTAACGTAAATGCATAACAAAAACACTAACAGAACATAATTTACCCACTTAACTAAACACTTAAACACTAATACCTAGTCCCATGATGCTTTGCACTGCCGTGCAGAACAGTCAACACAACGGCATCCAGTCGGCCGTTACAATACCAAGTCAATGCTTTGTCAATATTTAAATAGCAATTTACCATGTTTTACGTTACGTTACTCACCCGTGATCCCAACGATCTCCGAAACCTTCCATGCACACAGTTTTAGAATTGTATCTCTGTATGAAGCCAGAGAAGCATCATAAATAATGGGGAAACCGGACACTGCAGTTATAAGCTTCTCTCTTGTCACATTTTATTTTAGCTAGCAAGTGAGTTATTAGCAAGCGAGTAGAAAAGAGAAGGCATGTAGATGCAGAGAACATCTGCCCTGCAATTGGTAGTAACCGAACTCCGTCACTGCCCGCTCACTGGAAATTAGCATAAAGTTTAACATTTCTCCACTCTTAACTGTGGCTGTGGTAAGAGTACTTCCTATAAATTCTAATACACACCAAGAAACATGAATAGAAAAGAAAAGCAATACTTTAGTTGTCCAGAAGGTAATTGTTGTCTTGGCTGGAAAAAATGTCATGAAGAAATTTGAAGAGACTGAAGAGGGAAAAGCTGTCCACATCTGATATGCATCCCTTGTGAGGGACAGAAGGAAATCCAGCGAAGTGCTTATTAATTTCTTCTGTCAAATAGTTTTGTCAAATCCATCCCATTCTTTAACAAAATATTCCTGGAAATGACGAATATGTAGGTGCCAGATTGTTTTGACCTGGCAAGATCTGGAAGATACATTGTTTACATGAATGTAAACCTAAATTTAACTCTGTACCTTAAACCTAAATTTAATTAATGCTTAACACACATTTTGCTTTCAATCTTGTGAGTTTGACTGAAAGCCAAGATACAACTTTTTGTGGCGTGATGTAATTCTGTGTCTGTAGTTGCTATTTTTCAGGTTGCAGTCACACTGTTATAAGGAGCCATTTTAAGGTATTTTTTAAAATTATAATAACAACCTTTCCAGAACTCAATTTTAATCTTCTATTCATGTTGTTCTTCTGTTTTTCCGGTAAAATGTGAAGTTGTGAAGAAGACCTTTATAACCAACTAGGACAAAGCTTAATTCAGCATTATGTTAGCTGTTAGTTTTCAATTGCAGAAATTACTTCCATACTTCCAAGTCACAGGTTCATTTCTATTTTTCCCAGTCTTCCTTTTATGATTAACTTTGCTGAAATGCTTTACCTGAATAAACATACATATGTTCACAAAGGGCTACAGAAGGTCTTTATTTAAATATAAATAAATAACTGTTTTTATTCAACAAAGTTGAATATTGAGTGAGATCATAGAGCAGAGCCTTTTCTTTCAGCTATTGAAACATCAAACATTTCAATTTTCCCTCTTTAGAAAGTAAACACCTTTTGTAATTATTGTGATAGTTCTTCATTTGAAAAAACATTTAACTGTTGATAAGGCAGAAAGATAAAGTCACAGTGGGTTGTAAATTACATGTTAATCCCCAAGTCAGAATCATACAATGCGCATTTTATAAATACTTATAATGAATCTATTTTTTCATTGATTCAACTGTCAAAGGAGTAAATTCATAAATAATGCAGATTTTAATTTGTATTAAAATAAACATTCTCTTTCATTAAACTGAATGCAGCAAATATGTAATTGGATCATCCCAAAGAAAAACATGCTTTCCTGCCTGTGGCTTTTAATTTCATGGCCATGTTGGTACTTGATCGTGTGATGCTTCCTTTGAATGTCTCTCGAGTCAGGGCAATGATGAAATAGCAGTAATGCATTCCCAGGTTAGAAGATGATAACATAATTACTGTAATAAACATTACACCTCATCGGTAAAGAGGTTAGCTCGGGAAAACTGTACTGTGTTTTCACCAAGTCTTATTTTGTAGCTCCGAAACCCAGCGAGCCAGCCGGCTGACATCGCCCGTGTGGAATATGCAACAGTACAAACACAGGCCTCAACATTGTTTTGAAGAGAAAGCTGGAACTTTGATGTTGTTCGGGAGACCTTGTGAGCTGAGCTGTATGAGCACACTCCCGCATCACACCAGCCCACGTCAGGTTGTTTATACGCGATGATCAACTCACTATATTTGTGTCAACAACTCCTCAACGTCAAGAGGAAAATAGTCTTAATAAGAATTCCCCCCTCGTGTCCCAACGTGACGCATGGTTAGATTAGAATATGTGCAAACTACACAAGACCCGATACATTTCTTTAAATTGTTTCGGGGGTTTTGCTATACGTAGTCATTCGGAATTGGGAAAGTTGGAATTAGTTGTTAGCCTTCTGATATGAAGAGCGAGCAGGTCAACACATTACCAATAGTTGCTATGCAACAACACTGGCAAACTAAACGTACTCAAGTAAACAGACCTTACAGAGAATTTGCCATGCAGCACACCAAAGCCCACTATATCGTGTGAGTCGTGAAGCGCAAATAGATTAGAAAAATGTTTAACAGGAGGGTTTGGACTGCAACTGGTTTTATTGATTCTGTTTAAACTCTGCGTCAGCGACATGGAACAGCAGCCATCACTCCAGTGGTGCCAAAGAGACAACACAAGAGACTGATTCATTCATGACAATGCCATGGAAACAGAATGACACAGACACCGGTGCATATTTTATTCACCGTGATATGTACGCCGGAGAATAAAGATAGATTGTTAAATTAAACAAACCACGGGACCTTCGTTCAACAATTACGAAATGCGTCTACTTGAATACGGTACACATTTGTAACAGGATGAAGGTAAAATCACAGGTTTTAGTGTGACCCAGTTTTCCATTAACTCTCTGCACAAGAAATGTTGGTTTGTGGGTTTGATTGCTACGGTGGGACGGTGCATAAATGTATGCAGTCATTTATTACAAGTGCCTGAATTAACATGTACAATTCAGTAATTTCGCAGATGGTCTAATCCGGAGATAAGAGTGTCATATAATTTACTAAAATTTTAATTGACGCATTGAGATGGGAAAAAGCTCTGGTTATTGAACTACATTAACTGAAATAGGTTAATACATGATAACAGAATGACGTCATGTGATCTCGATCTGTGCTTTTAAGAAATGCATAATTTTGGATATTTGTATTATTTGTTGTGACGTATGAATGGGGACAGAAAAATTTAATATCCTTTGCATGTGACTGGTTATCAATCATTTCATTACTGTGCTGTACTGTACTGTAATTCGTGCTACTAATTTCTGCTGTACTGAGCTATCCTCTACTTTTCTTTTCTGCTGGGTACTAGAATGTGCTGTTCAAAGCTGTGAACAACCTAATCAAATAAATGTAATTCTCATTAAGTGGGTTGACCCTCCTGGTGGATTGTGTAGTGTAGTTGCTTTTCATGCCGGAGACCCGGTTTCTCTCACAGCTCCCTCCATTCACTGCAGCATTGATACCCAGAGATCAACTGTCAAAATAAACTTTGAATGGCAGCAAATTGACTCGGCTACAAATGCTTTTCTCACGGCTGCCATGTGAAACGTGTGCTAATTACCGCGCATTTCCAGTGTGTGAGTGCTACCCTATTCTCTTCTTGCTGTGTTTATAGAGGCCGCTTACGAAAGAGATCAGCTGCATACCTTCGAGAATAATAAATCCACAGGGGCCCTGGCACCGGAAGCAACAAGGCAAAGATGTCTCGCACTATGGAGAAGCAGCATGTGAATACGTTAGGATGTGCTCAGGGGTAATCATCTCCTTTGAATATTCCCAAACCTTGTGCATGGCAGCTAGCCAGGAAATAGGCGACTGAAGTTTATTAACATATTTAAATGTAGCTAAATCCAAATCAGGTGTGACACGTCATCCAAAATTTAAAAAAAGTACTGCGGCTCTACTGTTTTAAAATGGGGTATAAAAAGCACTGCATAAGAAACTTGTACAGAGATCTTAAACAGTGCAAGAAAAACTGAATTGCAAAAAAATATATACTTACTATTGGGGAGGTTTGGCAATGTTACAAGGTTCTATGCGTAAATAGGGTTGGGCCACTAAGGAACATTCTCAGACTTGCCCTGAAGCCATTCCAGCATCGTCTTGGCTGTGTGCTTCAGGTCACTGTTGAAAGATGAAAGTTTGCTGCAGACTGAGGTCCAGTGTGCTCTGGTTCAGGTTTTCTTCAAAGATCTCTCAGTATTTTGTTACATTCATCCATCCCTCAACCCTAATCAATACTCCCTGCCATTGAGAAGCATCCCCATAGCGTGATGCTCCCACCACCATGTTTCACTGTTGGAATGGGTTCAACCAGGCTATGAGCAGTGCCTCATTTTTGCCAGACATAGCACTTGGCATTCAGGCCAAATAGTTCACGGTCATCTGACTTGAGAATCTTTTTACTCAGTCATTCTGGCGGCATGTCATGTCCTTTTACCTAAGAATTGGTTCTCAATCAATTCGATTGGACAAGTATTGGTAAAATATTATTTTATACTTAATATTTGATTATGTAAGCCCTTAAATGTCATGCGTTACTACTCAACTCTGGTTTGATATTCAGTCACAGGGACAATCAGACACATGTCGGTTTGAATCCAAACACATTCACAGACTGATGCATTGACATAGGAGATGTAGAATTACCGTGATCTGTCATCTGTCAACATTGCAGTTTTATCTATTTTGACTCCAGGGGGTATCTCTAGCTGACTATTAACATTGATAAGACAAGTATTTTATACTTTAAGAGTTTTGCTGAATGCTATAATAGAGAACTATTATATGAGAAGCCGTTTCAACATTTACTCCCTGAACTTACTAGTCATCATTTAAAAACAACGAGTACTTATTTAATTACCACGACCACTACAAATGTTGCTAGTACCCATTTTTTATTACAAGTGACAAATGTCACACCGAACTCCATGGACCACTGCAGATCAGATATCAAGTGTGCCCCTCTGGACAAGTTGCCATTCTTATAAGTTGATTATTCTCATGGTTGGTCAAAAAATATGAAGGATAAACAGGCATGAATGCATGAGCTGTGACCGGACTGGTGATGGCACAGCGACCTGTGCTCTGCCCGGGTTCCTCGGCACGAAGCCCCCCTCCATGCCTCTGCACAGAGTTAAGGGGACCAAGGTGGAGGAAGAAAAAGTACTGTTGTTATTAGGCATTGTGTAGATGAGTGTTGCTGAATATATCCTATGAGTAGTCTGGACACGGACCAGGCCTTGTTATTATTCAGGTGTGTGCCTTGTTTCAATCCCCCAACCTCGCTCGGGTCGTCTATCGCCACACGCGCAACGTGATTTGAAACAAAATCGATTGCATAAACCTAGGCACATTCCACATCTCGTCATTTACATCTCGTGGTCTAGAAAAACGTTTGATTCGAGATGTACAGGAAATGGCATCCATCACAGTTGACGCTCGTTGACATTGCTTTATAGTAGACCAAATCCTTATTGTGGTCGAGATAAATTGAGCATTTTATTGTCTGGGTTGGCAGCTTTAGCTTTTCGTGCAATTGGGTCCTGGGCTGTCAGATCAATTGCCCTGGAGTCATCTCTGGCATTGCAGTCAGCCCAAGTTGAGTGGTACAACAGAGTTAAGAGTGGAAGTACAGGTCAGAAGATCACAAACAGGCGGATCGATAAAGAGTTGTTAAGATCAGAGAATCAATAGCTGCAACAGTAAAGCTGATTCGTTGCATTGATGTCTTTTCTTTCTGAGGCAACAAAATGGGATAGGGCTGTGGAGATTATGGAACTGAAAGGAAATGGCCAACGCCTTAGGAGTGAGATGGAGTGTCTCTGCTCCTTTCGGGAAATTAGGCTTATGGATTCAGGCATGCCTGAATTTCTGCTACACTGCAAACTAACTGAGCCTAGTGGTTACTGGTAAAATGATACAATTTTAAACCCCATGGTAACCTCAAAAGACTATAACAAAATGATTACAGTGCAGATGTTCCTGCAAATTACACTGTATATACATCCAGTGTCTCTCAAAAGTATTCACCCCCTTGGTGTCTTCCACATTTTATTGTTAGAACGTTAAATCATAATGGATTTAATTAGGAGTTTTGGACACAGATCAACACAAAAAAGTATTGTGTCAGTGAAAAATAAAATCTACAAGGAAATGAGAACATTTCAAAGGCCTTGAATGTCCTCTGCAGCACAGTAAAGTCCATTTTATAGAAATGGACAGAATATGGCCCAACTATGAAACTTTCTAGAACAGGTTTACTTCAAAAACTGAATATCCGTGCAAGAATTGCACTAGTCAGTAAGGCCACGCTTTTATGGGGACTCTTCCATGGTTGAGTTGGGAAACATTGTGCATACTGCAAAAGTAGCCTGGGTTCTTCATGAAAGAGTGTCAAAAAAAGCCCTTTGTGAAAAAACCTCACAGCAAATCTCGACTAGAGTTTGCCTAAATGCATTTGGATGACTCTGAGACCAAGACGAAGAAGATTATACGGTCAGATGAGACCAAAATAGAGCTTTTTGGGCTTAATGCTGAGCTATGTTTGGCACAAGCCTAACACCACACATCATCCTGAGAACACCATCTCTACCGTGAAGCATGGTGGTGGCAGCCTCATGCTACTGGGATTATTGTCTGTGTCTGCAGCCTGGAAAGCTTGTGAAGATAGAAGGCAAAATGAATGCAGCTAAATATAGAGAAATCCTGGAGGAAAATTGTCTGAAGTCTACAAGAGACCTGGGAGTGGAAGAAGATTCACCTCCCAGCAGGACAATGACCCCAAATATACAACCATAGCCACAATGTAGTGGCTTAAAAACAAAAGGGTCATTGTACAGGAATGGCCCTGTTAAAGCCCGGACCTCAATCCAAATGAGAATATGTTGAAAATTGCTGTTCACCATAGGTCCCCATTCAATTTGATGGAGCTTGTGCAATTTTGCCAGGAAGAATGGGCAAAAAGTGCTGCGAGATGAGCAAAGCTGATAAGGACTTATCCAAATACACTCACGTCTGTAATTGCAGCCAAAGGCCTCACTACCAAATATTGACAGAAGAATGCTTGTGCAATAAATTAATTTCTATTTAATTGAATCTGACTAATCTCTGTAACTCATTTAGAACAATTCGTAGATTTTTATTATTTACTTTGCCATGGACTTTTTTGTGTTGACCAGTGGCAGAACCTCAATCCATTTAGATTTTTTGCTGTAGCAAAATACAATGTAGAAAACTCCAAGGGGAAGTTAATACTTTCGAGAGCTACTCGAAACGCCATTTGGCAAGTCAGCTACCTGATCACATGCATGCACGCTTATTTACACCGCTGTAAAAACATAATTCTGCTACTCAAACACTTACATTATAAGCTATGGTTATGTGCTCTGAACAATAATTACAGTAATTGCGCAGCGCAGCGCAGCGCAGCATGTCAAACATCTCACCTGAGTTGGTCCGAGACGACCTCTACAGAAATAACTAGACACCTAGCACCGTCACTTCCGGCGAGGAGCGCATTAATAGAGTAATAATCTACAGCAGAGTTTGGTCGCCGCGGGAGAAAGTAGATCTATAGCGTGCAATATTCACTGAGGTTTAGAACAGACTAGTCGCATGAACTGTGTTGCGCCCCTCCAAATTGTAACAATGCTAAGTTGGTCTTCTGTCCAGAGGTGTGTTGACATACATCACGCAGGCAGACTAATGCCCAGGATTCACAGCTCCCCAGGGCGTTATTTTCTGCAGTTCACCTGAACTGACACAGGACACAGTGCAACCAATCGTTTGAAACAAAAGCGCTTCAGTCACCCCCATCAATCATTTAATTGTGTTCCTTTTTGCGGATCTCCTATATACAATACATTATATGACAAATTGAGACATAGAAAATACCAAAATATTGTCCGAAGTGTCCTATATGGCAAAACCATACGTTACAATATGAACTGCCCACCGCTATTTCTGTTAACATCCTATCACCACTGCTCGTTAGTGAAGGAGGAATGTGGTTCACCTATAATGGTGAAAATGGGTTTGAACATTTGGGTCAAGATTGTGCAAGATATCCATACACTGTTCGGTTCTGAGCTACTTCGAAGCAGTGCAACGAATAAAACAAATGTGCACTTGCCAAAGGGGAAACCCACAAGCCATTTGTCTATCCTCAGAATGCAAACTTTTCCATTTCCAAGAAGTGCTTTGTTTATTTCCACTGGTTCATTAGATCCCAGCGGTTTCAGTACATCGAGATAAAATGGTTAGATGTGAAATGAGAGGGCATAACAGATATTGGATCATTAACCAAGTTCACTTTGGAAATAACTGTTGGCAGACTTCAGGTTTTCTAACTTTGTAGATGTAGTGTTCTTGGTTTCACATTTGTGCTTTCAAACGTTTCCCATTGACTTTTGTTATTAATTTTGTCTAAAACCTTAGTAGTGGTATGTGAAAGGAACCTACAGGTGCTGGTCATAAAATTTGAATATCAAGTTGATTTATTTCAGTAATTCCATTCAAAAAGTGAAACTTATCATGTATACATTCATTCCACACAGACATATATTTCAAGTGTTTATTTCTTTTAATTTTGATGATTATAACTGACATCTAATGAAAATCCCAAATTCAGTATCTCAGAAAATTAGAATATTACTTAAGACCAATACAAAAAAAATATTTTTAGAAATGTTGGCCAACTGAAAAGTATGAACATGAAAGGTATGAGCATATACAGCACTCAATACTTAGTTGGGGCTCCTTTTGCCTGAATTACTGCAGCAATGCGCCGTGGCATGGAGTCGATCAGTCTGTGGCACTGCTCAGGTGTTATGAGAGTCCAGGTTGCTCTGATAGTGGCCTTCAGCTCTTCTGCATTGTTTGGTCTGGCGTATCGCATCATCCTCTTCACAATACCCCATAGATTTTCTATAGGGTTAAGGTCAGGCGAGTTTGCTGGCCAATTAAGAACAGGGATACCATGGTCCTTAAACCAGGTACTGGAAGCTTTGGCAGGTGTGTGCAGGTCCCAAGTCCTGTTGGAAAATGAAATCTGCATCTCCATAAAGTTGGTCAGCAGCAGGAAGCATGAAGTGCTCTAAAACTTCCTGGTAGACAGCTGCGTTGACCTTGGACCTCAGAGTGGACCAACACCAGCAGATGACATGGCACCCCAAACCATCACTGACTATGAAAACTTTACACTGGACTTCAAGCAACGTGGATTCTGTGCCTCTCCTCTCTTCCCCCAGACTCTGGGACCTTGATTTCCAAATGAAATGCCAAATTTACTTTCATCAGAGAACATAACTTTGGACCACTCAGCAGCAGTCCATTCCTCTCCCAGGCGAGATGCTTCTGACGCTGTGACTTGTTCGAGAGTGGCTTGACAACTGAAACCCATGTCTTGCATACGTCTGTGCGTGGTGGTTCTTGAAGCACTGACTCAAGCTGCAGTCCACTCTTTGTGAATCTCCCCCACATTTTTGAATGGGTTTTGTTTCACAATCCTTTCCAGGGTGCGGTTATCCCTATTGCTTGTACACTTTTTTCTACCACATATTTTCCTTCCCTTCGCCTCTCTATTAATGTGCTTGGACACAGAGCTCTGTGAACAGCCAGCCTCTTTAGCTATGACCTTTTGTGTCTTGCCCTCCTTGTGCAAGGTGTCAATGGTAGTCTTTTGGACAGCTGTCAAGTCAGCAGTCTTCCCCATGATAGTCTAGTTTTGTAGGCTACACAGAGAGACCATTTAAAGGCCTTTGCAGGTGTTTTGAGTTAATTAGCTGATTAGACCAGGTGTCTTCAATATTGAACCTTTTTTCAATATTCTGATTTTCTGAGATACTGAATTTGGGATTTTCATTAGATGTCAGTTATAATCATCAAAATTAAAAGAAATAAACACATTAAATATATCAGTCTGTGTAGAATGAATGTATACATTATACAAGTTTCACTTTTTGAATGGAATTACTGAAATAAATCAACTTTTTGATGATATTCTAATTTTATGACCAGCACCTGTAATCTAGGGTATATATGAAATAGTGTATATGTAAGTGGAACCTAACCTGATTTATATATGAAATAGTATATGCGTGCTTCTTCATTTTGTATGTGTTACATTTTGGTAACAATTTACAAAGGTCCATCAACTTCTTTTAATTATATGTATCTTCCACTTCAAATACTTTGAATTCTCATTTGTATAATATGCTACAAAGCTGCAACTTGTATATGTAACAAATTCCAAGTTGTTGCTAATGTAAACTAGGTTAATGTTAGCTAAGTTTAAGAGTTAAGGTGGTTGAGATTAGAGCTTAAGGTTAGGGTTACGTGGGTGAAAGTTGGGTTTAGCTAACACTGTATAGGTCAAAAGTAGAAGCAAATATGTTAAGTTCTAATTGAGATCAGACAGAGCAAAGACAAACTCTTTCCATAGGCTACTTTTAAAAGGAATTTATTGATGAAATACACACTTGACAAAAAGCTTCCTTAATATTGTGTGTAAGAAATTCCAGCCAAGTTCCTAACCCAGAACTCCTTTAATGTGGCAATGGAAACCATTTTATTACATGTGCAATAAATTATAATAATACAGAAAGAGGGCAAGGAAAAGGACACCTGAATAAGTGCCTGTGTGTTTAACCTGGAAAAAAAAAAAACAATTGAGGAATTTCTTGAAACAAAGACAACAACTAAACAAGAGAGAACAACGAAATCCAGCCATTTCATATCCGGGTGCATTAGTGTGATCTGAGATTCCTGGTCACCCCCTCAAGACCAGGAAGGAATTTTTGGGACCTGAGGAATTGACTGGGGGAAAAAAAGTATCAACTTGAGTTTTGGACGCAGAAACCTTGAACCATCTGAGAAACGTAGATTGCACATTTTCCTTGCAAATACAATAAACAACGTTGCCAGATTTAAATTTCTTTTTCTTCTGTAACACATGAACCCAAAAAAGGAGCACAGCTTGTTATTGGTTGAACACAAAGCATTGAGCAGGCCCGGTCAGTTAATACAAAAGAGCACAGCTTAAAATGTATAATCACCCGATAAAATCATAGGCATGAGAATCATGTATGTTTTAAACAAAAACAAAAAAAAACACACAATAATGAAGACAGGGAAGGATTTCAAATCTCTTGATTTTTTTTTTTTGTATTTGTTTTTTAAAAAAACAATAAGCTACTGCAGGAGTCATAACTTAACAGTAGAAATAAATAAGTATACAAAATTCGGACAGATTTTTGATGACGACGGCATTTATGGCTCATGATGGGCAGCCGTTGTGAAGGTTGGTTCCCGTGGACAAACTGCATCTTCCAACATTTTGAAGGAAAATATTACTGTAACTAGTGGTTAGCGTAGCCGCTCATACGGCTAATGAACTCACTGACACCCAGACAGACATCCCTTTTCTCTTTGCCAGTTTCGGGGAGTAGCTTCGGGCGACAGTTCGACACCTTCGAAACAGACAATCCAAATGAAAGTCACACGTTGAAATGAAAGCTCATTCCAGACAGGTGCCCCTCAACCAGCACAAGCTATATGATCGATTCGTTACACACCGCCGCCGGTCCTGTGAAGAGCCAAGCTGCCGTTCTGAGCGTGTTATAAAGTGTGCAGCGCTTCTTCTGGTGAGACAAATCGTTTTTTCTTGAAAAGATTTCATCCAGCCCAGCCATCGGAGAGACCCCGGTCAGACGTCGGGGTCACCAGGGTGGTTACGGAGCTTCCCAGGGGAACTCGAGGTCCCTGATCGGAGACCGGTATTGCAGTCACATAAACACTGGGCTACTTTAGGGACCAACTGAAACACTTTAGGGGCTCCCCAGGGTGTTGAGTCGACGGACACTGATTAAACAAAATGTTCTGTTAAGACAATCTTGCTCCCCCCTCCCAGCCTAACTGAAAGTCACAACCCTTGCCAAATCGGAGTAGCACTATGACAACTGGGAGTCAGGTTCAGGCACCCTTTGGGAAAAGCAGCGTGTGGCTCATTTGAATATAACAATTGAAATAAAATAGAAAAGAGCAGTTCACGAGTCACTTCAACGGTATCCAATGGCAACCGTTCTAAGCCCCTAAGCCGGTCTATCAAGCTTTGGGCCAATCCAAATTGTGAGATATCTAACAACAATACTTGCGTCGACTTTCCAGCGCCAACGGATTCACACCAGCCAATGAGAGTGTAGTGATGAAAAGCTGTCCGAGTCAATTAAGACGCCCAAGCAGTTCAGTGGGGCTACTGGAAGTCGAATATGAATATACCCCGAATGAATCCACTCCGAAGCAGAATGATTCAGGTGTATATCTACCCATCGTGTGTGTTTTCAATAACACCAACTGTATTTACCATTCTCTCCATTCAGTTTCCAGTGCAAGCCTGGAGAATAAGCAAACGAAAAAAAGATTTAAAAAAATAAAAAAACAGCACCTTTTTCATCTGCACAGAGAGACAGAGAGAGAGAGAGACACGGGTGGGGAGACAGTTGGAGAGAGGTTTGACAAGAAAAGACAATCCAGGATCGGGCACCAGGCGTGTTGTCACCACGCCCGATGATTAAGCGACTTAGCGACGAGAGCACCTGGAATCCACAGCACCTATTTCAGCCCTCTGAAGCTGACCGGCACCAGACTGAGTTAGAGGAAAGACGTTAGCACCATACTCAGCCCCAGGAGGAGAGTACAGAAAAGCACCAGCCTTCACTTTGGCAAAGCCCCCCTCCAAAAACAACAACCCCTTCACCACGGCCGTCCACCCGTTCTGTCCCAGAAATCACATCACAGGGTTCCTGATCAATACGTACACAAAATGACAAGTAGAGAAAATCAAATACGAATCAGATTTAAAAAAAACAAAAAAACACTATGTAACATGCCTTTGTTCCAAATACAACAGTACTTAAGAAATCAGGGGAAAAGGTACCTCATCGTTTGCTCGGATAGCTTTTTTTTTTTTTTTGCACACGTGTACAATTACAGGCCACATTGACTAATATGCTATTCAAACAAGCTAATATACAAGCATGGGGCCTGTAATTCAAAACTGAAATGCTGTTCAGATCGGCGACATGGGGCACAGTGATGACAACAACAAAAAAAGAAAAACGTGGCACATGATTGGGCTCTTGGATAGAGCGAGCAGAGGGTAAGGACAGAAGGCAGTGGTGAAACCAACAGGGTTAGGGTCAGACATAACGCCACTGTTGTCATGACAGATGCATTTAAAAAAAAAACACTTCACATTGTGAGATATCGTAACAAATACCAAGGTGACCTGTGTCTGTATGGCTAAGAATGGATAGAACCACATACTGTTGTTTCTAAATTTATAGCATTCATAGCTTTAGCAGTGGGGAGAATGTTAACCAAATCAAATGTTGTTTTGGTTATGCTGATTTGGGAGAGACTAGTATAGAAGACTTTATATGGACTGTATGAGACTGACAGCTTTCCCTTTGCATAAATTCAAAGAGGGATAACAATAATTACTGACTGTAATATTGACAGCGCACGGAGGTCAGGCTTTGTGAGGTCTGAAATGTTATTTTAGGGACCAGTCCAAAAAAAGGATACTTCAGTGAATTTCACTTCAGTAAACGGCGGCCATTGCGAAGGATTAAGACTTTGTTTGTCTGCGTCTTGGCTTTCGTAACGAGGAAAGTCGTTAACTAAAAAAAATGTATTCATCCCAAACTGTTAAGACTAAAATCAGCACCAAAATAAGCCCCGCCACAGAAAATGTTTGTTCTGCCAAAAAACTAATTAATTTCATACGCTCAAAAGCATAACACTTTAATATCTGTGTGTGCTTATTCTATATAATGATGTTATCATATCAATAACATCAAAAAAAATAAGTATCTATATTTTAATATCAGTTACGAACAGATTTTTTTCCTCAGGTCACAAACCGCGGTGAGAAAGATCTTCATCTAACCGACTTCCATTACAGTTCACCACGCAAATACAAGGTGAATTCAAAAGCCGTTGGCACTAAACCAATTATATTAGACGAGCTGGCGCTGCAAGGTAACATAAAGAAAGCCCGGCGAGGTACATTCAACTAAGGACTGGGACGTTAGCGCTGTCAGCCGCTGGGGCCGGAGCGTTCTCAGGTTGTGGAGGGGTGAAATAAAAACAAGGACGGATATTAAAGACTGAGTGGCATAAACACCGATGGTAGATCGTTTAAGGTTGTAATTGCAATGCAACTAAGATGGAGATTTCTCCGGGATAGTGAAGAACCAGGCTGCTTTTATAGACTGTCTTAAATTCATATATTGCGCATCTGACAATGCAACATCATTTCAGACCTCTTTCTTTTTACACTGCAAAAGATTTTATATATTTGTTTTGTTTCTTTCTCAAAAAAATTAAAGATGCCCTTCTATATATACTGATAGGGAGTCTGCTTTGCATTAAAAACTTAATTCATCTCTGAACACTACATACAAGTAGCCCAACAATATATCACTTCTGGGACCCTTTCCTAACAGTATAAAGTCTCTCTTACACCATTCAATCTCTGTCATAATGACATTTTATGTACAATATTGGTATATAGAACATAAATTACTACACAATTCTTTTGCAGAAGCAAATTAAATGCAAAAAAAAAACAATTAAACCGAGAACAATACAACTCAATAAACAGCTTAGAAACGATGTCTTATTATATAACTTTATATATTTTCTGTGCTCCCAAGACTTGTCTGAGTGTAACCTGAAAAAGAAAATGAGCTGTTAAAAATCCTCATCCGCCTCTTTCTATCAGTCAGCGAGGGTCAGAGGAGTAAAGTCTGTAGAAAACAAAAAAGATGGCCGCACAGTTCCCCCGACATCTTCTCCGTATGTAAACAAAGCACCAGCAGTGTCTTGGTTCCGTGTCTCGTCTGTACAAAAGTATAAATATATGCTTTCTCTCAAATGTTTCACATATCTAGGACGTATAGCGGACAAAAAAAAAAAGAAGGTTGTTTTTGATCCAAGCCCGTCGCCGGTACAATGTCTGTGCTGGAGTTTGCTTGGATGCTGGCTGGTGTGGACTTCTGCTCTGGTGTGTTTGCTTGGTGTTGGGAGTTGATCGTCTCTGCATAAATAGCACGTTGTTGCACAGTCCTGGGTCACCGGGCCAAAACAACCCGCTCCGTCCCACTACAGCAAATCCATTTTGGGTCTGTAATGCAGCAGGAGTGGGGATTTCTGGAACGCAAACGAAACCAGAGTCAAATAACAAACCCGCGGACTGAGAACAATGCAGCCCTCTCTAAAACAGTGACACAGATTTGTGAGCTAGACCTTCAGAAGGACCCTTATAGCTTGAAGTCCATTTAAAATGACATTACTCTAATCATAGAATAAGCTTCCATTGATCGGAGGGCTTTATGTCACCACCACCCATCGTTAGAGAAAAAAGACCTCAAAAGAGTTTAAGAGCAAGCTGTTCCCTCCCCTGATGATCGATGCAGAATCAATACATTAATCCCAACCTGAAAAGCTATATTTTGGTATTAGCCTGTACACTCACCCGTACGCCTTTGCAAAATAAAAAATAAATAAAGGAATGGATATTACCTTAAATCTCCATCTTGTCACGACAACAAATTTCAAAGTGTGGTCCTTTCCCAAGATTTCTTCATTGCATAAAATGTCCAGCTACGAATGGGAAATACAACAATATCATAACTGTTATCATTTCAGTGGGAGGGAAACCCACTGGATGCAGTTTGTTAATGCACATCCTGTAAAACAGCGACTCAGTCAATAACATACACTTCGATAACGATTGGAAATGGAAGCTTGAGCGCCCCTTGTGCTGTGCCATCCCACAAACCCTGGAAAAACCAGTGCTATCCCTTTCCTCTCACAGTCACTCTGAATCAAATCATCTCCATTTCTTGGAGTGGAAACAAAAGGTGGCAACGTTTCCCTGAAAGTGGGCCCCGTCACACCACACCGGGGCTTTTTGAGGAAGAAAAAAAAACCAACCACAACAATCCTATTTGTAGCCAATATGAATTGAAGGCTGCCTGGCCAAACCTCCTCCTCAGTGGATTAAACACTGATATTCTGCAAGGTGGCGGCCCGCGCCTGCATTCAGACAATCAATACGCTTCCCAACAGAATGCGGAGGGGCTGGGGGGAGGCAGGACCAAGCAGCACAGCAACAGCATCCCCTACTGGAAGCTGACTATTCCATTCAAAAGAGAAAAGTGCGTGCGACGGTGTGCGTGCGTGGGTACGTGTGTGTGTGTGTGTGTGTGTGTGTGTGTGTGTGTGTGCACGCGTGCGTGTCTTGACGTTTATTGCCGTGGCAACAGGGCTAAACCAATCTTGCCACATCAAGGAATGCAACAATAATTGACAGCGTGCATCAGAATACTGATGAAAGGACAGTCAGTAACAGCATGATCAAATCACACGATATCCCAAGCTGTGGTTTGACCCTTCTGCGTGTTTGCGTGGAGGGTGGCAGAGGGGTGTGGTTCGGGGAATATCTTTTTTAAAGGATAAAAAATGATTAGACACACGGAGCGAGCGATGCAAAAAACACAGCTAATGTGGTATCTCTCAAAATATCAAGACAGATGCCCCAATTATATTACAGGCACATCAACAGAACTGCGCAGTGCTTCGGACAAGGCCGGGTGGGGGGGTGGGTGTTGGGGGTTGGGGGGTGTTAGCCAACGCACAAATCCACCACACGCTAGCTGTTGGAAACACGTTGCGAATGAACAGTGGCTACACATTCAATAGACTACAGTAGAGCAGCTGACTGCTGTAGACCTCCATGAACGGACGGACGGACGGGGAATGCGCGAAGACCACCCACACATCTCCATGACAGGCAGACACAAGAGGGAAGAGGCCAACTGAACGCAGGCAATCGCTGTCTAGCGCAACGCTACGCATGGCGTCTCCCCCGTACAGTTGTGACAGGCGACACGTTTTGACATGACCGAGGGCCGATGACACTACAACCACTGATTGTCAAACTCGTTGAGAACAACAGCTAAAGTGGAGAGGCCTTGCTAGGCTATGTGATGGTACGCATAGATGCGCTGTCAGGGCAGGGGTACAGAAAACCATTCAGACACAACACCGACCCACCCGCCCACCCCCCGCACCCCCCGCCCAGCCCGGGGACATAAATTGGGTTCGCCGTACCTCATTAAACGATGTCAGGTTAAGCTTTTTGGCGATGAATTTCTTGAGGTGAAGGACTGTGGCCTGCGCCGAGCAGCGGATCCACTTGCGCTTCAGGCCGCGGAGCTTGCTGCTGTTGCACTCCAAACAGATGCTGACCTGTAGCAGGCAGGACAAATGAACACATTTACAAAAAAGTATGGGCGGGTGGATCTGGACGTGTTGCGCCATGAAATATCATACACCCTATATTAAAACACCATTCCCCAGGAGGCCGGCCGTTAAAAAGCCTATTGCATGGAGATTGTGTGGCAGGTCGTTGTATCAGGAAGCCAGGAGGCGGAGCGTGGAAGCCAGGAGGTGTGGCAGGTCATTGTATCAGGAAGCCAGGAGGTGGAGTGTGGAAGCCAGGAGGTGTGGCAGGTCGTTGTATCAGGAAGCCAGGAGGTGGAGCGTGGAAGCCAGGAGGTGTAGCAGGTCGTTGTATCAGGAAGCCAGGAGGTGGAGCGTGGAAGCCTTGAGTTTCGCACCACAGGTGGATTGGCAAGTTTGCCTGAAGGATTTGTGTTTCATTGGAAGTGTCAAGACTCTTCCTGCCACACACCTAGATCCCTGCTAAACTGGCTTATTTTCAGATGGTATCTGGAGACCCAAGGAGGAAGTACTATTCACCTTCTCTCCGATTAGACTTTAACAGCCAGTATGGAAAAAAAGCCCTTTAAAGTTGTGCTCAAGTTCAAAAATCATCTTGACCTGTCAAGAAATATTCAGGCGCAACGTAACTTGTCAGAAGTAAAAAGCGGTGGAATGTGTGAACGAGTGGTTTTCAATGAAACAAGCGTGTGCGAAGAAAAATCCAGGAAAAAATTCTCGATGTAGCTCGGCAACAGTCTTCTAGCCGTGCAACCATTAGGGAACCCCGAGCTTGTATGAATAGGCACAGTAAAGTAGCATACTGAATAAATGAAGATCTCTGGAGCAGCAGTGCACCCCCTTTTTTTTAGTGTGTAATGAACAGCAGGCGATGAATGTTTGAAGGAGAAAATGATGGACTCAACGGCTGTGGGAGATGATCACCATTTCACGTTAAATGTTTCCGACTATTTAGCTTCCCACCAACCTCGTTAGAGAGCCTGAGCTGATAACAGCATGGCGCCATCTTGGGTTTTAAATTGTCATGTCTAAAATAACATCAGATCCCATCATCAGGCATGGTGGTGCGAGTGTCTTCGTTTTTAATTGGAAGCTTATTTCACTCAAAAAGGACTGACGGCAAACAGACGCTATCCATGAGCCCAAGAACACGGGACATGCAGATGAAATGCTCTGTGCCTGGAATGATGTGAGCAGACATTACTCGGAATTATTCGTTTCTTTGGTTTGCGTGACCCTTTCGGTTTCAGCGAGGCGCCGGCTCAAAATAGCACGGCTTGGCTTCCCTCGTCAGACCGAGGTCAACCTTCGGAGGGCGGCCCAGCAGACATACAGCTGGAGAAGAAGCCCAAATCCCCACCAGGCATTACTCCTGCTGTGATTGCTGCTAACTACCGGGGTTTTTTGAGGGACCGCTAAGGAGACTCACTGAAAATGGAGCCGTCCTCTCATAACCAGTTCTTTTTCTTCGTGATCAAACACCTCTCTCTCATTCTACACTTTTTCTGCCCATTAACCTGATCTTCACCTCCCTTCCTCCTGCTGTCTCCTTTCTCTCTAGCAGTTTCACAGCACGCATGTGATTTCAGCAGGCTCTCTCATCCACGGCGACACGTAGGCTGTCTGTCTCCACCCAACAAGGAGTTCTTGCTTCTTTTCTCTCTTTCTCACATCCTCCCCTCTACCGTCTCCTTGTCACCCTCCCCCCTCCTCCGTCGATCACGTAACGCTTGACAGCAGACCACCCCCCCCCTCCCCTCCCCACTCCTCCCCCAACCCCGGCCTGTATTCGGCACACAGAGTTTGGCTGTTCTATTAGCTATTCTTGCCACACTGCAGGCCTTGCTATTGGCTGAATACCAAAACAGCAGGACCTTGGACCTCTGGTGTCACCTCCCAGCCAGAAACAGGACGTAACGCACGGCTGGGAGTCGACACGCATGGAGAAAAACATCTATGTCCAGGGCGTAACGCACGGTTGGGAGTCGACACGCATGGAGAAAAACATCTACGTCCAGGACGTAATGCACGGTTGGGAGTCGACACGCATGGAGAAAAACATCTACGTCCAGGACGTAACGCACGGTTGGGAGTCGACACGCATGGAGAAAAACATCGACATCTACGTCCTTCAAATACACAAACACAACCCACACCGGTAGCCTTAAGACGTGTGAGTGAGGGAGTACGTGGCGTGGCTTGTTTCGGCAACATGCAGCCACATATTTACCTCCTGCTGTGCCGAACTGACACCGTTCACAGGGCTGAGAATGCACCGGAACCCATCGCGGCCGTACACGGGTTGGCTGTGTGCATCACGTTCGGTTGCCTGATTGGAAATCAGAGTGGCTATCCGACTCAAAACCACCACAGTGTCATGAAATCGCCATTATGGAAGACACGCCCTGTCACCCAATGGAACGCTCATGGCACCCAGACACAGGAACTGAGTGAAAAGCTCGGCAACGCCTCCCTCCAGTCTTTCAGGAAATGATGAGAGCGTGCGGTGGACGTGCATCTACCTGCTCATCGCTGCGGTGATAATCGTTATCCTCCTCTGGTTTCTCTTCCGCCGTTTCCTTGTTGACGGTGTCCTCTGTTTTCACCTCGCCTGTTGTCAACCAATGAGACGAGTCAACAGTTAGTGATCAACCAATGAGACGAGTCAACAGTTAGTGATCAACCAATGAGACGAGTCAACAGTTAGTGATCAACCAATGAGACGAGTCAACAGTTAGTGATCAACCAATGAGACGAGTTAACAGTTAGTGATCAACCAATGAGACGAGTTAACAGTTAGTGATCAACTAATGAAACGAGTTAACAGTTAGTGATCAACCAGTGAAACGAGTTCATTTTCTATTAACCAACAAAATGATTTAATAGCTTGTGCTCTTATGAGGCCTTTCACTGTCATAACTTGTATCCATCCTTTTGATATTTAAGCGCATTAAGAAATGACTTCATACAACCATAGCTCTGCAAAGACAACACACCATTATAACTGAATGACAAATGTAGATCATTATAACTGAATGACAAATGCAGATCACTCTGCTGAATGTGGTTTGCCTTTTTTCAGTGGACTGGACATCACTGACTTTCATGCCTGCTCTCTTTATTAGCGAATCCAAAGCTTTGCTCTGATCTGATGCCCACAAACAGGGCATGTCTCTGTGTAATTAACCAAATGGCCTTTATGTTATTCATTCAACTGTAGAGTCCATTCATGCAAAATCCTGTTTATTAGCAAATTGGTCATTTTTGCCATTCTGCTTTCGATTGGGGTTTAAATGTGATCTCTTCTTTGGTTGAACCAACCTTGCTGAGGAGGAGAGGTTGTTAGAGCTTCAGGGCTGCTCCCTGGCAGAGAGGAGAAGAAACAAAGGCCTCTGAACAACAGAGTAGCTGAGCCCATGAAAATAGGCTTAGAGTGGTAAGAGAGAGGCCAGCTGCTGTTAAATAAACCATACCACTGCTGGCTCCAGTCGCTTGGCTCCCTTGGATGGTAAAGTCCTTGGCAGAAAGGGCCACGAGAATCTCCCAATCTGGGAATTACTTTTCAATTCCGAGACAGCGAGTTGAGCTCAGCTGATTAGGCAGCCCCTTGTTTTACGGATAACCATTTCTCCTCTTCCTGATTGGCGATGTGAGTGGGGTACATATTTTATTGTCCTCCCTTTACTCTCCAGGGCTCCCCCCAAAGGGGATTGGCAGTGAGGCTTGAGAGCCCTCTTGTACTGAGCTAATCCTGGGAGTAAGCAGAGTGACTGTGGTTCAAGTGAGCCCGAGATGGTTATGATTCACCTTCAGCCAACCTTACAAAGTCAACGATCGTCACTATGTATTAGGTGGGCTTGGTTTCCATTTTGGGAACAATTCTAGATACAGAACAACACTATTATTGACTCTTACAACCCGAGAAAGCAGTGGGCTAATGGGAACACCGTGTGCCACAGAAAATTTGGCGAAGATTTGTCTTCACAAAAGGACTCTGCGATAAAGAGCCAACATGTAAAAATGGGATTCTTCAAATAAGTGGATCTTTATGGAGACTTTGGCATTAATGTACCACATGAGAGAACATGAGAGGATGAGAGAGATAAAGGTAGAGACTGAGAGCAAGGGAGAAAACAAAAGAAGCAGAGGAACAGATAAAAACAAATTCGCGTGAAAGCCACTCTTTGCACCCTTGAAGTGAATGTGCCATTATAGACGACATCCATTAGCACACTCCGTGTCATTCCCGCCTCTGAGGTTTGGCTCTCAGGAAATCCGGGATCAGGAGCTATCGCTAGTCGTTAGCCCACCAGCTCCACAATATTTAAGTTTTGCCAAACAGAGAGTCCAGATGAGGGTTGCGATTATTTCTGCCAGGATTCTGTTAAAACGCCACCGCGAGTCAGCCAACACTCAGCCCTACAGCGTTGGGAAGCCCAAGAGCCGTTTCATTTCCACTTGAATGTTAATTAAAAGAAATCAGAAAGGGTATTAAGCGAGCCATTAGGCCTGCTCTGTGGCGACCCACTGGGCACGCATTTACCGGGGCCATCGTCGTCGCGCTGGGTCATAGCGTTTCTGAAAATTACCGGGCACCACCACCCACTCACTTCTCTGATTGGTTCAGGATTGAATCAAGCGCAGGGGCTGGACCTATAAGGGAGCGGCGTACCGTTACGCTGAGGATCTAGGTGGGGCTTCATGCTGAACAGCTCTCCTTTGATGTCCCCGGGCACCTCCATTCCCAGCTTCTGATAGAAGTCCCTCTGCTTTTTTATCTCAGCTGAAAGGAGGACAGACAAAAGGGAGAATTAGAGCCTGGCTTCGGCTGAAGGTCACAGTCACTAAGGGCCTTTTAAAGTTTATTATATTCTGACAGATACATTAATGAATGTTTGGCTTGTCGAGTCCCTCCTGAATGGATGCTATGTGCTGCCTCCAGGACTGGCATGTTAATTATTCAGTTCTTGACCTGAATGTCCTTATGGATTTAAGGCAAACTGGACATGGTTAAGAAAATAAATATGGTCAAATCTAAATATACCCTGTATAAAGTTGAGACCACCATGGGATTCTTACCCTCTTGTAATCCGGGCACCAATTTGTAGACAATGTCTTGCATTGTTCGGTCATGGCTAAAGGAAAAACAGAGTGGAAAATTACAAACCATTGAATCATCACTCACGGCGTGTGAACTACGCTTACTCGTTGTGTCGTCTGGACAAAAAGCCTGTAACGAAAGACCTACAGTATGCGCAGTTCATACAGGAGGTCTGAGTTTTGTGATGTTCACCATGTGGGAACGTCCCTCACCACATGAAGGACACCAAAACCTCTCCCCAAGCATCACCCCCCCCCCCCCCTCGAATTGCAACATCTAGGCCTGAAGTGGGACCAGCAGGCGGCATCTCGGGAACCCTGGAAAGGCGTTGTGTTGCTGTGGTCTAGACTGAAGGTCATTCTCTCTGTGCCGTTCCTCAGGACCATAATTAGCTTGCCGTCTCCCACATGAGGCCGGTCAAGGCCCATGGCGTATACCCTGAGGTACGCCAACACCGCAACGCCCCAAACCCAGCGAGGTGCGGACACCGTTCCGACTGGGCCCGCAAAGCGTGAAATTAGGCTCAATTAGCTTTCGCTTAAATGTTCAATCTGAAAGATCCTCTAATATTAGTTCATTCTTCCGTGCTGCTGGCGCGTGCTTGGTGTCTTTCACAGAGCATTTATGATAGGCAAAGTTTTCTGCTTTATAGAAGCTTAAAATTCAACAATTATTTAGACTTAAAATAGAAGCTTTAATAGAACCTCTCAACACAAGACAGAAAGAGAAGTACTTGTTGTTTGATCCCCGCCTCACATCAGGTTTAAAACTTTTCCTCTGTTTTTGTTAAATTCCTGATGCTCTGATTTGCATATCTTTCATCTGTTTAAACACTATTTTTTCACATTTGGCATTTAGGAGATTTTTTGTTTACATTTACACAAGAAACGCTGAGGAAAGATGAGAGCCGTTCACAACTGCAACATCAATCAAACACCATCAACCAAACACTAGTGCACCATCAACAGACATTACTGCACCATCAACAGACACCATCAACCAGACATTACTGCACCATCAACAGACATTACTGCACCATCAACAGACATTACTGCACCATCAACAGACGCCACCAACCAGACATTACTGCACCATCAACCAAACATTACTGCACCATCAACCAGACACCATCATCATACACCATCAACCAGACACCATCAACCAGACATTACTGCACCATCATCATACACCATCAACCAGACATTATTGCACCATCAACCAGACACCATCAACCAGATGGATCCTGGTTTAATGATACATGTTATGATACATGTTATAGGAACCCCTGAAAAAAATGACCCTCTAAGGAGGGTTAGGTTTAGGGAAAAACATACAAATGGGTTTAGTGTTCCCACTGTTGTTAGTTTAGGCATTACAGGATAGGAAAATAGGGAATTGTTTTTCTGGTCCCAACAACAATAGGAAAACAAATGTGTGTGCATGTGTGTAAGCACGTGATTCCTTAATTGGAAAATGTGTTTCTTCCTCCACCCTCCTCTTATCATCAATAAAGCGGTTTAATGGACAGTGCTGCAGTCCCCTAGTTTAGGGCTCCCTCTGCTGTCCACTGCTGGAACTACAACGAGCCGACTGGCGACGGGGCTCTGAAGTCCAAGCTGCCTACTCACCCAATGTACTGCAACGGATGGCTCTGGTGAATGACAATACGACACGTGGGACAGGTGTTGTTCTCCTCCAGGTACTTCACTAGACAGCTTCTGCAGACTGTACGAGAGAGAGAGAGAGAGAGAGAGAGAGAGAGAGAGAGAGAGAGAGAGAGAGGTTACGGCTAAACAGAAATTGTTCATGACCTATAAAAAGTTTACTTTTTTCGAGAGGACAGGCTTGCTACAATGTGTGAGAGCTATGCTGTGTGTGTGTGTGTAGGTTATGACATTTGAAAAATGAGGATGTTCCACACATGAAACAGCAGCTCCCTCTAGTGTTGATCTGAGGTAACACACCCCGTCTGTATGTGTATGCATTTGTTGTACACATTTCCCTCAAAAGGCCGGGTTAAGTCTAGGCCCCATTGTTGGAGTTGGCCAGATCCCCCCAAAAAAACTGTCAGGGGGTGGGGTAACATGCACTTCAGAACCAACCCAACATCTTTGGGACAGGCCTTCATAATTGCCTGCAAGCAATGAATTGGCCCACAAGTGGGTGTGTCAGCTTGGCAGCTTGTTGATGCATGTTCTTCCTTGGAAAACAGATGACAGCAGACTATTTTTTTTATTGAAGTGGGCATAAATCTCCATAAGGCAAATCTGGTGTGTGTGTGTGTGTGTGTGTGTGTGTATGCAGGTACTCACAGGTGTGTAAGCACTCTGTAACAGTAGTTGCATCTATGAGGTATCCCTCACACAGGCGACAAGTGATGTGGGCGTTTATGTCCCACAACTTGATCTTCCGGGTTAACATATCGGGGTTCTGGAGAGGAGGAGGAGAAAAAAGACACACGGAGTCTGAACAGAAGGGGTTGTTGGTTTTTAGTTTGCACACGTTAAGTGGAACCTCACAATTCACTTTTAACCAAAGACTACAAGATGGAGACATCAACTTTCCAACTCTCTGGTATTGCAAAGTTACTAAACAAAAGTAACTATACTAGATCAGATCACACACACACACACACACACACACAGTCTTGCAACATGTTGTTCTTAGCAACTAACAGCTGTGAGTGTATACATTTTCATCCGGGTCCTTCTTGGACATCAAACCCACAACCCTAGCAGTGCAAGCACCATGCCCTACAAACTGGGCTACAAGGGAAATAGAAAAGTATTCCAGCCCCTGACAGATTCTGTCATTTTCAAATGGTACGTAGATATTTTGCTCTGTTCGAAGTTCAATTTTAAAACCCTGACATTCAAAATCTATTATTTAAGGTGACATTGGTTTTATGTTGGGAAACATCTGTGCTGATGAACTGCAAATCTTCGGGTCCCCAAACAGATGGGGTTCAAATCCAAGCTTTGTCGGGGCCCCTTGAGATACATTCACATGCGCGTCTCGAAGCCACTCCAGTGTTGTCTTGGTTACGGCCTTCACATCGTTATCGTGCTAAGAGATGAATCTCTTCACCAGTCTGAGGTCCTGTGCACTTGGGTTCTTTCCTGACAGAGGCCCTTTTGCCTGTTTACTTAGTATGGCTGGACGGCCAGTTCTAGGAAGAGTCTTGGTTATTAGAAACTTTTTCCATTCCGCGGTGATGGTAACAACTGGGCTCCTAGCAACTTTCAATGCTTTATTCACCTTTTACAACCTCCCTTAGATTCGCTACGCATGTACTCAATCTCGGCCGTCTACAGAGTCCTTTAGACTCAATGGCTCGTTTCCTGCTCAGACATGCCTTGTGTAGTGTGGGACCTTAAGTAAACTGGTGGGCGCTTTTTATTTTTCACATTGAATTCATTGGATTTGCCACCGAAGGACTGCAAGTTATGGAGACGCCTGTAGGAGTGTTAAAAGATTCAGGTGGCACCTGAGCTCAGTTTGGGGAGCGGAATCATGACAAAGAGTCTGGATACTTATGCCCTTATGAGATACCTACATTTTCATTTTCAACACGTTGGCCACATTTCTAAAAACGCTAACCCTATTGCTCTGTCAATACTGGGGTATTGTGTGTAGATTGATGGCAAAAACTGTATTTAATCAATAACAAATGTAGTCCATAACACAAGAAAATTTGGAAAAAGAGAAGGGGTCTGAGAAAGAGAGAGACTGAGATAGAGAGAGACACAGAGGCACTGAGATAGAGAGAGACACAGAGGCACTGAGATAGAGAGAGACACAGAGGCACTGAGATAGAGAGAGACACAGAGGCACTGAGATAGAGAGAGACACAGAGGCACTGAGATAGAGAGAGACACAGAGGCACTGAGATAGAGAGAGACACAGAGGCACTGAGATAGAGAGAGACACAGAGGCACTGAGATAGAGAGAGACACAGAGGCACTGAGATAGAGAGAGACACAGAGGCACTGAGATAGAGAGAGACACAGTGGCACTGAGATAGAGAGAGAGAGATAGAGTGAGTGAGTGAGAGACAGACAGAGATCGTGAGAGCAGGGCTGCAACATGAAGCTCCATGAATGGCGGGGGACTGTTTTTGCTTACCCCCAACGCCGCCATGTGTTGACTGAGGATGGTTAGGCAGCCACGTCTCTTCCTGTGGGCAGGCGGCTGTGTTAGCTCTGCATCATGGACGTCCTCTCATGTGGCTGGGGAGACCAAAAACACACAGCAGAACCGTCCCGTTAACATCGCCAAGACAGCCGTGACCCCCAAACCTTCCGTCTGCCTTGGGTTATCAGCCAAAACCCTTCAGACCAAAGGATGCCCAGCTCACTTTGCCCCGTTCTGTCCTCCATGCGGTTCAAAAGGACCCACGCTGACAATGTTTTACTTGTTCCTTACTGTCTGGTTTTCATTTCTGTGATTATTAGCCAGCTGGACAATCAAAACACAGAACGGATTTGTTTACGTAATGACTGAAGAACTCCCCATTCCTTGCCTATGTCATGTATAACCACGCCCTGAGGCACCATGCTTTGAAACATGGAGGTCGTTACTAACTTTGGGATTTTGCCAAACTAAGGCTTTGCATTTAGGCCAAAAAGTGGATTCCTTTGACAGAAAGTTACATGTTGCAAACAATGTGTTTTGGAATACTTTTGTATATTTGCAATCTTCTTTTCAATCTGTCGTTTAGGTCATTATTGTATAGGCCCAAGTCACTATGATGTGCTTGATCCATCCACAGTCTCACATCACAACAACCGAGCTCTTGCTTTAAATCACTGACAAAGGGGGTTGTTATGTAACGGATGTATTTCTGTCATACTTTTATTATTTTCTAGGCCTAAACATGTGTGGAATTGTGCTTTCACCTTGACATTTAGGAATACTTCTGGCAGATTGTTCACGAAAAAGGCACAATTAAACAGATTCAAATGTGTAATTTAACGCTTAAATAGTATGAAATGTAATTCAACATAACTTTGATATGGTTCAAGTCCTCCCCCAGCATAATGAAATCAAAGGGGGCGCATGGAGCCATCTCCATACCTTTGAATGGCAGTACATGTGACACAGCCTCTCTGACACCATTACCTGAGTGAAGGACACCTGCCACTGAGATTCATTTACCAAATGACACGGAGCTAGAGTAATCAACCGCAGTGTGTTGGCGTCTCAGACACCAGTGTAAAATCTCAAACCGGCCATTTGACACCTCCGCTCCAAATAAGCCCAGGGTTCCCAGAGAGAAGAATTATGTACATCTATTATGGCTGGGATGGATCAAAAATGTGCACACAGTAGCTCGTCAGGACCAGAGTTGTACTGGCTTTCGTAGGATTAGCCCACTGAAAAACTAACCGGAGATAAAATGTACATCGCTGCGCAGAATCTTTCTGTCTGATCTCAGACTTCTCTTGAAGCACAACATCTTGAAGAACAACCTCTGTATTGTAAAGGTTTTGATAGAAAGCATGGTAATCTAGATGAATGTATGAAACTGAAAGAACATTTATGCAGATGTTCCTGAATAAAGATTAAGAAAACAAGTACCAGATCCATATTAAAATAGCGTCACATTCAAGACATCCAGCCCCCCCCAAAAAAAACAGACTGATATTTATAGTTTAAAAATATGACACGGGGACTCACATACTGCATTTACTCATCCGAGCCAAAACACAGAGTAGTGAGTTTAAAAACCCCAGACTTGGCATGACATTAAATCCCACCACCTTCTCTAGCTTCTTGGATAAAGACATTGTAATTCTGTTGTAGTGGGAAACTAAACCAATAAGAGTCTGCCTTGTCTGCATGCTGCTACAGCGACAGGTGGCGTTTCAGGTACTGATCAGAGGATTCCTTTTGGCAGAGGTTTTCATGCGCCAAAGACAACTATGGAATCCGAGGATGCAATCATGCAACACAGCCAGGACAGCCTCCTGAAGCATCAGCGGAATTGAAGATGTCCTTTCAGTGAGTGGCAATGACTACAAAGAGACCGAGTGAAGCCCCAGAGAAAAAAGAAGACAGAGGATGAGTGAGACAGGGACTTAAGAGGCTTGCAAATTGTAAGGTCTTTCCATAATGAAACGGATGAGCTGCAGGCCAGCTTGATGTTCTGATGGTTTTAACGGTCACATGAAGAGGATTCACAGAGTATGGACAACTGCAAAAAAATGCTTTCTTAATGGCCATAGAACAAATACACAAGGACAAATCAAGATAAGTGTGAACAAAAATAAGGACACATCGTGAAATGGAGTGGCATAGAGTGGCTAAACTGACCTGGCTTACTGAAACACAGCTAGATGACATTGATAAATCGACCCCAAACTGATTTCGGATGGATTGAGTCAACCGGAGTCCATACTAATGCAGTAATACACAGAGTCAGTGGTCTATAAAATCAGTCCAATGATGAAACACCTCCAATGCAGCGCTGCCAGGAGGCTTTGATGGCACAACCTGGACAGGGACAGTAGCGGGCCGGACTAACCCTAACCCAGACAGTAGCAGCCCGGGCGGAGGCAGTAGGGGCCGGACTGAGACAGTAGGGGCCGGACTGAGACAGTAGGGGCCGGACTGAGGCAGTAGGGGCCGGACTGAGACACTAGGGGCCGGACTGAGACACTAGGGGCCGGACTGAGACACTAGGGGCCGGACTGAGACACTAGGGGCCGGACTGAGACACTAGGGGCCGGACTGAGACACTAGGGGCCGGACTGAGACACTAGGGGCCGGACTGAGACACTAGGGGCCGGACTGTGCTCTCAGGACATGCCAAAGTGAATAAGACTGTAGAGGCGGTGTCTGATTGAGGTACGGCGTTCCCCTCAAAGAGACAGAAAGTGTTTTCAAATAATAAGCCCGGGATTTCAGAGGAACTGAAACAAATTGCATTTTCTTCTGGTAATAGGGTGGAATCAAAACGCCTTCAGTAGAAGCTGAACAGGCAAATAAAATAAGCGATGGGCCTGTTGAGACAAGATCGAAGAGCTATTCCCAGATAGGAACTCTTAGGAGAGTCTAAAAAACCCTCTTTACACCAATATCTAACCTTCATGAGCCCGAGATTCAGGAAAAACAACAATGCAGTGCATTTGCAGAGTCTGAAATTAGTTTATTCAAGGTTTGATTGTCTAGACTTTACAACTGTCCACATGAGCTGTTGTGTGAACTTTCATCTGTAGCAGAAGGTTATTCTGATTTGGATCTAGAGGAAACAGATGTTAATAGAGTATTAAAATTAATATCAGTCTACAAACTCCCGGCCCAGCCACATCAGCCACCAAGTTCCAAAAACCTGTCAGAAATTACCACGAGAGTTATGTTAGCTGTCCTATAGCTCACTGAGTGAACACAATACTGGCACTCTGGAAATATTTTAAAATGTTTCTGGAAAATCGACAGGGACTCTACTCTCCTAACTTCAAGGCAAAACAGGTTCCACCATCAGGTGCCAGAACAGAAAATAGCTGCCCTCCTGTGGGTGAGGCCAAGAGACCAGAGATGGCAGAGGGAAGAGCTTGGGCATAAGTTTGTATGCTTTGATGACTGCAGACATGTCTGTAGGAGTGCCAGCGCTGAAATAATAAACATGAAATACTCAAATGACACAGTAGTTCTTCACAGGTCTAATATTGATTAAAGGATTCTGCAAGGAGTGGACAAGTTTGACCTTTGGTACAAGGAGAACTTCCTTATTCTAAATGACACTATGACCAAAGACCTAATCAGAGGCATTAGGAAGGAACCACGAAAGAAAATGAACACTGGTGAAGAGAATAAACACCTTTGTACAGTAACTGATTATAAGCTGAGCAACCAGTGGGATATTATCAAAATGTCAAACCAGAATGCATCTTCTAATGATTAGTGTAGTTGCATGGTAGGGCTTCCCTGCATGGACAAATCAGAATACTCTAGAGGGTGTTGTCCAGGTGATAGAGAGAAAATAAAAGTATTTCTGAGGAAGGCTCACAGGGGAAAGAGAGCACAGTCAAGAGGGGTAAAGATCTTAAGCATCCGCTGATCAGCCAAATTTACAAACCAAACATCTAGGTGCCAAATAAAGTCCAAACATCTCAGGAGGGATCCCAAAGGTCCCAAACGGTCTCAGCCTGGCATTCCTGTCACTTAGTCACTGGCTAACTCGTACTTCTCCTTTGCCGTGTCCAAGAAAATGCGCCGGTTTTGTATCTCCCAGGGCTCGTGCAGTGGTGCAGACCCCTGTGATATACTTGACCTTGCTGAAGCACAGCTAGTGGTCTGTCAAGACCCATTTCAGGCTCTGGGGCCTCGCTTGGCAAGGGGGGTTATTTCCTGCCTGTTTGGGGCTGTCTGGAGTTATCTTTGAACAGGGCCACGCTATCCCCCTGACCTGCTTGTCTCTGTCCTCTGTATCTACGCTCTAATCATCCAGATGTCAGGGGATAGGGTTAGTCTTCCCTTCCTGTCTGGTGCAATGTATCCTATCTTATCCGGTGTCCTGTTAGATCTCTGGTATGCTCACTCTAATTTATTTCTCTCTCCCTAACTCACTCCAGCAGGATCTGAGCCCCTGGATCACGCCACAAGAGTACCTGGCCCGACCAATCCTAGCTTCTCCTGTCCAAATTCCACCCGGTGCTCCCGATCCAGATTCAGCCTAACGACCCCTGCTGTCCCTGCCCACAGCCCACTTTGTATATCTGGCCCAAATACCACCTGGCCGTATTGCAGATCTAGATTCTACTGGACAACTTCTGCTGTCATTGCCCACAGCCCACCTGGTTGTCCCATTTAACACTTTGTTTTTCTACTGTGGACCTCTCCTTTTGCACTGCTTTGAGTTTCATTACGAATGACCATTATGAAAGGCAATTGACATTTACATTACATTTGTTGTTGCCACACCTGGCCATCTAAACACTTGAATATTTAATTGGGCCATAAAAAGTAATGTTATCTTGTCATCTGCACCTGGAACAGCGAGACAAATAAAGTCAGTTCCAGGAGCCTCCAGGTTTCTTTCAACTTTCTTGGGAGTTTTTATAGTCATATGTTATTCTTCGTTTTTTTGGGGTTGATGGCTGGGCTTGTGTAGCATGGTGACATGCTTATGTAAAAAGCGCTTTAAAAACATGAACTGGATTGATCAGTAAGCCCTTTTAATTAAAATGAATGTCCCCATTTTTTTCATGCAGCACACCTTTGTATAAATATTTAATATTGTTTAAATAAGAAAACAAATTATGTTGTGTGTGGCTGCGTATGTTCACCATACATGCCTGCCCTGCCACATTAAGTTCCTTCAGGAAAAATACTTACACAGATACTGAATTATCAGACCATGAATTTGGCCTACCCCGCTGAGATGAGTGAAAGAGGGCTGATGATAAAACCCATCATCATCATCATCATCGCTGATCCCTATCCCACACCCCTTTGCCAAAAATTCACATCCAGCAGGCACAGGGAAGACAGGCAGCACAGGGAAGACAGGCAGCACAGGGAAGACAGGCAGCACAGGGAAGACAGGCAGCACAGGGAAGACAGGCAGCACAGGGAAGACAGGCAGCACAGGGAAGACAGGCAGCACAGGGAAGACAGGCAGCACAGGGAAGACAGGCAGCACAGGGAAGACAGGCAGCACAGGGAAGACAGGCAGCACAGGGAAGACAGGAGACAGCCTGGCCGAACAAGCGGCTGGTCGGATTCGAAGCCACAACACGAAAGTATATGCACCCAGACCACTGGACCACCCCCCACCATTGTTTAGCGTAAATAATGTCATTACCTGCGCTGCCAAGTTTGTATCCAAAGTGCCCATCATTTTGGACTGTGGTTAATGTTAAGCTACTGATATAATTACTGTGAGAAAAGACAAGGCGTAACAAATGGCCATAGGAGGATGCAGCGGCCCGAAACACTGCTTCATGCGCCATTATTTTGCCATGATCTAACCGTACATTCACATTGTTCGCGAAATGTCGGATAGCCAGCGCTAGCATCGCCCAGAGTAATTTGCCTGTCGCATACTTGTGGGTATGTATTTGGCGAACTAGTATCACAACAGCAGGTAAACTTTGTATTAAGGCTTGAGCATAGCAAATGTGTATGAAGGAACGTCAGATTATTACAGTGGTTAAAATTGGAATAGAAAAGTATTTTTTTAAATGTTTACATTTCATATATCCCTACTAAATTAATGTGCCTCATTGATGTAATTCTTACAACCTGCAATGCTAGCTAGCAAACCAGCTTGCTAGAATTGGATAGCCATCAGTCAGCTAACGTAGCTATCTAATATTGAGACCAGAAGCACCAACTATCTCGGCCACCTGTCTCCGCGGTTTTATTATTTTGTTTGTCTTTGTAGGGAAATAGCGTGCAATCGTACAGCTCAGGGAATCCCATCACTCCGACCACAAAAGCAGACAAAGGAATTGTATCATTGTGGAGCTAAAGTTATGTTCTTTTAATTGTAGGGAGAGCATTTCACAATGACCTATGCAAAATCCCGTGATTGGCGCGGGTGATTTGCATAAAGTTGGAAAATCTCAACTTTTTCTTCGCCTCTCACGGATTCCTCATCACCCAACAAGCCACTCGCTCGCCACACTTCCCTACATTGAAATGAATTGAGCCATCGCGAAGTGTGAATGCACCGTAAGCCTTGTTTTCCTTGCGTTGTATTCACAGTGTACACATTGTACTGGTTTGACGAGACCACGAATGACATGGAAATATTTTATTGATCGGTTATTTAGCTGCCAAGCTAGGATAACGTTTGGTTTACATTTACCATGTTTTGTTTACATTTACCAAGAACGTACCTGTTTTCCTCCACCTGTTTGTAATGCTGCTCAATGGAGTTTTTTCTTCAAAAACCACTCCACGTTAAACCCGCGGTTACTTTTACCAGCAGTTTGAGTGATGAAAATATCCTGTGGCTGATAGGCACCAAGTCGCTTTACTTTAAGTTTCTCCTCCAAATTAAGGGTTTCAAACCGGTGCTCGAGTATGAAATCCACTCTGTTCATTTTCTCAAGTTATCAGGCGTTTGTGAAGCGAACTATCTGGCTAAGACAATCTACCCTCCTCGCTCTTCTTGCCACCAGACAGACAGCCAATCAGGTCTGAAATATGAAATGACACTGTAGTGAAGCCACCGGCTGTCAGCCCCACTTGGCATCAAATTCTTGTCATCTACATTGATCACACTAACATTCTGAGCATGCATATTAATATTTTCACACGTACAATGTACATTGCATTGTGAGATGGGGGCTAGCCCCACATTCACGCTTATCCTATGGCTTACTACTGCGAACTCGAATCGGCAGAACGAAGTCTGAAGCAGCAAGGCAGGGACCAATGAACATGAAATCCTAACACAAATGATATGCAATTTAGAAAGATGCTATATTCATAGATAATAAATTATAGGAAGTAATCTTCAAGATTTTTTTTTGTTGCAGTTCTTTTTGTTGACAACAGGTGGAGCTGTGCCCCATCTGCCCCTAATGACCAGTCACCTCTGCCTAGCTTGGAAGGTTTATAAGACAAAATCAGTGAGAGCAGTACATCTACTTTCCGATATTATTTTGTCTCAGCGAATTTCATCGATGCTAGCTAGAAATTAACCTTAATTAATTTGCACAATTCCAATCAAGGCCCCGATGTTACATGTACGGATGATTTTACGCAAAGGCAAACCTGAGCAGGGTGGCTGTTGGCACTAATATAATTGTAGTTGTGGCAATGCTGGATCCCTAACAACAGAACATGCTCCCCAGGGAAAATGAGTCTGCTGCACTATGTATGTTTTCTTATATTCCCAATGTTTGTTAAATAATCTACATAAACTAAATTAAATGTAGGTAGCTTGTTGACATTATTTCTAAATAAATGCATGGCTTTATTATAAAAACATTCAAACTGCTCTAGTGGCTAGGCCACACAAGGAAATTTGTCATAAACAAGATTAAATCAAAATATTGATAAGGTATAAAGACTGAATTATTACATTAATATTTATTTTTTGAATAATTAAAATCAAACCAAGACCACAAACTTCCTTATCATAACACCAGGAAGGTTAATCAATCTAACAATAACAACAATATTCAATATCATAACATGATAAAACCAGGTTTTGGCAACAGCACCATCTGAAATTAGCACTTTTAAGGGTATGCGTCAAACATTTCACCCCCTCCACCGGTTTGCAGAGGAGCTGATAATGGGCAGGCAAAATGCTAATCACTGCGCAGCAGTTTTAAAATACAATATTGTCCATGGCTTTTACAAAGAAATCACAGAACTTGATTTTCTACTCCGAGTTGTCCCCATGTATCAGTTAAGAACATTCCTTTTAATTTATTCAACTTTTAACTTGACAGGGAGTCTACACAGTGAGAGTGAGTAATTTCTATATGAGAACCCTGTGCACACAATTCGCAGAAAAACACCAACATCAAACACTGAAATCACTGGACAGGTCAGTAATAATTAAATAAATAGGCCTAAAAAATAAATATGTAGAAGTGATAATTGACCTACATACCATCTTTTAAACTTGTCCACCTAAATAAAAGCCAGGCAGTCAGGAACAATTCAGTATGGACGGGATGATTATAGCTCATTTTTACTGAGACTACGCAGTCCCCAGGACAAAAGTGTGTGAAATCTGAAAGCAAATGCCGAAATCTTAAATTATATATTTTAGCAGTTAAGTCTTGGAAAAAACATACTGTCATGTGAAAAATTGCATGCACCCCCTGGAATGTTGTTAGAAATCTTTTTTAACAAATTGATATGGAATCTTCATTTCATTACTATTGACAGAAAGGGAAACCTATTTTAACAACTGGTACTAGAAGATTATACATTACTATCATTTACTCATGCAATTTCATAGTGCAGAAAAATAAGTACACCCCTTGCTTCAATAGTTGGAGTTGCCCCCTTGCTCAAAAAAAATTGCTGAATGTAGCCGTTTCTTCCAACTGTCTATCAGTCTGTTACATTGACTGGGGGGAATTTTTTGCACCACTCTTTTTTACAGTACTGCTTCAACTGTGTCATGTTCAGGGTCTTTCTGGCATGAATGGCTGACTTCAAGTCCCCCCCAGAGCATTTTGATAGGCTTGAAGTCTGGGCTTTGACATTCCATAACCATCCATATTTCATTTTTGAGACAATCTGCTGTTCATTTGTTTGTGCGTTTTGCATGGTTGTCCTGTTGCAAGATCAAGGTTCATTCCAGCCTCAGCTTTTAGACAGATGGCCTCACATTCACCTCATGAATTCTTTGGTACAATATGAAATTCATGGATGACTTAATGACCAAGTGGGCCAGGCCCTGAGGCAGCAAAGAAGCCTCAAATCATAATGCCAGCTCCTGTGCTTTAAGGTTGGTATAAAGTTCTTACTGATTTATTTTTTTGAGAGCAGAGGCTTCTTCCTTGTAGGCCAAGTTTGTGCAGTCTCTTTCAGTCAGCTGACTTGCTACAATCAATGTCACGTGAGGCCTGTAGATCCCTTGATGTCTCCCCAGGGTTCTTAGAGACTTCTATGAGCATCGTTTGTTGAGCTCTTGGGGTGCATTTGGGAAAGACAACGGGTCCAATGTAGATTGACAGTGGTCTGGGATTTTTAACTGATCCCAGAGTCATGTGCATTAATAATTATTGTTCTGAGGCCCTCTTATAGATCTTCTAATCTTGACATGCTGTGGTACCACACACATATGGTTGTGACCAAATCAGACCAAGTTTGTAATCTTTATGTAAAACTAGACCCTTCGAAACTACTCTTTAATGATTTTCTAATAATTTGCACCTGTTTTGGTGCACCTGATTCACATTTTTTGCCATTTGGTTAAGGTAAGGGTGTACTAACTTATTCTGCAATTGCATTTCTGTTCATTTAAATGGTATAGATTAATTTGAAATTTACATTGTGATTTGTTAATTTATCAATTAATGTGGTTTGAATTTTTTTAATAAATAATGGAAAATGACAGAACATTCACAAATAATGTGTTCATGTCCAACCAAGTTCTACACTGCAGTTATCCTTCTGGACTAAGCATGACTGGTACCCACAGGAATACCCATGGTGGACGGAGAGGTAATTTCAAACACAGTTTGAAGAGGTCACCAGTTAGTGTCCGAAATTGACACTGAGGGGGTCTGATTTCTATGGACAACAGAACCATCATCATACACTGCTTGGCGCAGAACACACTCATGCAAAGTCACGGAAAGCAATTTCTACCGCCAACACAGGCACACACACACAACGGTGAATTTATCAAAAAACTAATAAAGACTAAACCTAATATCAGGGGCCTATGCGCATGCAAGCACGCACACACGCACACACACGCAGTGACTAAGTGCTGATAGCATTGGTGGGTTATGAGTGTCCATACTGATGATGGCACACACACAGACACAAACAGAGACACACAGACATCCAACAAAGAGCCTCTGTTGGCAGTCTGTGGGCAGTGGAGTGTTTGGGTCCAAGTTAGACTGGCTGCCAGCCTGAGAGTTGGACACGGAGGGCTGTATCAGCAGCAGGAGGCAGGAGGAGAACCCTCTTGTTGTGGCTGATGCATTGGATTCACTTCAAAACACACACACACACACACACACACACACACACACACACAGCTTATTCCATCCTTTTAAACGCTCTTTGATGGTTCTGACTCGTGAATGAGAATCAGTCCCGGGGGTGGGTTCAAACAACAAGCAAGTGTAGCTTGCTGTACAAATGTGAGGGGACACCAGAAAGCCTTCCTTGTGTCGTAGTGGAAACTGGTCAACCATTTTGGTCTCTCAACGTGACTTGCCTGATTAGCAGAACACACACAGAAATATGTAAGCATTTCATGATGTGGAGAAGGGGCGTGGAAATTCTCAGAATTGACCACACACGAAAGAGCGTAATTGATTTGGCCCTTATTCCCCTGTCAATTGAGGTATGGGTCGTGAGCGCTGTAGAAAGAGTGGCGGTTTTTGTTGAAACAGCTCGAGGAGTGACTAGAAATTCCCACAAAATCAGGGAGAACGTGCATGAACTACTTCAGCAGTGGACCAGACTTACAGGAGTCAGGCAGCAGAAGATAAGGTGAAAAAAAAGGGACATTTGGTTTTGTTGAACAATGTTGCCCTCACGTTAGCTCAGAAACACAGACCGTTGGCTGACAACATTTGTTTACACTAGAACTGATCACTTATCGGGAGCCACTATGGTTTTATACTCTGATAACCTTTTCTATGGCTGAACGAACTTTGGTCCACTGATTGGGTTTGCCTCTTATCACACTGCTAGATAGCTTGCCTCTTGAGGCACTGGATGTGTTTTAAGTTGAAACACTAACAAAGTGTCCTCCCCAACCTTTTGCCTACGGTGTAGGGTCGGAGAAATGGAACTACTCCGAAAATCCACCAACAGAGGGTACGGACAGAAGGACTAACCATCCAGAATATGGACATTATACTTTGAGGCATTATTTGAAACTGCAGACTGTTCTTACAGTTACTTTATTTGCCAACGTTGGGAGTAGAACCAGCTGATGTTACAGAGATGCACCAGGTCATGCAAGGTTAAATGCCCTCACAGGTTCGCAGTGAAGATTTACATTCCTAAAACGCAAACTTTTACGTCAACACTCAATGGCTGAAATGATATCAGCACTCAGGATTCATGTCAAAAGCCTTAAAAGACGTGTTGTAGGGCTTGTAAGAATAACACACAAAGTATTTTTGGATCTTCCCATTTTGGCCTGGATGTGTAATATGTGGTACATATATGCATATAACCTAGAATGGGGGTATTCAACTCTTACCCTACAAGGTCCGGAGCCTACTGGTTCTCTGTTCTACCTCAACATCAATTGCATCCATCTGGTGTCCCAGGTTTAAATACATCCTTGATTAGGGTGTCGCAATGAAAGAAATTGATTGGACCTGGCTTTGAGGTACAGACTTGAACACCCCCGATCTAGAAGTATTATCACTGCCATATCTCAGTTAACCTTGCAAATGACAGTTGGGGCAAGTCGGCATTAACATGACGCATATAGAACATAACTTTCTGGGACCCGTTCTCACTCGACAGTGTCACTTCTACGAACAGCGGCAAACGGCACCAGAATGCATCTTCAACCCTTATGGATATAAGAGTATTACCTAAGCACAGGTAACATACAGTGTTATTAGCTGAAGACTGTAAGTTCATGAAACAGCTCTCATAATGTGACCTTGGTGTAAATTATCCAAGTATCCTTGACATGACACCCACCACCAGAGGATGTTTCTAGGGTGGGACTGAGTACTTCTTTGTTATTCAGTTAAGGCTCTATGTTCAGACAGCTAAATACATTTGACATGGCTAACTAGCCATCCAGCTAAGAGAACTCTGAGGCCGTTGAATATTACCAAAGCTTAAATAAAAGACGAAAGAAATGCGAAAAGCTGAGTGAATTTTTTTTCATTTGTTAATTCTGAGATGTGTTGTACTACCCCCGTAGTCATTGTTTTAATTCATCAAGCGCATGCGTTGCCAGGTCTAAACCACCCGGTCAGTGTCAGCCAACCTATTGGGGCCCAAGTGCCCATCATACAAGTGCTCATACCCTTTGACCCCCAGACGAATGACACCTCTGACCCCGGAGTAACATAATAATCTGTCCTTCACCAGCGAGTTGTGTTTGGGTCACTTCCTCCTCAAATGTCTCAGCAGAATTGGACCATTGCAGTGCCCAGTGGGCTTGACAGTAGGTAAGCGGTTTGGGGGGGAAAAACAAGAGCCATCACAGAGTGTCACAAGCAGCCATTTGAAGGTTCCATAAATTGTTCTCATGAGCAGGGGAGGGAAGGATTGGTATATAAACAGTGAAATAAGACAGTGTGATTTGCATCATTGCCTGCGTATCACATCAGTCAGAATAACTCAGACGGGATGAAAGAAAATTAGGCCTGCTGTGGATAACATTGTAGCATACTAAATACTATTACGATTTTGGGACATCCTGTTGTCATTGTTAAAAGGGAACACAAAGCTATTTACAGACATTAAAAAAACCACCTCTACTGAAAAGCAGTGACCTAGTAAAGTCCTTAAACAGAACATCAACCATCTGCCCTCACACAACTGGTGTCGGCTGTGGCAAGTCGCCGCCTATTTGGTTCTAGAACAAAGCCTAAACATCCTCAATGTTATCATTGTTGCCAATCTGAAAGCTACAACAAAACAGAACTGAATCATCAACTGAGTATTGGGTAGACAAGCCTGTGACCCAGAAGTTAGTCACATATGTTTTTTCTTCCCAGGTGTGTGCGTATTCGTGTGTTGCGAAAAATACAGACAGGCCAGACGACTGAATTTTACCAAACCGGTTGTGAACCAGTTTTTCAACATGTTGACATGCAACATCCAGGGAAGTAAACTGATGCATTTGGCAGCATCTTTCATCTTTTGGTAAAATCCCTCCCTCGCCAGTGTGTGGACAGCTACAGGCCCACCTACAGTGAATGCCAAGTATGTCTGTAGCCATTGCAAAAAGGAATAGGCCCAGTAAAACCATGATATTCCTTTTTATGTGCCTGTATGACCTGATTTCAAGTAGTTGAATATAGTTCAAAACAGGTAATGTGTCCAGTTCCTGATCAATCTTATTTGGTTCTGCTGATCACAGATTCTTCTTTAACACCAGTCAACACAGGTTGACAAAGGAGGTGGTATGGAATAGATATAACTCCAAATGTTGTTTTAGTTGTTTTATGTAGCACACCTGATGGTTGTAGCAGGCCAATTACAGTATCATTACAGTATCATCAGACATGTATTAGAAGTACTGTCCGCACAACTGGCAATGCTAACACACTAGCAATAGTATAATTGACAGAATGAGCCCAAAGATCCAATAGTGAGTTGCTATGCCAACAACACCATATAGGGGCAATCAACACTTTCACCTGTAATCTTCGTTATTTTGTGGTGCTTTGTGGTATGAGTAGATTTGTTAGTTAAAAGCTTTCCATAACAAAGGCTTTTAAATGGAGGGATACACCTGTCTTAATTGCTCCAAGGAATAACACAGTCCTGGTGTCACTGATAGAGTTGAGAGGCTGTGACCTACAACAATGAACATAGCCAATGGCTCTCGCAATTTTCCCCTGATCAATCAATTTACGTCTGCTATGTCAACTGCAAGAATGAACCTCATGTTGAGAGATGTAACTTCACGTCCAGTAATGCGGAGAAAAATCGTCCAATAATATGCAAAGCAGGGAATGCTACATTGAAAGTTGATGATTTTAACGCCAGCGTGTCTTTCTGATCTACTATTATGCAACAGTCGTAAACAAGGGACTTTAGGGAAGTCAAGAAAACTGTTAGCCATTGCCAGTGTTGTGCCCTATCCTTCAAAACAATTGGCATAAGCTACTGTTGTCCTTAATTACAAGACACCGATCTACCAAAAGAGACCCACTTTGTTGGCTCAAATCAACACAGAAACCCCAAAATATCACAGCACCATACTGTCAGACGGGGGCGAAATAGCCCCTAAAAAGCATCAACTTTCTTTTGTCTAGATATAACCGTATGACCACAACTAGCCTACACCCTCGCGCTTTGACGCCGAACTTTCGAAGCCCGAAGGGGTTAATGGTGGACCATGGTTTTTCAAGAACATTCCAGGCAATGGGAAAGATTGGTTTGTAGCTCCAAACAGCACAAATATCCCACAGTAGGCATGCGAGCGTCTACACGAGCTGTCCTCTTCTATAATGGAAAGCGTGCTTCGCTGCAATCCGAAACCTTTCTTATAATGCACTTTTCCTTAAAAAGGATCCCGGTGTCTAACTGCAGGGCCCGGCGCCGCCATACACTACCACACAGACACATAAAACAACACGTATAGCATGCCCATACCAGCAAGCGGAAAAGACACAGACAAAATGAATAAGAACAATAACAATCGCAGCCATAAATCACCAGCAGATGCATCAATGGTGCAGTAATACACCGAACATATTTTAGGTCAAACGAACTAACCTGCTTAGGAACAGTACAGTCCGCTGGATATTGGGTTGAATCCGAGTTAAATCCACAATCAGTAAAACAAAGAGGCGAAAATGTCCGGCCAATCCCGAAACAGGCCGAAACACCACTTGGAGCTTTGCTGAGCATGCGCGAATTATTGGAGGGGGAGGAGGGTAGAATTAGAGCAGGCGAATCCACACAATTGCATTGAGCTCACCAATCATTTTCGAATCATTATTTAGATACACTTTAGAATCCAATAATATTCTGAAGTATAATCATTTTCATAGAAAATATTTAGAAGAGTTTACTTCCGGAATACTGATACAGTGACACGCAAGGAAATTAACGGTGTGCTTCTGGTTGGCAAGACATGCAAAATACATGTATTTTTGGGCTACTTCCAAATAGGGTGTTTATAAAGGGCCCTATATGGTCTTGCTTCCAACGTTAAATATGTGGAAAATGGGTTCAATGTGGACTATTTTTCTATATGACCAGACTCAATGGATAGATATTAAATAGTCCACCAAAAATAAATATATATCATCCGTTCATTTAATTAATTATGGAAAGTGCTAAATGTCAGCTCCTAACAGGTATGTTAAAAGCCAATGCCAGAAAACTAGGTCATGCCTTCAAACATTTGTAATTTCCCAAGATGATCAGCGAGATGATTTTGTCAATAATGTGGACATAATGAAGGTGAACATCTATCATAGTAATTAAGCATTTATACACATAATTAGATCTGTCAGTGATTGGCTTATCCTGTGGACAGTAGCCTAGGGAACCGGATAGTGTTTGGTTATAGCAATAAGCTGTACTTTAAAACCTAGCCAAGTGAGGGATCCAGAGTCGGATGAGGATTGAAAACGGCTAGCACTAGGACTCTGTTTTTAGGGCGAGACAAAGGGAGGGGAATCCGACTGACTGGAACAGAAACCCATAGAAGTTGCAGTATTATTGAGGATCTCACTGAAACATGGAAGTGTTTTTTTTTTTTTTAGATCTCACCATCTAGTTCGGTTCATTCAAGGAATGTCAACGTCATGTATGTTTTAAATATACGATTTGAATCCACTAGACTCTTCAGTATGCTCGATTGAAAGATTTTTCAAAAGTTTATCGCACCTTTTTGGATACTAATGGAAGATGAAGATAAAACCGCAGGTGAAGCCGATCCAGTACTGGGAAAACATTTTGTATTCAAAGTTTATAAGAGGAGGTGGTTCATTTTGTTCGTGCTGTGCGTATTAAATTGCTCGAACTCTATGGTAAGTAGATTATACTAATTTGTGATTGACTCATATGAAGTTGTTCATTAGTGACATGTACACTCATGTTAAGTTGTCTGTTGATTAGTCATTTATTGTTGGTGGGATTTTATACTTTTTACGGCTGCAATGTTATTAAATATGTAACAAACGCAATAGCTCTGATTGCTGGTTATAAGACAAGGTAAACATTTCGGCTCTGATTATTACAATGTTACTTACAATGTAACAATTATTACGTCTCTAGTTGCTACAATGTTACTTAAAATGTAACAATTATTACGGCTGTAGTTGTTACAGTGTTACTTATAATGTAACAATTATTACAGCTCTAGTTGATACAATGTTACTTACAATGTAACAGCACCTGTGGGTCGGGTTGGTACTGTCTTACGCTCGCTATGACATTGACAGTGTAACACAAACCCCAAGGTTTCGTGCTGCAGTTACAAACCGGCTACCAACAGACTTGGCTTTCACCCAATCATTCAAACTATTTATTAGGTGAATTAGACCTATGTGTTGCTCTTCTGCATTTAATGGGATACCCAGTTGTTCCTGAAATAGTTGCCTAGTTGCAGTGACTAGCAGACGTCTGAGGACATACACTAATCTAAAGTAACAGTAATGTCACCCCCCAAAAAGATGCTGTGCCAAAGGGCATATGAGCAGATGGAGGGACCAGGAGGACATGTCCCACTCAATGTTAGAAGCATTTAAACTGGTCCCCACCACAAGAATAAGAACACTTTGCAAACATTTTAAATGTGCGCTATTATGAAACTCGCTCCTATGCCCTTGGAGGTGCCCCCTAGGGCCAATCAATATATTTTGTCTGATTAATGAATCTCTGTTGATTACTAGAGGGCCTCCCCTTCTGTCGTTTTTCAAATGGTTTGTCTCTGTGTGGACCATGTTCACCTGAGTTCCGTTGAAAACATATTCACGGGCAGGCCCTGATACAAAGCCCTTCCTGAATGTCATTGTGGGGAATATTTTCTTATTCACCAATCAGTATGAAATAGTGCCTATACAGGCTTTTCAAAAACATTTGGTTGTGCCCAAACATCTCATTGAGAAAAAAGTAGATAATTGATAAAATGATAAGGGTGGAAACATGATAGCAAGTGGAAAAAAGTTTGAAGAAACAACTTTACCTAACATGAAATCGTTTTTATAACAGCAGTTGTCATGAAGTGCTTGTACAGACCCCAGCTCGAATCCCAGAGTGAGCAGGCAACAACCAGAATACAGTGGCTAGGAAAATCCCTTAGCAGGGTTGGAATCGTGGGAGAAACCCAGAGAGGAGCCAAACTCTGAGGGATGGCAAGTAATCTTCTGGCTGCGCCAGATGTAGTTTATAAGAGTACATTACCTTCAACAGCCTCATTGTCCATCAACATATTTCCCCTTTCAGAGGGGTGGGTCAATAAACGGAGATGGGAATGACTGAGATGACCGTACGACTGACAGGGTATATTGTCCGTCCAAAATCAGATCTGTTTCTTGGTATCTGAGATGAATGTTTAAAAAACATCAGTGTTTTTAAGTAAAAGTATTAAAGTAGCAAACGCCCAGGTGAAAAAATAACGCCTCCATTCTTGATCCCAGATAGGGTCTCATTTTTCAGCAGGACAATTCCACCAACAGTATGTCAAAGACACACCAGCACTTTGAATGTTCCTAAGTGGCCCAATCTCAACAATCAATTGATCTGTGAAAAATCAGCAGTCAGCATTTGCTTATTATTGTCCGTGAACGATTCCAAACCAAATGTACTCAGCCTAAGCAATTTTCACAAAACAATGTCTATATGTTGCCCAAAGATGTGCAAAGCTAGTAGAATGCTATTAAAAAAATGTGAGGCCATCATAACTCCCAAAGGTGATTTGATCAAGTATGAAGTATGCGTACATGCAATCACAATATATTTTTGAAAATGTCCTGTTATTTACAAATGTGAAGTTACAAATGCAATGTTCTGTAATTTTAAGGCAGAAAATGCTGCAAATTGTGAATACTCTGTGAGGGGTTTTTAAACAGCACTTGCTATTGCACACATGCAATGAGGACACAATTCATTACAGTAGTTGCTTCAAAAGGCAAGAGAAAGCATAGCGACAAAGGGGGAAAACGAGACAAAGGGAAAAACCCACAAACGTGAAAACTGCTGTTGAATGCTGTGCTGACAAATGCCCCAGACAGACCTAGCATTGTGTTTCCATGTCAGCTGACCTGGTCCTTCTCCTTTAACTGCATACATTTCATTGCCTTGAATGTCTGAATTTTAGAGGGGGTATTCGTAGGGAATGCATCCAGAAACACTGCTCTTACACCATTACTGTGGATGTAAATTGTTATGTGTATTTTTTTTAGATTATAACGCAAACATTCTAAATATTGCTCCTTCAACATAAACTTGGTTTGGTTCATCCCGGCACAACGAGTGATTTGAGTTAAATGCTGTCCTCTGTTGCACTGGAAAGGGCAGAGAAGTCAATGGTGTGTGGTAAACCAGCTGTGGTTGGGATGGTTGGTGTCACTTCTCAGTGTGGGGTTTCACCATGTTTATTTTGATCACACCAGCTAATGCCGATTAAAAACAGGCAAATGGTATGTACCCGTGGTCCAATCTGATTTTGATTTGGTCAGCATAAAGCTGGATCATGTGCTAGTGCCTTGTGAGTCATTATTTCTTCACGTGACTCTGTGTTAGAGAGCACACGCCTGTAATTTCATTTCCATTTGGTGAGGTACCTTGTATGACTTTACAACATGCGAACCAATGGCTCCCAGTTCTCAGCAGGACTTTTTGGTTGAACAAAGTCTTAAATTGAAGGATCAATGAGATGGTCACCTCTCAGATGTTTTTGTGTCCAAGATTTTTTGGGAACCTTTTGGGATTCAGGGGGGGGAGACATATTTCAGAGAATAACAGACATTTGTCAGGAAGCTGGAAGGTCTAGATTATCTAATTACACATGTATATTGTGAAATTATCCTAAAACAATACTCCACAAGGTCCCTGCTTTGCACGTGTTTTCAGTTATGGCTGACCTTTGCTCCAGTGGCGGATCAGTCAGCCCAGTTCCTGGGAGTCACGGTGGACCAGGTTAACTGGCTGTCCCTAGTTTACATGGTGGTAGCCATACCGCTCAGCTTCGGCACCACCTGGATGCTGGACACCCTGGGGCTCCGAATCGCAGTAAGTTCACACTGTTTAAGCAGAGCCCAGGCCAGAATATATTGTAAAGACATCTCCTGACCTCACTGAGACTTTGTGGTCAACAGAGGAATCACGCTTGAGTAAAACCCCAACTCTAAACGGGCATGTATTTTTCTGAAAATAATATGACATTTCTCAGTTTCAACATTTGATATGCTGGCTGTGTACTATTTGCAATTAAACATAGGGATAAACGATTTGCACATCATTTGCACTGTAGATTGTATTGAATGGAATCAACACAGATTTGATTCTGTTATACCTGTTTTCCCTATCAAATACAAATTGAGGTTCTGAACACAGAGTCAACCAGTAAAAGTTGGGGACTTGAAATTGGAGACATGCATGAAGGAGGTGTAAGTGTGCCTGTTTGACTTGGACAGACCTCAAGCAGAACTTCAGCGTGTGTGATTTGGAGAAGAGAAACCCCAAACTCTGTCGTTGCTGGGGAAATGATTACATGCAAATTACAATCTGATGGTTTACGCTGTGTTCTTAGTTGGAAGCTGCACAGAGGGGATTAAACATTACAGGTTGAATCAATGGCCAATGAATGACGTCGTAAGACAACGTCCAGTGTAATTTCCATTTCGTTATTTTATTATTTATTCATTAAGATACATGCAAACCCGTGGGGATATTGATGGCAAAGTGTTGTTCAGCCCCAAAATAAAGTGTTAGTATTTCGTTAATTAGTCCACTGATAGCGCAGTGCTGGTCAGCCTCCAAGAGAAAGGCAGCTCCTAATGTGTTCAGCAGTACTGTGTCCACTATGACATTTAGCCTCTGACCATTCAACAGCTGTTGCTGGGCTCCTGCCTCAACGTGCTGGGGGCTGTGCTGCGATTTGTGGCCACACTGACGGGTGTTCCCAGGGCAGCCGTTTTCCCCGTGGTGATGGGGGGCCAGACCTTGTGTGCCCTGGCCCAGCCCCTGGTCATCTTCACGCCCACCAAGTTGGCAGCGCTCTGGTTCCCTGAGCATCAGCGGGCGAGTGCCAACACGATAGCCTCCATGTGTAAGTGAGCCATGCGCGCTGTCCTCTTCAGCCGCGGAACTTGACTGTCAAAGCACAGCAGTTACCTTGCCTCCTGAAACACCCCAAATAGTTGGAAAACAAAAGCCATACGTCTGTAACAGTCGGCTCAGAATAAAGGACAACACCACTACATTTTCCGGTTCCTCAATTTTTCGTTTCAGCAAACCCCCTAGGGATTCTTGTTGCCAGCATCTTAAGCCCTCTGACCATGGGGGGAAATACCAAAAACTTCTCTTTGTTGGTGAGTAAAGGATTATTCTTTTTTTTTTAAATAATGATGCATTTGCTTGACTTTAAATGACAAAGGTACCGCGTTAGTAACTCCATTGCCAGGGTCCGTGCGCTCTGGTTTTCCCAGCTGTTCATATATGCTGTGCCGGCAGCGGTGGCCTTTCTCCTGGCGGCCGTAGGGATCCGTGACAGAGCCCCCCCAACACCGCCATCAGCCAGCGCCGAAAGTTCCACCTCGGAGCCTTTCCTGAACGGGGTCAAGCTGGTAAGGAATCGAACACGGACACTTTAACAGTAACCGCAAAGATCCGGTTTTTTTTCTCCCACCCTTAACACTCAGTTCCCCGTACTGGCGTTCAGGCTCATCGTACTTCGTTTCTGAGACATTAGGCCGGATTCATATTGCCCTGAATGATCCCCGCCTCCTATGTTCCAACAGGATCATTTTGGAACCTGTGATTTCCCGTCTTGTTTCTTTGCAGCTGCTGAGGAACAAGGCGTACATGATTCTCCTCCTCTGTTTCGGCTCGGGTATTGCCGTGTTCACCTGCTTCTCCACACTGCTGGAGCAGATCCTGTGTGTCCGAGGGTACACTAATGTAAGCGCCCACTCATGTTCCCGAACGGACCGGGAGATTTGTCTCTCATTGCGACGAGTGAACTAACGTGGCCCGTGATGTGAAAGATAACCCCCGAAGTGTCAATGTTAGAGCTTTGCAGGACTGTGTGGAGGTCTCTTCATTGTGTTTGGCATCGTTGGTGCCGGCATCTTGGGAATCTACGTCGACAAGACCAAGAAGTTCACAGAGGGAACCAAGGTCAATCTGAGCCTGTCAGCACTGGCCTGCATCGCCTTTTCTCTGGTAAGTTTAGAGGTCAAAGGTCAAGCAACCAGTCTAGATTTTAAAACTGTCCGAAGTATGGTTTGGGGTGAAGAAAATAAAAGTTATAAGCAGTTCTCTTTCATCAGACAGCTCCTCCACGTCTCCGTGTTTCCTAATACCAGGTATCTCAGATGTGGAATCAGGAAATAGCCGTGGCCTCTGCTTGCTCGCTCTTTGGCTTTTTCGGCTTCTCCATTTACCCAGTTGCTATGGAGTTGTCTGTGGAGTGTTCCTACCCGGTTGGAGAGGGCACCTCAGCAGGCCTCATCTTCATATCAGGGTACATTTACATTTGGCTAATTTTAGCAGACAATTTTTCAGCGAGATTTACAATTAGCATTCCTCTTAAGACAGCTAGATGGGATAACAACAAGCCACAGTGGTGTCAAGGGCATTTTCTCTTGTAATGAAGAATGTATTCATCAGGTAGTTGAAAATAAATTAAATTATTTTAGTGGTGTTGGATGGCGCACCCGAAGAGATTTTGAGGTACTCTTCAAACAGCCAATTTAGACATTGTCAGACGGGCAGGGACTATAACCGTACGGGGATGTTGTTCCACCGCTGGGCTGCCAGGAAAAGAAAAGCTTTGACTGGGATTTCAGGGCGGAAAACAGAGTGTTGGGTTGAGCACAGAGAATATCTGTCTTAAACACGAGTTAAAAAGAAACACAGACTGCTGAGTAGCACCACACTTGTGTTAATGAGCGTGTGTTTGTTTTTCGGTCTTCCAGACAGATCCAGTCAGTTATCTACATACTGCTTCTTCAGGGTTTGACCAAACAAATGGCTGACTCGTCCCTATCTACCTGTTCTGCTGGAGGCGGCGCAACCTTGAGTTGGAGGGGTAGGTCAAAAAACATTCTCCAGAGGAATAAAATATTTGGTACATGCTAACTGTAACTTTGCATGTGGTGAACCAGTCAGCTGAATCCCTGGTCAACACAGGTTTTGCCAATTCTAAACAGATAAATCCAGCCCCTTGACATCTGAGGGAGAATGCTGTAATGTTTCCCCTCTAAAAAGACAATAAAAAAAATCACTTTTAACAGGGCGAAACAAAAATACTGGAGATTGTTGGGTCAAGTCGACATCAGGCCTTGATATCATTGATGAGGAACTAAACCGAATCGCTACAAAATGTGTTTCTGCCGTGATAGCGGCCTGATTCTCTGTAGACCACATGGTGGTCAGCTGTTGGTGTCAGTCAATTCCTACCACTGATTTTCTTCTGTCTGTCCACAGTGTCTGTGCTGGTGATGGCAGGTCTATGCAGTGTTTTTACCTGCATTTTCGTTATCTTCTTTCACACGGAGTACAGGCGACTGGACGCCGAGGCACAGGCTGCCTGGAAAGAGAAAGTGCTGACAACCACCAACAGTACCTCCAGCTCTGACGACATGGCGAGTTCTGATCATAAGGACCGACAGGCCGTAGGTTTAACGACCGGCTAACTAATTGGCGTTACTTCAATAACACGCAAACTCTCTGAGGAAGCCAAGCACATTGACTCACCAATACATTCCTTAATATTTTAAGTATTATTTATAATATGGAAAATTTTATTTTTATTGAACAGATACAGTACATAATCACTATTCCAAGGAAAAGAGTCTCAAAGGGTTGTAGTTATGTAACTAAGAGGTTATTTCTGCATTTGCCATACTTCGTGAAGTGCATGATTGCATGTTCACAATAGAGATTTTACTTTAACGATGGTAGTGAATGGATATTTAACCAGTTTGAAATATAAAACCTTGTATGCACCTTTGGACCGCATCACATTATAGTTGAGGTAATATCTAGTCCGTGTATTGAGTCACATGAAGCCTGTTCTTCAATTGACTGGCATTGAAAGAGACTGTAAGAGAACTGTGATGGTGCAGAAAGACTAAATATGTGGGATTCAGTTCATCAAAACATTCCCATTATTTAAATGTCGGTACCACCTTCTATGCATTCAATTGTACAGTTCGGTTATGCGAGTGCTGTTATGTAAAGATGCTTTGTATTAAACGAAGTATTTTATAATGCAATTCATGTCAGTCATTGGTTTTCTGTCCTTGAAAAGGGCTGAATTTAGGCAAAAACACCAAAATAAAGGCTTTAAATTGCACCATCCTAGGACATCTTAATTCTAAAAATGTTTATTTTTTTTTACATATTCAGTTAGCTGCAGAAGTGCAAATTCCTATTTGATTTACAAATACTGTAGCGATTTAGCATTAGTCCTCTAGACACCTTACCCTGGTTACTACACTGCATGGTGATTGGAAGGAGCATATTGATGTCACCGACAAACCACAAAACGCACAGCAAATGTTTGTTTTCAAATGGAGGTGGAGTCTGACTCTTCCACATGCCCCCAAGTCAACCTTCACCATGGCCCAGCAGTGTAACCCAGTCAATAACATGCATATTTTCAAACCTGCTTTTCTTGAATACTCACGTGCAGTTTACCACATCTGAGACACAGGCAGTTGAGAACAAAACCCAATTTGACTATGGTATAGCCACCCATCCACCCACACAAACCCTTTTTTGTTTTTTAAAAAAAAGAGTCAAGGTTTAAAAAAAACTGTAAGACGTTTCAGTGTATTTCATCAATGTTCCAAAAGTACAGTGGCTGACAGAACTGTATTTCCCCATCCAGAGGCATACTACAGAAGATGCTGGCAGATAACGCTCCCAATTTCAATTCACATAAAATACATACAAAAGTAGAGCACTCTGGATTCAAGATTGCCGAAGCAAAAAAAATGCTGCGGCCTGTTTGTTGCCCCGTCGCAACCTCTGGTTTTTAAAAAGCCACTTTAATAGGACTACAAGTAACATACGGTAAAAATGAACAGCAAAATGAAGGGGGCGGGGGAAAACACTACACAAAAATATGGCACACAGGCCCAGAGAGAGGCTCATCTGTCAAAGTTACTACTTCCAATAGAAACAAATTCAACTGAATATGGTATCTTACAGTTAATACCTTGACTGGCACACACAGTTGAAATAAAAAAAGGTATGAGGAAATCTTGATGCAAGAGCTTGTTAGGATGTGAGTGTATGTTGAGGATGTTGTGCGGTATCTCAGAGCTGAAGGGCACAAAACTGCTGGTACACAGCCAGGATGTGATGGTCGAGCTCAGCAGTGAACAGAAGATTCTCCAAGGTGCCCACATACTGCTGGATGGTCACGTGGTGCTATAAAGAAAAACAATGGAACCACAACCTTAGTTAGCCCTAACCCAAGGCAAGGGGAAAGAACAAAGCCCCTCCAGTAAGTTAACAGGGCCTCTACATAATTCCCCTCAACGCTCCAGAATGGGATGAACTGGCAGCAATTTTGGACAGGGAAATCCACACCAGTCTAATTGGTTGACGAACTCTGTCTTTAATGCCTGTTGCCATGTTCTAACTCCTAATTCTAGCAGTAGCTAATACCATGAGGAAGATCTGCTGGAGCCTCTCGATGCAGTTCTTGTACCAGGGCGTGTTAAAGTCCACGCTGCCCGTCTCGCAGCGAACCAGATGCTCCGTCAGCATCATGATGAAGCGCTGCAGGGACAGGGAAGAAGAACCAAACGGTTTCAGATCGGTCTGGGCTACTCTGAACACTTGTGTCTTTAACATTGCCCTTTCCTCAGCGCCCGTTTTAACAGTACCTGGAAGATGACCAGGAACAGGTTCTTCTGCTCACTCTGGGCTGACTCCACCTTCTCCTGCAGACGTTCAATTTGCTCCTCCAGCTGACCGTCCTCATCCTCACTGTTTCTCTCCATGTCCTCTTCATCACCGCTGTCCTTCTGCTAAGGACAGAGTGGATATAACCCCATTACACCTATATGGCTATTATTAGCCAAACAGACTGAACTAACTCAAATGTGATTTGATATTTGAAAGGGAACGTCTTTCCAGTCAAGCCTAAATTCAATCAGAGTTGATAAGATCACAGGTGGCGCAGGTTTAGCAGCAGAACTGGTGCACAAATTGGGAAAAGCTAATAATCTACAGAGTGCTGTCCACAGATAGAACCGAAGGGAACATTCCGCCTGGGCAAACCTACTTGCACAAAAAAGACTATTCGCACAAACAGTACAGTATTCAGAACATACACCCTTTTTCAGACCTGACGGGTCAAAACCGTAAGAAAAGTAAATCTGACTTGGGTTGCAGCAACTGTCGACAGGACACTTTTGAAGCATACCTTCTTATGCTGCTGCTTCTCCAGCTTTTCCTTGGCCTCCTCCAGCTCCTTCTGGATCTTCTGAACGTGTTTGTTCATCTTACGGATGGTGGAGTGCAAAATCTCCCACACGTAAAACCTGCCCGGAGCCCAAGCAAGAATTACACACAACGAATAACAACCGAATCGAGTGGGATTTACGGCAATGGAATAAACTGCAAACAAGGTTCAAGGCCGACCTGGTGAATTCATGAGCCATGTTAGGGGAGAAGAGCCAGTTGGCTACAGCAGCACAGTCCACAATCTGTGTCCGGATCAACTTGTCCACCAGCACAGAGATCATCTGCAGAGTCAGTCAGACCAGTCAGTCACAGTGCCAACCTTGGAGAAGGCGGCTTGCCATGAACCCCGAAAGGATGTGGTAAATACAGTGGGTGTGAAGGGGGGGTCTGACCTGGGGGTGGTTCCTCCACACCTCATACACCACCCGGAGGATGTGCAGCTTGCCCTCGTCACAGTCCGTCAGGGCCTTCAGGATCTCATGGAACCTGGGAGAAACGGGAGACACTAGGAGTTGTAGACAGACTCACGGGGAAGACCCGAAAGGCAAAGAAAGAACTTTGGTATGAGGGGTTTTCATGTTTCCCCTAGCTCCCTCGGCAGCAGTCTCTTGTTTTTACCAACACTGAAAATATAGAAATGTGTCCACCCATTGCTTTGCCACTGTCTTACATGCACACTGATGACAGGCTGGCACCCGAAACGTTCACGCAGCAATAAAAACATGAGTCTAAAAGGATGTTACGGGAGCGCTGTCCTAGATTAACTTCACACAACGATTGAGAAGCCGATCCAAGTGGTTAGTCAAGTGTGTTGTGTACTTCTTAGGACAAAGGGCTCTCCAACCATGGTCTGGAGATCTTCTACCATGAATGTTCAGGGAAACTCACTTGGCCAGGGCGCTGAAGGAGTGGCTGAAGGACTTGGCTGCCAGGTGGAGGAGGGTCTGCAGGAAAACCTCTATCTTCAGGGGGTTGAAGCCCTCACCCTCATCTGGAGGTAGAATGTGAAACAAAGGGGGAGTGAGTGCAGATGAACAGGTAGAAAGAGACCTGTCATTCCCCAACTGTACAGGGCCTCCGTCCGCTATCTGAACAGACAGATGTGTTTTGGCGCTGACCATCGTCATCTTCCTGGTTGGGGTTAGGCACGTCCTTAAGCACGGTGAGAATCTCCTCGTTGGAGGCCCGGTTCTTGATGGCGTTGCCCACCGTTATTGCTACAGCGTAGCCTGGGAGCGCACCTGGACAAAAGGCAGAGGTATCATGTCTGGGTTTTCACATCAAGGATTCAATGACAGGCTAAGGAAGATCGGGTACAAATGACCATGAATCAACTTGTTTCCTGTAGAGGCCAGTAATGCAGGTTCCATGATACTAGACTGAAAACTACTCAAGACAATCCCCAGAGATTTCTATCCAAGCAGGAGTAAAAAAACAAAATACCAAACTGATTCTGTTCAATAAAGTAGGCATACAAAGTCATCCCAGAGAGCAGAGTACAGGAAGACACGAACGGTCACTGGAGAGCCAGCACACTTACTGTTGGCCTCGTCTTGGTATTTGTAAAAGAATATGGGTTCGGCTGGGATGAGGGCTGAGAAAGTGGGTGGGACGATGTCCACGATCCGTTGATGATAGGACAGCCTGAAAATCAAGATGCAGATTGGTCGCTTTCCTGTGGACAGGGTGTACGGGTAGGAGTGTGGGGGGGGGGGGGACATGTATCGCGAGATCACAGCCCTCTACGAGGAGGATGATGTAAGACAAGCTGGGTGAGACACGTTAACAGCGGATGCAGATACCTCATGCATTTCTCCAGGACTTCCTTGACAAACTTGGGCTTGGGCTTGTCAGCATCCATTGCCAAACAGTCCGCCCTTTGGAGACAAACATTTAAACAGATGAGCGTTGCAGTAACACATACGTTTACCGTATTCTCACGCCAGTACATTAACAAAACAAAAACTCGGTGGAGAAACCCAGCGTGTCTCACCAGTCATCCCAGCTCCATCGGAACTGAAAGTTGCTCAGATGGTGGGAGAACCAGTTGAGGAGTCTGTCTATACAAGTAGTGTTCATGGTGTCCAGTCTCATGTACATCATCTCTGTGGCTTGAGCCAACTGGTGGCAGACTGTTAAGGAACTATTTCTGGTGATGTAAAACATGTATGCAAGCCTGAAACACTAGACTTAATTATTGATTTAAAATATTAATAATCATCATCAAGTGCCTTGCATGAGTTTCACCCTATACAAATATTTTGCACAGAAGAAGCATTTCTGAAGTGTTCAGTCCATTTATTTCAGAGAGGTTCATTGTACTGTCCAAGGGATAGTCCCAGAGGTTGGGTTTAGGATACAACTTGAGGCAGGGAGCCCGGCTGCAGCTTACACAGCTCGATGAGCAGCGTGGTGTACATGACGTCGATGTGGGGGGGGCAGGGCAGCTGGAAGAGCTCTCCAAAGATGACCTGACAGAGGACGGATTGTCGTCTTAGGTTCCATTCTATGAATCCTTGAAACACTGACATACAGTACACAGCTGAAGGGTCCTTACCTCCACTATGTGGTAGTTCAGTGGGATCTTGTTTTTTCCAGGATAGCTGAGTAACTGTGCAGCACTGATATACAAAAGAAAAACCGTGTTTATTCCCACATTCGCTGAACAACTGGTCAAAAATTTACAGAAACAAGCAAAGTAGTATTAGAAGTCTCAGCAGCTCACCAGGTCTTCCTCTCTTTCCAATGGGACTTAATGATGTTGTGGAGGTTTTCCTCAATCACGAACCTCTCCACAGAGTGGCTTCCTGGCATTACAGGGCCCTGTGGGCGGGGAGGAACACCGGTCAGACAGACAGCTCAAAAAAGCCAATGACCTACCGACTGTTTCGCCGGGCACTACGAGCGGTCCGGGGGAGGCAGTGACCCGCACTACCTCTGGGGCATCGGTGTAGTCGAACACGCGGAACACGACGCGCGGCACGGGGTACTGGCAGTCGGGCGTGTGGGCGGGCGGGGTGAAGGGCGGCAGGTTGTGCTGCAGGGCCTCGCACAGCACGCTGTCAAAGGCGATGTAGGGCCGCAGGATGTGGCGCTCCTGCCAGCGGTCCTTCTTCAGCTTCTGGATCTGAGCCCACAGGCAGTCCAGGTACTGGGGGAGGGAGGAGGAGGCGACTGTTACGACGGTTACCACAGAGGGAAATAGGAGGTGTGAAGCCCATCCTTAACGCAGACCTACCTCCTCTTGTGGGTGTGGCTTCTCTGCCGTCCAAACCTGAAGCATGGGTACGTGAGTCTTCAGTCGCCTCCTGAAAAGAGGGGAGGGGGAACAAAACAAACAGGAAGTTGATCATCTCACCACTGCTGAGTCAGGTTAAAGTCATCTCTCTCAAAACAATGTTCCCTCAATATTCAAAGTGGCCAAGGCATGTGAACACCAAAATGGCATACTTGAGGTAACCATCAATCTGGTTCAGGAGCCTGTCCATCTCCACATCCTTCTTCTCATAGAGTTCCTTCCCAACCCAGGGGAGACTGGAAAGCACAACATACACAAACCAGTCGGAGCGCACCTGCGAACAGAGAAAACAGTCAAGCCGCGCCCATAATAGATGACACATCCTTGCGAATAATCCATGACTTCAGAAAGTGCCCCTAAGAAGTCACCTGCGGCACATCCTCTTCCTGAGTGACACTAACAAAGTTCTCAAACATGGCCACCATGGAGGGGGCGGCGATCACATGGCAGTTCACCAGGTCCGAGAGGAAGCGCACCTGGAGAAAAAAAATGAAAAAAAGATTAATACATTGAACTAATATAGCGCTTTTCGTGGACCCAAAGACGCTTTACATCAGATACAACATCCTAGGAGAGCGATTGGACGGTACGCAGACAAATATAAAGAAAAGGACATGGATGTGGCACTGGACGAAGGAAAGAGCAGGGTGTTCCAAAGACTTGGAGCAGCCCTAGAGAAAGCCCTGTCTCCAAAAGATCTGTAGCTTGTACCGGGGGATAAAGGGAAAAAAAATACTATATGTAATCATGGATCAGGAAAATGTCTAGTTTTGTAGCGTTCAGTTAAAAGGCAAACGGGGCTGTGCTGAACGACACATCAAAAAACCCCAAGGCATGAGCATGGCCACTCCGCTTTAAAAATATCAGTAATTGCCTTGGGCCACATCCACCAAACATAACTCTGTTATGTTCAAGAATGTTTTGGGGAAATGTGATATTCAGTACAATACATCCCACAATGTAGTAAACAATCAAGCTGAGCTCAACTTTTCAATACTGTCAAACAATATTTCATGATGCATCTATACTTTGAAATATGACCTTGTTTACATTGGCATGGTCAGCTTTTAGACCCCTTCAAATTGGTTCCAACAATTACCAGGTATAGAGCTTCAGTGTACAGGTTGGCCTTTAATGTCTCTTTGAGTTGTCTGATCATGGCCTCCACAAACTCCCCACCGAAGTTGTAGTTCCTGGCATTGAGAAGGCCCACCAGCGTTGTGTACACGGTCAGCTTCTCAGGCAGAAGTCGAGCCCTATCAAAACAACCGCACAATTATTCAGTGGGACATATCTGCACTGCACCAAAGACAGCAATAAAGTTCTCTTGAATGTTTTAGGGTTAATTTGGAATGTCTTACACAGCACACAAGATGCGCAGGATTTTGTTTTTGTAATTGGGAAGATCAGCTTCCAAGACACCAGCAAGTCCCTCCAGGTTGCTTTCCAGGGAGGAAGTACTCTGCAAACGAATTGTGAAGTTATTGGAAAAAAGCATCATATCTGGTGACTTGGAGGGTCAAATCAGGCAAACTGTATAGAGTGACATTCACTTGTGCAGAAAACATACCCACACTTACTGCAAAGACCTATTACCTTTTCTCCCACTCTACATATAAGTGATTCCAGACGATCTTCAATTTCAATGGGCTCGGACGTTCTTCTTCTTTTGTGAGACTGGCCGCCTACAATAAGGGACACACGAGACGGGTGACATGGAGATGCAAAGTTAACCGTTTAAGAGAAATAATTTCTTTGTGAGTCTTTTTGTTCATATTGTGATAGGGGACACTTTGTTTTAAAATTGTATCCATCCGTTGTAGAACCACGTAGTTAGGTTAACTAGGTTAGTCTTTTGGAGACCCACTCTGTGGTTTATGGCAAAGGCTACTAGCCAACTTACTACCGAGATAAACAACTTTGACATCACTGGTTGCAACCACACAGGTTGTGGAAGGTGCCCCAAAATAACAAAGATAAAAATATCACAATATCTGCAGAGTATATTTATATTCTAATATATTTACGTTGTTTAACTTCATACGATGGTGGACTTGGTGTACTGTCAATTACTTGGCTAACGTTAACGAGGCAACGTATATTTGACTAGCAAGGGGTATGCTACCTCACCAGGCTAAACGCTGTTAGCTAATCATGGTGTGCATGAAAATTGCTGTACCTTGCAAAATACTTGGTTTAATAAACTGTGGCAGTATATTACTGTATGGACTGATAGCCATACATCAGTGGACTCTTTTGTCATATCTACTTTAGTACTCAAGATAGCTTTCTTGCTAGCTAGGTATCTGGCTAGCATGCTGCACATTGTGGAGCCGCATAAACTTTAGTCACAGCGAACGCTAACCTTAGCTAACTTTAGCCTCGAATTAGCTAGCGAACACTTACCATCATCTCCATCACTGTGCCTTCTTCTCGACATGTTGTTATTGACACCGTTGGATTAATAAATGTGTGGTCTTTTTTTCCTTATTTGTCTCGGAATATTTTTCGAGATAGAAAACTGAATTATAAAGCTTTTTGGGTTTTCAATGGTCGCAAAAAATATTAGCGGTCTGATTCAAGTGAGGCACATCCGGGGCGGATGTTTATCGGAAGTAGTTGATGGTTCACTTTATTTGTCTTCCGAGAGGCATGGCTTGTGCTTAGTTCCGTGTTTTTGCATTAGCTACTCATTACAACCTTTATTGTCGCTAACTAGCTGCCTTTGTGAGTTTTTTTTAGTTCGTTTATTTTCTCCCAAAAAAAGTGTGTGACTAGCCAACATACTATACATTTTACAAGTTCAGCAAACAAATCTAGATACGTTCTAGCCTTGCTAAACATACTGTTAGCGGCGCAGTGTCAGTATATGTTTCGAAAACGAGCTAGTTGCTACCTACAGAACGTGCTTTACCAAACCATTGACATGACGGGAACCCAAATTGTTTGCAACGAGTTAGTTAACATAGATGTCGATACCTTTGCACCACAGTATTTTAAACAAGAGAAACCCCAACTTTCTGCAACTCTACGAAAGTTCTACTCATTCTGTAAGAGAAGGGTGAGTGAAAGAAACGTAGGCTTATATTGACTAGCTAAACGTATGTCTATAACGGTTGACATTTATTTTCTTTGTATATCATAATCGATTAAATATTTTTAATATTGCAGACATTTGGCACATTTGTGGCATCCAAACAATCTCCGTGTCACGAGGCAGATTCTTCCAAAAATTGGAATTGTTGTGGCCAGACCTTCAAGGAACCTTCATCCATCCACAGACATGTGTCAAGGATACATGACACTGACATTGATCAGCTCACCCAGTCCACTTTCAAGGTTTTACTAAGCCAGGTGGAGAACGAAGCCACTTCACAACAACAGTCCACAGAGAAAGAGCTAGTGGACTTTACCTCCTGGATTTCTGACACCAGTCACATCACTGATGACCAGCTTCACAAGTATGGGAGTCATATGCGTTTAGTAGTAGATGGGAGACAGCATAGTATTAATAAAATTAATGTATTCTATTTTTTCTTATCTGTTAAGTGGGCCAGGTGAAGTTCTTCTTTACTACTGCTACTGTCAAGTAGTAGATCCTCAGCTCATCTGTGATTGGCAGGAGGCCCTTTGTGAAAAACTACAGTTGACTGGCAAGGTAACAAATTGACCTATTCCTGGAGTATAACAAGATTTGCCATTTTATAATTCGGTACCTAATTCAGTTCTTATTATTTTTCCAGGTGAGGGTGGCAACAGAGGGGATCAACGGGACAGTTGGAGGCACTAAAGTGGCAACTGACTTGTACGTTAAGGCAATGTGCTCCCATCCCATTTTTAAGATAATGGAAAAAGAAGACTTTAAGGTAACAAAAAAAGAGACAGGTTGCAGTTTGGGGCAAGGTTACCTTTACATTTCACATTTAAATAATTTTGCACACACTCTCATCCAGAGAGTGCGTAAATTTAGAGACTGTTTTGTACTGGCCCTAGAGGACTTGAAACCTACAGCCCTGGCATCATGGGAATCATGCTGCACCAACTGAACCACACAGGGCCAGGTGTTTTCTTCTGATTTGTTGTGTTTATTTCTTAACATGTCTAATGTGTTTAATGCTTAACGTGTCTTTCTGTGTCTCCTTAGACCAGCAGTGGTGGTGCAGAGTGTTTTTCTAACCTGCGGGTTGGAGTCTACAAGGAAATAGTGCCAATGGGGGTGGACCCTGTTGCCCTATCCTACAGATTAGCAGGTGAAAATAATTTGGGTGACACCTCTGGGTCACATGCGGTTTGACACAATGGAAGAAGCAGTAATTGTTCATGGTTGACTCTGTTCTGGCTACTTAGGTACTCACTTGGAGCCTGCAGAGTTCCACAAAGAAGTCGAGGCTATTTTGTCAAAAGGTGACTCTTGCAATGATACAATACTGCTGGACTGCCGGAACTTCTATGAGAGTAAGATTGTAAGTGAGCCATTGTACTGAATATATGTCAATCCCACTCCGGTCTCTAAAGACATTTACAGTAACAATTAAAGTTCATATATTTTTGCCTACAGGGGAAGTTCAGCCAATGTTTGGCCCCTAATATCAGAAAATTCAGTTACTTCCCTGATTACATTGACCAGAACCTTAACCTCTTTCGAGACAAGAAGGTCCTCATGTACTGTACTGGCGGCATTCGCTGTGAACGTGGCTCAGCCTATCTCCGTTCAAAAGTAAGCCTACCTTTTCAGGTTTTTGCAGTGACAGGATCTCATTGAAATTATGTCATGTTTCATCCAATTAAAAATCTTAAACTAGACACCCAGTGTTTATTTTTGTTTCATACTTCCAGGATGTGTGTAAGGAGGTTTATCAGCTGAAAGGTGGCATTCACAAATACCTGGAACAATTCCCAGAGGGCTTCTATCGTGGCAAACTGTTTGTGTTCGATGAACGCTATGCAATCTCCGCCAATAAGGACATCATTTCGGGTTCGTGTTTACTGAAAACCTTTGATTATATATGAGAACGAAACATTAGTTCTAGTTCACCATTCCTGTTAGAATGAGAGACCTGTTAGAAAAATGTCCTCCACTTCTTCTCTTGTGTGCAGAGTGTATGTACTGCAACTCACCATGGGACCAGTACCAGCTGTGCTCCACACATTTCTGCTTCCAGCTGGTCCTTTCCTGCTCGGCCTGCAGACAGCGCGGCCACACCGCATGCTGCCCTACCTGCCAAACCAAGGGCCAAGGCCAGGGAGAAGAGCCCTCCGCCACACCTCCGCAGAGAGAGGAATGCGAGTGCACAAATGGAAGGCTTAGGATCCCCCAGGATGCATTGTGATGTGCAGTTATCTGTTTTAAAACATGGAATAGCGCAACGAAGAGGCCTACCTCAGACTTAACCCGAGCAAGTTTTTGAGATGGGCAATCCTGATTCAATGAACTCTTTGGTTATTGTGGTGTCAATCAGCCTGTGCCTATTTCAAATAAAATAAATCAACAGATCTCAGTTTATTTTGTGAGCTGGCCTTGAATTGCTCAACATTATTAGATACAATTATATTGAAATTCTATGACTTTTCATTCAAGCTGGAGGCTTGTAATTAAAGTCAAATATTTTTAACATCAGTATGTTTTACTTCCTTCTAAATTTAGCTTGCAAATGCAAAATAATCCAGTTCTTCCACACTTGACGAGCTCATCAGTCGTTTTCCTCTGTCTACTGGCAGGTGGCGCCGTTATGCCAGCCCTTGTCGCATAGAAACGGCAGCTTCACATAATCTTTTCAAGTAGGATGAACCTTCTCCTCCTCCTCATCATCGTTGTAGCTAGCCAGACAGCAAGCTAAGTAGGGGTTGCTACGGTTGGGGGTCCACAAAAATAATCAGCCAACACCTAGCTAATGGAAATACTGCCTTGGTGACAACCTTTGACGTGTTTTTGTCACCTTGTGCCCATTTCTGTTTATAACGGATTGTTGGACCAAGAGATGTCTGCTCCGCGTTTTACGAACCTTAACACGTCTGTCGGTTACAGCTTGAACTCAACGCCGAATGGAGGATCAGCACCCCCCTATCAGAATGGTAAACTAGGCGGTGGGGATTAAGGCCGCTAATAATAGCTGCGCTAGCTAGCTACTGTCAGTAAACAGTATGTGAAATAGCCAGTGTGAAGGGTTTTGTTTGGCTATATATTGCGTCAACTAACTAGCGTAGCTGTCTACGTAAGATGTAACGTTATTACAAAACATGGGTCAATTTAAAAACATGACATGGAAGTGTTCGTATTTTTTTATTAAAGACAGCAGGATGAGGCTAACACAAGAGAGTCGCTGTAGCTAACGACATTCGACAGCAAGCCTTGCTAACGCTCTACTTACTTCAGTTACTACTGTACGGTAGCATCCATTCAAGCTTGCCCGCTAGCCAACTACAGTAGCTCGAACGACCCGCAAACGTTAATTTGTGGTAGTATTTATGTTCACAAGCTACTGCCAGCGACTGTCTATCTTCTGTGCTGAGCTGTTTAATAAATTCGCAGGCTGAATCATTGGTCCATGGAGGGAAGAACGATTACTACCTGGTTAGGAGCTATGGCATTGACATCATTAGCTACAACTACTGGATTTCACTAGACTTTACACCGGTAGCTAGCTAGTTAGCAAAATAATTTTACCGGTCAGCTGTCATTGACAGGTCTGACACCATTTAAAAAGCTAATATTAGGTGTAAGAAAAAAAAAATCATCAAGCCGTGGAAATGGTATGCCCTTGGATATAATTTACTCAAAACTTTTTGTCCCGGTGTAGCTAACCTCAATTTTCATTCTCTCCAGGTCCGGTAGGACAGACCTACACGTCCACACATTCATCAACAGGGTACTATGGAGTCAGTCCTCATGAGCAGAGCTACCCCGCCGTTCCAGGAAACTGTGCCCCCGCTCCCCGAAAATCTCATATTACAAACAATGACCACAGTGCTTACTACCACCACAACAGCTACCAGCAGACCATAGGGGCGCCTACTGTACCCTCTGGGTACGGGGAAACCCCACCCCACCACCCAGCCTCCCAGCCCTATGGCGTCCCAGCCCCGGCTGCCCCCCCAAACCACCAGCATGCACCATCGTTCCAACAGCCGGCCCCCTACACTCCTCCGGGGGCCTACTATGGACAGCGGCAATACCCCACCTCCCAAGTGCAGCACCACCCTCAGCAGCCGACCTTGGTGTCGGCACCGCCCGTTGGCCCGGGCGCCCCCATGTACCCCATCGTCTCGTACCCCTCTGCGCCGGGAAGCAGCCAGTACGGCACGTTGCGATCGTCCCGGGCTCCGACCGACTCGGGGGCCATTCCCAACCTGATGGGCGCTCCCCTACACCAGTATCCCCCCGGGAATGGCCCCACTGAATCGGCAGCGGTCTCCCCTGGCTATAGTGTGGCTCCAACCAGCCAACAAGCCACAGTCAACGGTCAGGTTAATGCAGGTACAGTCTACACCTCTGTCGCAGTTTCTGTGTCCCTGCCTAATCAGTCGTGAGATACAAGCGCTGTGCTCCTGTCAGTTTGTGCAGCGAAAATGCTTGGTTCACCTCTGTCTTAACTGTCTCTGGGTCCCCAGTCCAAGCTCCAATCCTCCAGCAATATGATCAACGCTGCCAGGCAGTCAAGGCCCAAGACCCCCCAGGAGGACAAGTCCCGCACCACACCAGGACCACCAAGGGAGACGGGCCGCAGCCAGGAAACCCCATTGCTTCAGTCCATTCCTCCCCGGGGCATCAGCAAGGTAAATGGGAAGAGAGTGAGAGACTTGCAAACCCTTTAATTTGTCTGTATGCTGTGGCATTTCCTGGTTGGTCATTTTGATTCAGGTTTAGGGATATCCTGCATTACCTTCGTTAAAAGATAAAATGTTTTATACTCTCAACTTCTTAACTTAGTGAATGAGTAAGTGAACAGAGTGTGTCCTTTACCTCTCGTCTGTCCTTTCTCACTGTCTTGATACAGTGGATTTGTGTCCCAGTGTGATAGAATCTAGTGAGTAGTGATGTTTTGGCAGGCGAATTGTAAGCATCCTCACCAACGTGCCCACTACACAGACGGATGTCTTGGGCAGGCAGTCCTCTGGCTCCAACCCCCCCCCCCCCCCTCCCACCAACTCTATAGCTGATGGTTGTTCTGTTTTGTACTCTCTTCCCCCACCCCCCACAGGCATGCGCTATGGATTTGTAGCCAATAGTGAAGCTAGCTCTGCCAACGCTGCCACCAACGCTGCCCCTTCTTCATCCAGCTCTGATGAGGAAGACGATGAGGAGGAGGAGGATGAGGAAGCAGGTCTGCTTATAGATTTTATTCCCATCGCTCCCTCCCTCGCCTCTGCCCTCTCCTCACCCCTCATCTTAACCAACCTGACCCTCACATGAACCCATGCCCGACTTGACCTTCAGCCTTAGGAGGTGGCAAATTTCATTCACACTTATCTCTCCAAGCCCCCCCCCCCCCGCCCATCATTTGCAGCACGCTGGCCCCCCCTTCTTGCAGAAGCCTCTCATTCTGCTGCCCATCTGATGGCCTCCATGCTTTCAACAGCTACGCTTAATCTTTTCCAGCATTATCACTGTTACCTTGTTCAACAGCTACGCCACGTCCTTTTCCAGCATTTTCACTGTGTTCCCTCATTCAACAGCTACGTCACATCTCTGCCCAGCATTATCACTGCGTTCCCTCATTTAGTAGCTCCGCCACATCTTTTGTCTTCATCATCACCTTGTCCACCATTCAACTGCTGTGCCACATTTGCCAGCATTATAAATGTGTTTCCAGTAGGTACTGGAAATTGTTGGCAATGAAAGCTTGTTGTAGTTAAAGTTACTGAACCTTGCGTCACGCATTTCTGAATGACATCTTCATTAAGCCTCAGCTGAAACCAACTGTAAAATGTATTCATTTTAAGAAAGTCAGATGTTTTAGAATCTATTTACTCGTTTACTCGTCTTGACATGCTTGCTTAACTTGCTCTTGAGTTTTTCAGTCCTGTTGTCAGTTCTCCTCTCAGCAATTACATACCAACTGTTCGGAAATGTCTGTCTATATGAGTCAACGGTTCGCTCAATTTTGCCATTAGATCCTGATTACAAAAAACAAATACTTTGCATTGGTTTTGTATTTATATAAGGACATAAATACAGCACACAATTCCCATTTGGGTTATCTGCATAGAGGCAGTGTTATAATGTTTTGATGAGTGCCTCCCCCTTGGGTAGTGTCAGTGGAGGTTAACAGCTTTTATATATAGCAGATCCCCTGGTACCACAAGTCAGCCGCCTCTCTAATGACTACTGGGACAAAGGGGGTATAAGTTGAGGCATGTCTCCTTTAACAGCTAGCACACATTAGCCCCTTGGCTAATTTAACTGTACTTTGCCTTAGCTCGTTCTTCTCAGCCCTTGCACTGTAAACCTCTTGTGATTACACTTTTCTTGCTCATTTTGAGCATATTTTAATTTCGTATTTTTCCGAAATGGTTTAATTCTCTGCAAAGTTATTTACTTATTGGTTTCCTGCAAGATTTCCTGTGTGAATTTTAGAAGCTCTCCTTTTAACAGCGGTTCAAATTTTCATGCAACCTTTTTCCATTTTCATGGTTTTGTATTTGTCACATCTTTCAAAAAAGTATTTAATATTTCATTAAAATCTGTCTTTACTTATTCAGGTTTACACTGAAAATGATTTACCATCAGATTGATATGCTTTTATGGATGAAACCAGTGATGAACGATGAACAGTTTTTATACTGAAAGAACAGTGGGTCGTTTTCAAACGCTGCACTTTGGCTCGGTTGGTAGAGAATGGCTCTTAAAACACCAGGGTTATGGATTGAGTCCCACAAGGGGGCCAGTACGAGAAAATGTGAGAAGTTCTTTGTGTCTGCAAAGATTACTAAAAATCCACATGTGCAGCAGCTTAGAGCGTTGGACCACCCACAGCCACAGAAAGGTATTTTCATGCAGCAAAATCATTTTGCAGCGGCTGCCTTTAGCTTAGTCCTATTTCCCTTTGACTGTCATTACAATACAAATTACAAACTGATTCCAGACGTGAGAAAGGCTTGTCAGTTATACGAGTTTGCAGAGGCTCTCTCATATCTAGAGCACTTAATCCACCAGGGTGACAGTCAATCAGATTTAGCTGCCCAGGATAGTTGGAGCTCATCCAGTGAGCTATTGGCCTGCACAGGGAGTGCTTTCCTGGTTCACTGTCACAGCCCTCCATTTTGCTTATTGGATTAATAAAAAAATAAAAACTGCAGTGTGTATGGTCTGAAAGACCTTCTGGCAGAGATTCGGAAGGAAAGGCTAGACACACGGACTAGAGAGATGATAACTGCTGCCTGTCTTTCAACAGATCTGGTTTCACATGTGATTTTTCGCTCTCCAGCCGAAGTGATTAATCAATAATAATGTTCAGAGATGAAAAGAGCAGCTCCTCACAAGTCTCTCTGCATTGCTCTGACCCTCCCCCAGGTGGTGACAGTTCGTCCACCACCACTGACAGTGTGTCCCCGGTTCCCAACAGCTATGACTCTCTGGAGGGCGGCAGCTACCCAGGTGAACACAGGACTCCTAAGACATCCAGTACGACACTGACTAAACATTTAGCGCAGTCTGTATTAACCAGGAGTACATTGTGGCTGACATTTCTCTCCAGTCAACCACAACCCCAAATGCACTCAGCAGGCAGCCATACCAAGTTGTGCGTGCGGCCGTAATGTTTTTTCTGTGTTTTTAGAGTCTTCTGTTCCTCCCTCCGTCGACGAGGCCAAACAGGCCCCGCCCTTCGGCTACGGTTACCCGAGCATGCAGCCGGCCTATCAGCAGGGGCCGCCCCCTAGGACAGACTCCTCCCCCTCCCACTGCGGTTACAACCAAACTGGGTACCAGCATCTGTCACAGGTAAGATTGTCAACTGTAGACCACCTCGTTACTGAAATAGAAATGTAGCAAATGTATTAAAAGGAGTTCACTGTTGTGCCTGTTCAGCCCTTTCCCAGCATGTCCCAACTGTCGGCGGCGCTTGGGGGTTTGAGTGGGGTTCCAGAGCTGGAGGTGGAGGCGCTACGGCCCGTCAACCTGCTGCAGGAGAGGAACCTGCTGCCCCTTCGGCCCCTGGAGGCCCCAGAACCCCACCTCAGTGCCGACCTAAAGAAGGCCAACTGTAGCCCAAAGTAAGTGTGGTATAAAAGGCCAAAGTGCAAACAAGTGTGAGCCTAAGGCCATTGGATGTGCTCAGCGCCTTTCTCCCCTCCTCCACAGCACGTTCAGGTGTACCCTGACCAACATCCCTCAGTCCCAGGCGCTGCTGAACAAAGCCCGGCTTCCGCTGGGCCTGCTCCTGCACCCGTTCAGAGACCTTTCCGTAAGACACCCAACACTAACTCAAGCTGGGCCGTGTCCGCAGACATCTGCCGCCCCAATACTCCTGTCCTCTGTAGATCTGACAAGTCTGGATAGGTGTAGGCGTCTGACGTTCCAGGGGAGCGACCGAAGTGAGCCAGCTGTGGAAACTAAGTGTTGCTCCAGACAATTGCATGTTTTTATGTGGATTCTGTTGTTAAATGCCTTTGGACAAAACATTTCAGCATCTGGTTTCAGTTTGGCCTAAATGTGTCTCTGTCTGTTGGTCAGGGGAAGTTAAACTGAGTATAGAAATGAAGACAATTGGCACAGTAAGGTGAGGGAGGATGAGGAGGTGCCAGTCTTTGCTTTTACGTAGTGTGTCAGTGGACGTGTCGGGCTGGTCGGAGCACGAAAAGCGTGTTGACATAGAGGACCCCCCCCTACCACTATTGCAGATGGAGAAGATGAACACGTTTCCTCTCCCCGAAATGACCGTGTGAACACATGTCGACCGTCATATGCATTAGAAAAATCCTTCCTGTGTCCTGTGCAGCAACTACCAGTGATCACGTCCAACACCATAGTGAGATGTCGCTCGTGCCGGGCCTACATTAACCCCTTCGTGTCGTTCCTGGACCAGAGGAGGTGGAAGTGCAACCTGTGCTACCGGGTCAATGACGGTACGGCCTGTTGAACGACGTGTAACGCGGGGAAGGTTTCTCTCCGATGAATGTCGTCTTAATGGAAATGTCCTCCCGTTGCAGTTCCCGATGAGTTCATGTACAACCCGGTGACGCGCTCCTACGGGGAGCCCCACAAGAGGCCCGAGGTGCAGAACTCCACTGTCGAATTCATTGCCTCTTCTGATTACATGGTGAGTGAGGTGCGTGCGCGCGCGTGTGTGTGTGTGTTGCCCGGGTGCGTTGGGTAAAGCGTGTTGCCCGGGTTATCGTCCTCAGCTCCGGCCCCCTCAGCCAGCCGTGTACCTGTTTGTTCTGGACGTGTCCCACAACGCGGTGGAAGCCGGCTACCTGCAGGTCTGCTGTCAGACCCTCCTGGAGAACCTGGACAGGTGAGAGGCTTCTGGGGTCACGCCATAGTTTCACGGGCGAAAAAGGTTCATATGAAATATTACGGCTCTGTCATTACTGCTCTTCCCAGGGAAGTCTCTGGGTTGTCGTAACCATACAAAACATGCTGACTGTTTCGACATTAGTTCTGACGTCTGGAGAATCTGCCGCGTCAACTAAGATCATGTCAAATCTACTGTCTTACTTCTGGACGTGGAGAAGAGTTGACCAGAATTCCACACTCATATCTGGTTGATGAAAGGCTCGGCTGCCATTTCCCAATGTGTTTTGTTCTGTTGTACAATTCCACAGCTATGCTAACTCCCTGGGGGGGGGGTCTGTTCTGGTTCTCAGGATGCCCGGGGACACACGGACCAGAGTGGGCTTTGTCACCTTTGACAGTACCATACACTTCTACAACCTCCACGAGAGCCTCTCACAGCCCCAGATGCTGGTGGTCTCTGACATTGATGGTGTGTGTGTGGTTTCACTCAGACCCCCTCCGAGGCCATTACCTTAAACTCCTCAGCCTGGGTGCCTATACGAGCTCTGTAGTTCCTGCCTAAAAACTCCAAGGCTGCTCCTTTCCCTCAAACCACCGTCAGTTACAAATGTAATGAATCAATAATGACAAAATGTGCTGTAGACATTTGATGACTAATAATGGAATCCAAGTGTTAATTTATGACCTTCTTAACATTTTGTTGTGTTACAAAGTGTAACTGAAATGGATTTATATAGATTTTAGTATATTAGAGATTTGTCGTTAAAACATTATCTTTTTCACTTTTATAAAATATATCAAAACCCATTAGATATGGACTGTCCTCCTGTTGGTCAAGCGAACCTCTGTTGTCTGTAATGAGTACTGTGTTTCTAAATGTAATCTCATAACTTGAGAACGCCTTTTAGATGTCTAGGTCATGGTTTCAAGAAACCCTTCCTGATTGAATCTCCTTATCTGTTTTTGTAGATGTCTTCATCCCAACACACGACAGTCTTCTGGTGAACCTGAAGGAAAGCAAAGAGGTAAATCTTTTCAGCTGACAGTCAAATCTGCCTGTTTCCCAACCTCAGGGACTGCCTGTCTTCACGAGAGTGGTTAGACAAGATTGGTTGGGGTGCTTTTGACCATGTTTTGTTGCTTTAGGGCGATTGTGTGGTTTCACTTGATGCTGGTGTCTGTTTCACTTTCTTTCTCTCTTTCTCTCCCTCCACACTTCTCCGTACCTCTTCCAGCTGGTCCGGGGCCTGTTGACAGCGCTCCCTGGGATGTTTTTCCAGACCAGGGAGACTCACAGTGCCCTGGGCCCGGCGCTGCAGGCAGCCTACAAGCTCATGTCTCCCACCGGGGGGCGTGTTTCCCTGTTCCAGACCCAGCTGCCTACGCTTGGGCACGGCCTGCTGCAGTCCCGGGAGGACCCCAACCAGAGGTCCACCACCAAGGTAGAGTCCTGGGTCAGACACAGACATGAAACACACAGACAAAACACGCGCGCACACACACCATGCGCCCATGCACACACACACACAAAAGACGCGCCCATACACGCGCATACACACACACAAAACGCACACACACACAGACATGAAACACACACGTGTGTACACACGGACATAAAACACACACGCACACAGACATGAAACACACAGACACTCTGACCCAATGCCCAGAGGATTGTTGTGTACCGTGAGGTTCCAGTTGTCTAAGAAGTCGCTTCTGTGACAGGGGGTCCAGCACCTGGGTCCGGCCACAGACTTCTACAAGAAGCTGGCTTTGGACTGTTCTGGTCAGCAGATAGGGGTGGACCTGTTTCTGCTCAGCTCCCAGTACTCGGACCTGGCTTCACTAGGTAAATTGGGATGGTACCCATTACTGTAAAGGAAAAGTCAAATGACAACAGCCCAAGTGGTGGTCAAAATAATGATAAAAACTAGAATGGCTTGGGCATGTTTAGTGATTAGAGCAGACACCAGGCTGACTCCTGCCTCCTCTGTCCAGCATGTGTGTCTAAATACTCAGCGGGCAGCATCTTCTACTACCCCTCCTTCCACCATGTGCGTAACCCGGCCCAGCTGGACAAGTTCCGGAAGGATCTTGAGCGATACCTCACAAGGAAGATTGGCTTTGAGGCCGTCATGAGGATACGCTGTACCAAAGGTAGGGCACAGATGGGTTTGCGCCGGTCCTTGGTTTCTGGAGTGTGAGCTAATCTTTGATTCTCCTGTGTATTGTCTTCGTGTAGGTTTTGTATTTCCACATTACCATTGTGACTGTGTGGATACTGCTTATTTGTCATTTCTAAGACAGTATCTTTGGTCAAACAGGCTTGTCCATCCACACGTTCCATGGGAACTTCTTTGTGCGCTCAACCGACCTGCTGTCCCTGGCCAACGTCAACCCAGACTCAGGCTTCGCTGTGCAGATGTCCATCGAGGAGAGCTTGGCTGACACCTCCCTGGCCTGTTTCCAGGCTGCACTGCTGTACACCTCCAGCAAAGGTACACACACACACACACACACACACTCTCAATGTCACCAGGTGACTCCTCATGGCAATATGAGTTATTTTAGTGTCATGTAATAGATTAACCTCAACCCTCTCTGTCTCTCTCTGTGTTGTCTCTCTCTCTGTGACTCTCAGGGAAGAGACGGATCAGGGTTCATACACTGTGTCTGCCTGTGGTCAGCCAGCTCAGTGACGTGTATGCTGGGGCTGACGTCCAGGCCATCACCTGCCTGCTAGCCAACATGGGTGAGCCAATGTTATCTCTGCACGCACGCGCACACGCACGCACACACACTTTCCTCTGTATTTCTTTGTGGCACCCAGGTTTATTTATTCATAAATGTTATTAAATTTGTTTCACATTACCATCTCTCTGGGCAGCCATTGACCGGTCGATATCATCGAGCCTGTCGGATGCCCGGGACGCCCTGGTGAACGCAGTGGTCGACTCTCTGAGCGCCTACAAGAGCACCGTCTCTAACCTGCAGCAGTCTGGCCTCATCGCCCCAGCGTCCTTGTGTCTCTTCCCCCTCTATGTCTTGGCACTGCTCAAACAGGTCTGCCTGAACCGCACACACGCGATCCCACCCTGAGCCTTTAAACATGCCCAGGCCCCTTGGCCTGTGTCACTACACAGTATGTCAGTTGTACGTTAATATGGAAGCCGTTCGTCCAGCTCCCCTCGTCACCCTCTCCCTCTCCACCCGACAGAAAGCCCTGCGCACGGGCACCAGCACGCGGCTGGACGAGCGTGTCTTTGCCATGTGCGAGTTTAAGACTCAGCCACTGCAGCAGGTCATGCGTATGGTCCACCCCAATCTGTACCGCGTGGACGCCATGTCCGACCAGGTAGGCATGCTCCGATCCACTGGCCTCGGTGGGGTTAAGAGTGAAACAGGTCTCAGGTCAGCACCTGGGCATTCGCGATTCCATGGCGTTGCCGAGAGACGGCCGGATCGTGTCTGGGAATTGCTGCCTTTGTTGGCCAGCCATGGGGGACCGTGTGGGTGACTGCTCTGCTCTTATCTGTCCCCCAGGGGGCGCTCCACCTCAGCGACTGTGTAGTCCCGCAGCCCCATCTTCTCCACCTCACGGCCGAGAAGCTGACCAGAGAAGGGGCATTCCTCATGGACTGTGGCAGTGTAAGTCCCGCTGGTTTTCCCCGTACGACCGAGATCCCATGTCGCTGTTCCATCCCGTGTTGACCAGTGGTTTGCCTCTTGGGAGGGAGTGTAGAACAGGCTTTGGCTTTGAATGGTTTGATAGGGAGATGTGTTTTCTGCGTCGCTATGGCGACAACATGAACGGGATGCTGCACTGTGTGTCTCTGGCTGAGGCTGTGGTGTACCAAAACCGATCCGGACCTGCCTCTGCTTTTCATACTCGCATGCATGTGATGTACCAACATTTGAATAATGTGCAGAATCAAAAAGCATTAGGGCTGTAGTCCAGGGTTTTAGTTTATTGATAAAACCTCAGATGGGTGATGAGGTAACACTGGTTATGGTTGTCTGAGCAGCATCTGTGCTCTGAAGTTACACGTCCGTGTGTGTGTGTTCAAAAGGACTGAGTGTGTTCCACATTCTGGTTTAATCCGGCATCGCTGGGTCAACCCTTTGCACTGACTGCCTTTGTGTTTTTCCCTTCAACAGGTCTTTTACCTGTGGATAGGAAAATGCTGTAACCAAATGTTTATTCGGGAGGTGCTGGGATGCCCGAACCATGCTTCCATACCCCCCAACATGGTGAGTGAGACACTAGCCTTTGTGCGTTGTTTCCAGGATGCAGCTGGCTTCAGTCTAGCTTGTGTTTTAATTATACATGCTAAATTGTTATAATTATGCTTGCTTCATTATTTTAATTATGTTTGCTACATTGTTTTGATGAGACCCAACCATTATATACAATGTTACATATGTGTGGTGTATCACTTAAAGCGGAAAGGTTTTGTTTAAATTAAGCGACCCTGCAAACCTCTGGGTTGGTAAAAATCTGAAGGATGGGTCTGGGGAAGTGTAACTAATCTGACATTTGTAGACATGTATGTAAAAGCAAAGACTCACCATCTGATACAAGAAAATGATAGTCTCAACCCAGTCTGGAAGCAGTGTACATAGTTCACATTTACTATTTGCTAAGTTAAACAAGCTCATATGTTTGGTTCTGATGGGGGCAAGACAGTGGACCTTTTAAGCTCACTGAGCTTTTAACCAAATGCATACACACAATGTACAAGTCCACGTAGAATCTCAGGAGCTTTGAGGTCGGATCTCCAGCTTGTGTTCCCAGTAAAATACTCCTGTACTTAGTCAGCTCAGCGGTAATTCACATTTAGTAGTTGGGTTTGGGTCTGTCTCTTGTGAATGACTGTCTAGCCCAATGTCATGCAACACAGTGTACTCTATAGAAGTACAGCACAGAACCAGTAGATGTTCTCAAGGTCCGCGTCCTTGATCCGGAGAATGGAACGACACACATCCCGAACACATTCCGAACATACATAGTTCAGGAAACCACATGCGCCAGATCTGTGGAGGTCTGCTCTCTGAGGTCTGGGCTCCCACACCGTTTTATCTTCAGGGGGCGGCATCCGTAGTAACAGTGGCGTGATCTTTACTCCCCTTCTCTTTATGAACACCAGACCCACATTCCTGAGCTGGAAAACCCTCAGTCTGAACGGCTGCGTGCATTCCTCGCCTGGCTACAGGACTCGAGGACCTTCAGTTCAACTCTTCACGTCGTGAAGTAAGTCAGGAGGCCTACGTCTGTTGGATTGACGTGTGTGTATATCAAGGTGACGGCCTTGGTCGTTAGCGTACATGAAATTGTAAGCCAGGTATTCACATTGTGAACATGCAGTTACTGTGATGGTCATTGGTGAAGATATGGGTCAGGATGAAGGCCCCACCATAGTCTACAGTGTTTGGGTTTCAGTTCCGTTGTGGTCCTTTTTCACACCATGACATTTGTCTGCGGTAAGAATCTGTTTCCTACACATGTCAAAGGGCGATAGGAAAATTCATCCAAGGGTCTCATGAACCAAAAGGATAATTTATCATATAAAAAGGGTAGAATAATTCCTGTAGACTTTGAGTCTATTCAGACTACATTCACTTTACATAATCATTAATGTCATGACTCCTCTGGACAGGGATGATGCTTCAGGGAAGACCAGCTTTTTCCAGTACTTGGTAGAGGACCGGTCGGAATCGGCCTTCTCCTACTACGAGTTCCTGCTCCACGTCCAGCAGCAGATATCCAAGTAGAATACAGCTACCAGAAGGCTGTGGGCCCAGTGTACAACAACAAAAACAGTAGAGACCGTGGCACGTGCTGAAAAAGGAACCTCCCTCCCACTGACTGTAACGTAATTGGACTAAGGAGGGAGAGCTCGGCCACCCTGGTTCTCTGATGGGCGGTCCACCGTGCTCGGTCAGTGAGTGTGGGACGGGAGGCGTCAAGGGGAAAGACCAAAAACGAGGGAAAATCCCACTGGCTAAATAACGGTGACTTCGGAATGTGAAGGAATAAGCTGTCTGACTCACGGATCAACCAGAGTGCTCTGATCAAGCTGCTCCCCCCCACCAGCCTGCTCTCTTGGCCGCGGTCGTAGCTCCGTGTCGCATCTCTACCCCGCGGCCTCTCCTCTGATTTAAATTTTTATTTGCATGTCGTGATGTCTGAATCATGTTATTTATTTATTTTATTACTCATGCTTTTCCCCATACAGCCCTCCCCCTAGTTTATGTCCTGTCGTTCTCAACCGACTCTCCCTCCTTGTTTTCCATTGTGTACTTTGGAGCTGCATCTGTCGTCATTGTGTTTTGTGCTGCTAAACGGGCGATCGGCTGCCACCTGCGTGACGGGTCGCTTGACAGCAGTGGCTGAGGACCGACCCCAGCCCTCACCCCAGCTGTTCAAACCCTGTGTCATCAGGTGAAACTGAATTCCCTGTAAACCACCCACCCCCTCTTGTTTTTTGAGCCACTAGCGGAAGTTGCTATCCACTTTGTAACTATTGAAAATATTTTGTGTGCGATAATTTATGACCAGCTTATTAAATAAAGTCTAACATTCACATATTCGAAGTATCTGCTGTAATACTACAAGTAGAGAGTGCTTGTTTGCTAAGCTGACTGATTCGTGATGATAAAGGGGGACCCCTCTGGTTAATGGAAGGAATAATTTGTGAATCATTCACAGCTCAACACGATCACTGCAATTCATTTGGGTTTAATGAGCTGTCATGGCTAAATAAGTTCCTTCAGATTTTTAAAGATGCTATTCACATAGAAAATAAGTTGCAGTTATGTTCATAAAGTGCAGTGAGAGAAAATCCATAGTTGGTTGAAGGAAATGGAGTGGACTGTTTCCTAACTGAAGAGGATAAAGACATTTCACAGTGAACTAGTTGCCTAATGACTATAAATATTGGTACATGTAATGTATACTTTAAAGAAAACACGTTCATTGTTTGTTTCACTGTATACTGTCATTAGCATGAAATGTCACTCTCATTAGTAGACATTTATAAAATGGAATGATTACGTTAAAATAATTTGTGTTCTCCAATATGAGACCCAATATTTGGGAAGATATTCTGTCATTTACCACTGAACACCCATTTTAAAAGCTTTTTTTAAAGACTAAGTTGACTGACTTGAAATGGAGACGTAACGCAGATGTTTTAAGGATTGTACTCTGTAATGTACATAACAAAAGAAATGACTTCCTGATCCAAGAGCAAACATCTCAGGTTCCCACATGGTTAACTAATTTCAGAAAGCTTTAAGAACACACCTGTAGCCTTTACATCTATAATATTATTTCCTCCCATGGGTATAAAGCATTTTATGTAATTATTTAAATACATTTGCCCGCCGGTCTGGTCTTAATGACCGAGACAGTGGGGACATTAAAAAAGTTTTGATGAGAGACCCTGCATCTCACTCAAACCTTCAGCAGGCCATGTGCACCAAATGTGGCTGCCCAGACTTCTGTACTACCCCCGGGCCACCACCAATTACTTGTATTCATGCCACAAATAGTTTTACACAGTTCTTGTTTCCTTTTACTCAGAAGAAGGCCAGAAGTAATTTGACCTTTCACTTGGTACACAGATATTCCTTCACTGCAGTACGTCATGAACAAACACACACACACACAGGCAAATAAGGTCAACTGGGCTTTTCTTTTCATCTCAACTCCACACTGAACACGCATGTGAGCCCTTCCACAGCAGACAAACCACCCCTGTTGACCAGCTCTATTTAAACACCCATGTCGACTTCAACGGCCCCTTCCCTCACTGCCAACAAGGTTTTTGATCATTTCACTTGGCATGATGTCATAGTTTCCCATTCAGCCCTCCAGTGTGACTCCACACCCCCGTTTTGAAATCCAGAGTGGTTTTTAACTTAACTGTCGGTGGTGGCCACTGCTGCAAATGTACATCTGACCTGAGGTGACATTTAAAGACAAAGTTTTTCTTGCTCGGTTTCCTTTCCGTTACCGGGATTTGCCAGAGGGGCCTTGTCTCGTGGTCAGGATTGCTAAGGAGGATGGCGCCTGAGGTTTTTGTTTGCTCTCTGGGCTTCGATGAAAGCCAGGTTATGTGCTTGTCTTTACAATAGCATATTGTTTGACAGGATGTACTGCAGATAGTAACGGCAGTCAAAATAGAAGGAGGTGGGTGGGTGTTTGAAGTCCAGAAAAATACAAAATCCCAGATAACACCCAGAAGTCTCTCTTTTATCCCAGTGTCAAAATAACTCTTCTGAAGGAAACGGTTAATATTCACATGATGGTATGTTATAATGTGCAGTTGTAGACTTTTGGTGACATATTAACAACGTTTTATTCCATGGTAGTAAACCATCCACTGTTCGCAGCAGGAATATGCAAACCAACGCCTTTGGTGTTTGCGTTAATGTGAAGCAAAGCAAGCTCTCCTGATGCTCATGTTGAGGTCCGTGTACGCAACTCATGCGAGTCTTCACACCACTGTTTGAGTTTTATGGGCAGTTCAAACAACACTGTTTGCTCAGCTTTCCTGCAGCTTGACACAAGACACAGACAAACTAATACACCTCCTCCATCAACCTCTCTAACCATCAGAGAGAGAAAGAGTTGGCAAGGAGTTTATTTTGATGAGCATTCCATGAACAGGCGTGACTTCTGAACTTGAGAGAGCACCAGTAGAAAAACATGGGGCCCAACAGTACATCAAGTCTGTTGACTATTAAGTCAATATTTCTCTCACAAAAGGCAGCTTAGATTAATCAAATGATGAATGTTTGGAATTGCCTACCAAGTTGTATTGAATTTCAAAGCCTTGTCACTGGGCAATAACAGTATGTTATTTCTTTGTTTTTTAAAGGCAACATGAAAAGCCTAATCTGTCTGAGAGACTGTAGAAATTGTTGTACTCGGCCAACATACAGTAGTAAAGAATGGCATAAGACCCAACTCAGTCCCTACCCTGGGGCCTAGACTGGTAGCCAATAGTGGCCGCAACTTGACATCACAATGAATACATCTGCCCTTATTATGCAAGACATCCGGCCTCCGTGCTTTGCGACCCTCCTCTTCATTGGCCAGCTTGCTGAGCCCACAGGACGTCGCTTCCTGACATTTGCCTGAAGTCTTGGCTTTGCCGTTCGCAGATTTATAAGAGTCGTCTTTAGTGCTTCCTTTATGGAGCGACTACTGAGGTTGGGCCAAAACAGGCGCGCTCCTATGGTCCCCTCGTTCCCCAGACCAACACTTCTTCATAACCGAGAAGCCTCATTTCCTCCTCCAGTCCAGGCAAATTCGATTCCCCATTTCCAGATGTTTTTGTTTCTCCAGGGGGGAGGTGGGGAGAACCAGACTACGAGACTCTTATGTAACACCCGTGTGATACGAACCCGCCTCCTTCAATGAGAATCAGAGACACTTAATACTATTCATACTAGTAAGTATGTCAACGCATACCCAGAATTTGAACCTGTGTTTAGGTGGATCCAGCATACAAAATATACAGAGGATGACTGATTTGGGCAGAAGCTTGTTCCTGACTCTGAGGCCATTACAAATGCTATTTAATGAAAACAAGATGGTTGGCTTCTGTGGAAATCAAGGGGTTAAAGCAGGGGGGACACGAACTGGGCTCTGTTTTCTCATCCTCCCTGGGGCTTGAGAATTTTAGGAGCACTGTTGCCTGTTCTATATCAGTCCATCTATAGATTTATTGGACTATTGTGCATCCTGTATAGCCCTATTTCCTTTTCAGGAAATACACTTGGGTGTTTGTTTGATACTTTTTTTGTATCTCATCATTCTTGAAGGCTTGTTGTTTGTTGTCCCGTTTTGCTTTTGTAATTTTTTTTGTTCCTTTAGAGACAATAATTAATCTAAGAAAATATAGTGTAAATGTTTGTAAAGGTCGAAAAACAAGATAATAAAACAAAAGATGTTGGTTACTCGGGAGACCTGTCACCATCGAGCTGTCACTGAGTAGGAGGTCTGTAGTCGTATCTAACACACATTCTGAGGGGCTAGTGAAAAGCCAAGTGTTGGATGAAAGAGAGCTGCGCCTCACTCAAACCTTCAGCAGTACATGTGCACCAAATGTGACCCATGAGCACATGCATGACGTCATGAGAATTAAGCACCGAATCTCACTCATCGTCTGTTACTACGATAAAAAGGCCAGCACAGAATGTTAAGACACGCTGTTCTTCAAGCCAACCCGTGCAACGTGTCCAGTTAAAAGCAGACTTGGAGCTAACGTGTTTTTCAAACATGGAAACGGTTCTAGTGCTTGGGTTCCTCGCAGAAGATTAGCTTCAAAGTATTGTGGAAGTCCAGCACTGTTCTAGGGATCTCCTGTCTGTCGTATGTGGACCATCTGTAAAATCACTGATTTTACAGATGGTCAAACAAGCTTGTGAATAAATACGTCTTTTATACCCTATAAACAAACATATTTTATAGAATATGTATTGACTTTATGCCAATAAATAATGCTTTTCATCCGTAATAACATTTGAGTTATGAAGGCATTCCAAGTGACACTAGCCTACAGATTTTTAGATGCCTGCCAATGCAGACTAAATAGGTATAATCTTTTTGCCTAAAAATGGGCATGGCTGGTCCTATCTAGATTTGTGGTCTTCTTTTCCAGTTGTTCAATGACAGTAACTTACAAGTATGGGTGAAATCCACATGTAAGAATAGCACGAAATATAAACTTTTTTTTAAACTGGCAAACATTTGTGTACCAGTATTTACTGTTAGGTCCTGAGAAAAACAACAAGACCACAAGGTCACTTTCTATGGTAATTGAGAGTTTAGCCAAGTCAACATTATTTACTGTTTGGTCCTGAGAAAACAAAAAAAACACCTCAAGGTCCTTGTAGTGTTTGTGGTCTATAGGACCTATTTTATGTGGAACGTTACTACCACGTCGTAGTCTGTTATTAGTCTACCTACAAGCGATGACGCATTGATTTATATGTAATGATGTAAAAATGTCAGTTCCAATGCAAGTGATTAAACAGTGACACAGACCCCAATCTTTTAATAGTTGTGTAAGTAATGGTAACAGACACAACAGTAATTTCAGTTGTAGTTGCAGGTTTAGCAGTTGTAAAGGGGGAAACATGATTGTCATGATTTAATGTATTCTTACATTGTTCTCCTGGTACACATCATGAGATAGTAAATATTTAACTTTGACACCTAATGAGGCGTCAATAAAAGATTATAGAAATTATAGAAATGTAATAATGGCTAGAGTAAAAAAAAATAATGTGTATGGATTTTTGTTTACCTATTGTATGCATTTCATATGATCTATTGTAGGCAGGGGTGGGTGGAGTACTGAAGATCTGTACTCAAGTAAAAGTACTGTTACTCGTCCTAAAATGTACTCAAGTAAAAGTTGAAGTACCAACTGAAAAAACGACTCAAGTAAAAGTAAAAAAGTACTTGAGTACTAGTTACATATTTTGTTCAAGACATTAACGCCATAGTAACAACAAGGAAAAATTATTTAAGTACAAAGGCAAAACTCATTTTTAATGTTTGAATAGGAATTTGTTTTGAGTCAGCCTATAGTAATGCAGAATAGAAAACAAAATTAATTGCACAAATTAATAATACTGAATTCTATTATTAATCTGTGTTGCAAATAAGATTCTTGCAAATTAAGACCATTATACATGTTACTAGTAAAAAACAAATATATATATATATATTGTGTAGTAATGCTCAGTACATCTTGTCAATCAAATATTTGTTATTAGTAAGGCAGGTCTTGGGTGGAATGACCTGGTTAGCAGGAGGCTTAGTTGCAATGTTAACTAAAATCTAGCTAGCTAGACTGGGTATGTCGCTGCTAACTAAAGTGTAAAGTCTAAATAATAAAGTTCAAGTCAAGCCCAATTAACCACTATAATATAAGTATACTTACAAGCTGTAGTGTTATTATATGTTGTAAGTTAGATAGAATATTACATTATAATTATGATATATTACTGCATTTCGTTGTACTGTACTTGTACTTTAAAAAAAGATTATAGCTATAATAATAGGATTTAGCTGGCTAAGTAGCGCGAGCCGGTTCGTTAACCTTACCTCTACGTCCTCCACTTTCCATGTCGGTTTCTGCCATTGAATTAGCTACGTCTGTACTCGCACTCCGATGCAGATTTTATAGAGCGGGAGGGAACACGCCACCCCAACCTCAAATCAAATCACGAAACGAAAAAACTCAATATTTTTTGACAAACGACTGAAGACAAAATTGTTACAAAAGAGTAGGTGAAATGTAACGGAGTAATGAGTACTATTTATAAATAAATAAAATAATAATACTTGAGTAAGAGTAAACGGTCCCCAGAAAGTAACTACAAAAGTATTCGTTCCTCTGAAACTCCTCAGTTACTCATTTGGGTTACTTGTAATGCGTTACTTCCCACCACTGATTGTAGGCAAATTGCCTTTAACCCAATAAAAAAAATCACAAATGCTAGTTGAGGAAGATAGACCAAAAACTGTGGGTTATTTAACAAAAAACGTAAGTAACTGTGGTAACAGTCTTTGTTTGAAATACTCTACCTCGTCAGACTGGTTCGGTTGAAACGGATTAGGTTACAGGTGCGTCAGGGTCTACACAGCATATTGAAATACCTGACGTAACCATATTTGTTGCATTATGCCAAGTGATCAGATGATCAACAGTTGCTTTAAAATGTAAATGTATGCTTATAGGCTTATACGGGTGAAATGGATAAATCTAAACTTTCCCAGAAGCCTAAGCCTCCTGCGTGATCATATTCATTGGTATGTCACTTTAAAACGTAATATTTAATACGTCAATCGTTAAAAATAATTTCAAATAGAGGGGGTGTGTTTTCTGAAACTTGCTCCGATAGAGCCTCTATTTACAGTACTGCATTCACACGATCCACTCATGCGGGCAGTGTGACACGCGTTTTGGTTGTTTGTTCTTCCGCAGGGGCTATAATTGCTCAGCGATATCTGTTTGTCCTTATCCAGCAGTATTTCCTTGTTGCCAGTGGTGTATACTCGCAAACGGACTTCATTGCAATTTGAGTTATCCCACGGCCGTTATTATTCAGTGCCTATAACCTACAGAGTAGTAATACAAAAAAATACTTGAGTCTGGAGTTCAATTTGAAAGGGAACATGGCTTCAAATGGGATGGAATGTATGCAGTTAGCAGAGGACCAGATCAAAATTCTGGAGGAGAACTTCACCAAAGTCTCCAAGCATCCCGATGAGTCGACGCTCATGTTGATCGCAGCGGAAAGCGGACTAACTGAGGAAGAGACCGCCGTAAGTGTTCACTTCTAGGAACATTACTTTTATATGGATACAATTATACAATCTAATGAACTTTAATGAGCATGAAGTGAAAGCACGCGCTCTGGACCTAAAATGTTTCACACACAATGGGTGTCTATTCAAATTAGGTTATTCTTGTCAATATTTTGTATTACTACCATTTTAACCATATTCATCCTAAGCAGACAGTATTATTATATTTATATAGGGTAGCAAATAGTTGGAAAGCTCGTCTATAGGCTTTGTTGTTGTGTACTAGTGTTGAGAATTTTCTGTGCTGGCTTTGGTAACTGCAGTGCGCTTTCCAGCAAGTTTTGGTCCCGTTCTTTCCACGCACGGTTGAACAAATACTATGCAACAATTTCCAAAGAGAGCAATTGGTGTTTCACTGAATAGACGTCAGGGCGCAGATGACTGGTCAGCAGAATGATCGTTGTTTTTAATGAGATATCATCGACTTTTAGGATAACCAAAGTCTGAGGACAGAATGATTGCGCTCGCGCGTCAAGTGACACCTCGCGCGACTCACTATGTTTGCTATTCATCTGAAATAACGCTTATATAGTCTTAAAAAGCGAAATTATTCCTAATCAAATGAATTTCTAATATTCTAATAATACACTAAATGTCCTAATAATATGGTTTACACACGTTGCCAGTTGGATCCGTTTTGAAGTAAATCACACCATAGGTCTACCTTGATATAAGTCAGTATTTGTTGTTTGGGCCATTGACCGTAGGCGTGAGTGAAACAGAGCCTATACTATGTTTGAAAGCTTGGTAAGTGATGACAACAGAGATTACTCGAGAAAATACAGACTTCTCTGTGTGATAGCTTTCCACTTTGTGCTGAGGCTGCCAGTAATTCGCTGCTTTTAATAAACTTTAACATCCTAGAGGAAATAATGTCACCTTTCAGGATTTACAGTCAGTTTAGTATAGCCTGCTTTGCGATCCCAGTAGATTGATTCTGAGTAGTCTGTAGTCATGTCGTGGGCACATTTTCTGTTTCTGGGGTGTGCGCGCGTGACAGAGAGCTACGCTGACATCTCTTTGCTTTGAACAGATGTTCTCCGCCCTGCACATTATTTACATGAACAAAGGGATGGGTCATAAAGAGCAATGTGCATATCAGGGCCGCCAATAGGACAGACGCCACAGAAGGACGTGTGTCACTCTCTGCAAACTGGTTGGGCCTGCTGCCTCTCTGCCCTGGTTGGATGCCTGGCTGTTTCCATTACATGTGCAGAAAGGTGTTAGAAGCCCAGTCAACTTGACTGGGCACATGTAATTATGGGTGAGGCCCTCTGACTCCATTAACAACTGAGGTTTTTAACCGCCGCCGTTGTCTTTGAGTTCCGGCTGTTTGATCGACCTTACAGTCCCTCGGGGAAGACACTCCCTCTCCTGCATGAAGTACATTTGCATTGTGTTCCAATGTGCTTCATGTGCTGGCTCATTTCTTCCATTTCTAAAGTGCAGAGTTCATGTGATGAGACATCCGTCGCCCACCTGGGAGGCACCATCCAGTGTTCATTCATTATTCTGGCCATCCGCCAATCAGCCTACCTGACCGCTTCGACACGCTGTACCAGTCAACAGTTTTGACTATGTAGGCCAGTTGGACCAGATAGAATCAAATGTAGATTCTTCATTTTTTGCACAGATTATTCAGAACTTGGCCATTGCTCAAAGAGAGAAACCGTGAACGTTTAGGCTGTGTTTTGTTGACATGATGAATGCTTTCTCAGCTGTGTCATCATAGCTGTGCATTCCTTGACAACTTGGATTTCCAAACAGTGGCAGGCTTGGCATGTCAAACAGCTCAAATCTTTAAGCACAATCAGTCTCATGTGGATGTTCAAAACCGTGATTGTGGGGCAATTTGAATGCATTTTCCACTTAATGCAGTTGACTAAAACTCCCCCAACTGCCTAGCCAGAAACACATTGCTAGAGCAAATCCCTCCTAAAAATCAGAGTTCGTTTTACTTACTGTAAGCAGCCCTGGGTGTTGCTTTGGTAACGTCATGGTCCAGCATATGGAAAGACAACTTGGACAATGTGATTTCTTACAACTATTCATGTCACAGTGACTTCATTGAGAGTCTGTCTTTTAACATTACGTCACCAGGGTTAGTTCGGGTTGACTAATGCACCAGTCCTGATGTTATTTGGGACCATCAGCTAGTCAAAGCGGCGGTCTCTGACACCTCCCTTGGCCTGTTTTTATTTGTTCCAGAAGTGGTTCAGGCTACGCAACGCACAGTGGAGACAGGCCGAGGGCCTCCCAGCTCAGCTGGGATCCGTGAAAGACTGAGGAGGCATAGGAACCTCCCGGTCACTCCCGTCGCTTTGACACAACCCCCACACCCTTACTGACCAGCTAGGACCCATCGACCGGTCCCACCATCATGGCATCATCCGCTCTCTTTTGTGTCCATCAATTGCTGAATGTGAAGTGAACCATTGTTCTTTGCCAATATAACTGCCTTGTTTACATATAATAATAAATATATAAATATATATATAGTAATTAAATAAATAACATTTATTATTATAAATTGTGTCATGGTTGTCTGCTTTAATGCTACATAGTGTGTGTGTGTGTGTGTGTGTGTGTGTGTGTGACGAGGCAGCTGAGGAAGTTGGTACAATGGTGGGAAGGGGTGACAAGGGGTGCTTTGTTTTTGTGTATCTCTCAGCATGAGTCTGAATAACACTGGGCTTTAATGGGTGTACAGAAGATGTGAGACTGCACTCACATTAGGAATCTCCCGGGCCCTTTAACATGGGGCCCAATGGGAGAGGTTTTGAACGGAAAGGCTTTGGACATGCGAGCTGGGATCGGAGCACACAGCCACCAGCAGGTGATGCCATCCACTTGTCCTCTCAGCTGTCTAGGACGGGATACATCTTGATTATATGTGTACAGGGGAAAGATCTGCACTTGAGGCAATGACAGACTGATCGTGCGAAAACGCGTAACCAAACTGACAGAATCCGATAGCAACTCAACAGGTAGTTCTGGTCCTAATGAAATCTTCCCCATGATCTGTTTGACTGTTGGTGTGGTGACAGATACTGGTGGGGCTCAGCTGGCGCATCCTGCATACACTGTGGAACTACTTCCTGTGTTAGTGTGTATTGTTTTCACCCAGTTCAGCTGAATGTGTAAAAAAAAAAAGACAGTCACACCCACAGAGGAAACAAGTGAGTTTATTCAGAGTTGTGCAGCGATCACACCAAATGCTAAACATTCGCCAAGCTACTGCCGAAGAATATTCTCCCCTCATGTCTCTCTTAAGTCATTGTGTGACATCATGATTTGTGTCGCAGCTGGGAAAGAAAACAGGCAAAAACAAATCAGTCAAAAAGACAAATGGTAAATAAACGATCCCATGGCTACTTCATTGATATGTAACAACAACCACTGACAACATTTACCCAGAAGGTAATGCTATATCACATTTTATGTCATCCCTGAATCTACAATTCTTGCTATAAGAGGCCAATGTGGTGTGTATGGAATTTGAATTGGCCCTGGCATTGTCTGTTGCTAAGAGGACAACATGAGTCTGTGTGGAATCTGTCACCCCTGGTCCAGTGAGCATCAAATGCCCGAAGATTAATTGGTCCAGCTGGCCACTGTGAATTTTTTAACTTTTTCTTTGCAACATTTAATTGGTTATTAAGTCCCTCCTTCACCGCAACACATCCCAGTGGACTTCAGACGGTCCGAGTCAAGGTTTTTGTCCTCAGATGCCATTCTGGTTCTTATCAAGCTGGTTGCTCGACAAGGAAGTCTACACCAGAATCGTCATTGGCCGGAGGGAATGTGCTGTTTGTTCATGTACCTTGATTCAGTTCACAGATTTATAAATGATCACTTCTTGCTGAGAGAAATCAGGTCTGAAATGCCACATTGGAATTAACAACTTTAGGAACCTCTTTAAAGCTTGAAATAAACCAGCCTTTTCTATTTGCAGTAGGGTGATGAACTGAAGCTCCTAGGTAAACTGGTTTTCTGTGTTATTCTAAATTATTTGAGTGTTCATCTGTTCGCTAACCTGTCTTGCATGTTTTATAAAATCAAAGGTGGGGTGGGGTACACTGTGGGTGCATCAATTTGAGATGCTGTGAAATCAGTTTAAGCTGGGATCCATGATGTTAACAATAACAAGACACTCACCCTACCTCTGCATAAGTAAAAAAGCAGATGAATAAGTATCTAGAAATGTAACTAGTGTAAAACTACTATCATTTTAAACATGTTTAGTGTTTGTTTACGTTAAAAGTAAAACAACTGTACAATTTTATGTTCTGATGGGTATGTTGGGTATAAGTTGGACTAAGCTGAGGAATTTATAGATTCTGTACTTCCAGAATCAGTATTCAAAACGCTATGTACTGTGGCTACAAAGCCTCTAGATAGCAGTTCCACTTAGTAATTAAACATTTTCAAATCTTCATTTGGAGTTTGCTTTGGTGATTTAAGTACACACACACGTACACACACTCACACAAAGCTACTTAATACCAATTAATAATAAAATAGTCAATAGTTGATTATAATTGTCCCTGTTTACTATTGATAAACACTACAAAGCTTAATGTAGAGTTGCAGTTCTCTGCCAAACCCAGATCAGTCTCCCTAATGCTCGGCTAACCAGCTGGATTCAGATACAGTGAGGCAGCCAATCGCTGACAGGGCTGGTGTGCCCCACACAGACAGATAACCAGCAGTCTCCAGTCTAGGAACAGGTACACTATGGGAAGTCAAGCAGTGGAGGAGAGCCCTTCCAGTCCCCTCTGCCTCGCAATATCCCTATTTAGCATGCAATCCCAGGTCAAGATCACTGTAGGCTTATCCCAGATTAGGCCCCAGTGGGACGCCTGGATCTGCTTTTGAAGTCTGGCCTTCTGAGTCCCGCTTGACTCTTCAGTAGTGGCCAGTCAGTAAGCACTTCGCTGTTCGTCTGCGCTTGTTATTTACACAGCAGGTGACAAAATGTGACGGCGGCAACTCCAGCCCTCCCACGTTGCACTAAATCCACATGACCCTGTTGAAAGACACTGCGTCCACTTTCACATAATGTTGCCACGAGCCTGCAGTGTAAAAGGGGAATAATGTGCATTTGAAACTAAGCTCACAGCTAGCCCTTTGTAAATGAAACTGTGGTGATACAGCAAAGGGTGGCTGGAAGCCTGACCTTGATATGAAAAAAGGCAAACCTTGTGAAACATTATCTTAGAAAAAGGGGCTACTGGATCTTAGAAGTGACAATGCCATGGTATGAGAGTTGCCTGTGTTATTTGGCTGTTTGCAAAATAAAATGAACTGTAATGCAAATTATTTGTCAGAGTGAACAAACTTCTTATTGCACATGATTGTAAAACAACTCCCAGGAGAGTGTCCAGACAGTTTCACCATCTCAGTCATGGCACAAAACAGATTGAATTTGGGGCCCCATGGGTGCCATACTTAAAAAAAAATAAGTTCACTTTTTCTCTGTCTCAAAATGAGCATCAGACAATAAAAAAAAGTTGATTTAGTTTCAAGTGATGTAGAATGTTAACACTGTAGCTGATCCAATCAGATAACCTCACCAGCTGAAAGTGATTATTTCCTGTAACAAATTCCGGAACCGTTATCAAAGATCTTAAACTTTATATCCACCAATGGCATTTCTTAAAATATGACAGTCGGAACAAAAGTAAACATTAAAATATCCCTCCGGAGGCCAAGTTGACCTGCACTATTTAAAGAATAGAGCTTCTGTGTGCCAGGTTATCTGATGGGGTCCAGCTGCAATGTAACATTCTATCATGTGCAAGAAAAAAAAAAGAAAAAAACATTAACTGGCAGATTTTGAGACATGTTTTGAAACATCTAAGCTTTTAACCCTTTCCTTAATATGTCCCTACTTATTTTGCCTTTCTTATCTGCCATTTCTCTAGCACATTGTGCACTAACCTGGACCTTGACGGACAAGAAAGCTCACAATGGCGGCAGGTCTCTCGGAGGGATGTAGTCCTTGTTCAGCCCTTTAGAAGCTGATAGAGTTTCAAGTCGTAAAGATGCTTTGGCATGCCGGGCTCCCCTTGACACCTGTTAAAAATGCATGTTTCAGTGAGTCCTGTCCACGGGTCTTAAAAAAATATATAAGCATAACCCTTTTCACATTGGGTGTTTCTGCGAATAATTTTTATGTAAATCTATCACAACGATATAGAGACGGTGTTAGCGCAGACGCATTGGCAAAGAGCATGTTGTCCAGTATGTTGTGTGGGGGACAGTGAAGTGCTCACTGGCCAAATAGGGTCCTCTGGTTGTCCACGCTCAAAGAACATGCTACTGGCCCTCCACCGGGCTACCGAGAGCAGGTCCAGCCTGGGTGTGGTCTTGGCATTTTTGGCAGCATAAGAAACCTTGGTCTCCACGTTCTTCAGAAAAAAAAATTATGAATTACTGATTAGTAACCTTAAGAGATTTGCAATAAATTCAAATAAATTATATAAAATATTTAGCTAAGCATAGCATTGTATGCAACTGTACGTATTTTTTTATACAAATTGCACATTGAAAACCCTTGACATGAAGAGGGCCATCCGACATGCTAACAAAGGATTAGGATTGTATGGGGAAAATGGTCCTCAATTGGACATCACAATGTGTTCGCCTAACTCATCAAAAATGTATGAAAAAAGGCTCAGTGTCATTATCCTTGCAAAGTGAGGCAGTAACAGAAAGGTTGCTGGATCAAATCTCAAAGCTGGCAAAATGTAAAATATGTCATTCTGACCTTGAGCAAGATAGTATCACTTTGTGATATCAACTTATATTTGGGAGAGTTGAATATCACAGCATGCCTTCCTTCTAGGCATCCGTGCTAAGCCATTATGTTACCCCACACACTGCTTATCCAACCAGGAAGTCACCTCGTTCCACACGTGTGGGCACGTTCACGTGACAACCCTAACCCTCACCTAATAACAACAATAAGCAATAAGATAAAGAAATTCCTAATAACAACAATGCGCAATAAGATAAAGAAATTCCTGCTGACGATGTCCCCCCCCAAACTCTGTGTAATGCCGGTTCATTGGTATCCACCGTGGGGCTCTTCCCAGCTGCAGGTCAGTTAGCGGCACAGTCAGGGCTCAAACATGATGAATAACAATTAAAATCACCTAACCTCAATGTTGCTTTGGAAGTTGTGGGGGTTCCCTTTGGGTGTGGCCAACTGTAACAGCCGTGGAGAGGTCTTTGCTGGTTTCACTCCGGGTTCGATATGCCAGACAGGGCGCCTGTACTCAGACGGTGAAATGTGGGGAGGCCTGCTGAATCAAATGTATAATAGTTGTAGCTCTATCGGCAGGATTGCCATAAATCAATATGAAGCATCCTGACAGTCATTTCGACACAGTCAACATACTGTAACCCTTCATTCTGCCCTTAAACATCTCATGACAGGCCATGCCCGTGGATGTGTTCCATAGGAGTATCCAAAGAAACAGCATATTGTTTTTAATAGTCAAACGAGGTATAGAAACAAACAGGCATGTATACAGCTCTGGAAAAAAAATCAAGACAACACTGGACCTTTTTCTTTCCTTTCCAAAAAAGTTGTTAAGGAAAGTTTTGAGCGAGGAACAGAAACATTCAATTTGCAGTGGTCTGTTGATTTTAACCCTTCTGTTCCTCACTCAAAACCTTCCTTTTCAACTTTTTGGAAAGGAAAGAAAAATGTGCAGTGGTCTCTTAATTCTTTCCGGAGCTGTATATATATATATATATATATATATATATATATATAATATATATATATATATATATATATATATATATATATATATATATATATATATAAAAAATACAATCTCAATCCAATGTGCAGGCCAATGGGTTCTTTCACTTGAAGATTTATAAACAGACTTCCGTGGCTGTCTGTGAATGTCCCAGGGGCTTGAGCTTTGGACAATAGTCTCTATTGTCTCAGCATCGTCTCCCAAAGCCACAACTTGCTACTGAAATAACAAGACGTCAAAATACTGGCTTCCTAGGCCAAGCATGGGGGGCTAATCTTAGATCTGGTCCAAGATACAGGTTTGTAGTTGACAATGTGAACTGTAAACGTTTAGTTTTGTTCACGTTTTCTTCTGTACATTACTCTGTATCCTGGGAGTTTTGGGACCTGATCTTGGGCGTTGACAGGCGGACAATACGCTCATACTGGGCTGACTTGGAGGAAGGACGTAATGTCTTCCTGGAGGAGTTCACCACCTCCTCTTTCCTGCAAGAAAATATACGAGCATTGACCATCCATTTCTTTGGGCTAAAGGAAATCTCATTGTTCTACATGTTCTCACTACTGTAAGTTGATCTGGAAAATAGCATCTGCTCAAGGGGCTAAAATGCTCATGGAAATGTAATTCCAGAGTGAAGTTGCAGAAGGATACTTGAAATGATTAAATTAATCCCTAATGAACCACAGTCCTAGAGGGTTCAATAGAGAGAATAGAGATATTAGACTGTTGATCTGAATCAGTTTGCAAATAGAATTATATAATGAATTGCTATTCCTTTTAGCACTGACTTAGTTGACAGCTACTTCATTGAGTAAGGTGCTCTTGCTGTTACTGGGTTGTGTGATTGTCCCACCAACATATATTAATCAGGATGCAGGAAACTAGCAAATAGCCTAAAAAATGTTTAAATTCAATTCACTTTAGACACTCAGAGCTAAATATTCTGTGTCTGATCAGCGTTTATAGGACTTGTTAAACATTCTCAGTTTTGTGGCGACAGTGCAGAATATAAAATACATTAATATAAGGTTTTCCTGCTTCAGTGAGCCACCTATAACGCTGAGTCTGGGCGTTAAAAGCAGCCATACACTTACCGAAGGCCCTCCCATGCTGAGGTGTACCTTTTGTGCTTAGCTAGGTATTGGATTCTTTCTGTTGGAACTGCTCCCAGCGCTGAGTAGGACAAGGGCCATATCAACTCCTGGTTGCCCCAGGTAAGCTTTGGACTAGATCAATAAGAAAAGGAACGTTCAAAGGAAAAATCTATTCCAAAAAATAGCACTAATTATAAATGTTCTCACTATGAATGAGGACTTAAAGTATCAAATACTGCATTTCTGTTGCAGTTCCACTGATGTAATTGTCAGTGGCATTCTAGGAACATCTTGTTGTCGTGTCGATAAAAACCTTCGACAATACTCGAAAAAAAAAAACAGCCTACATACCAAACCGTTGTGATCCAGATTGTTCTCGACTCTTTGTGCTGTGCAAGTTCCAAGATCCTACAAGAACATTTCAGCTTAGTTTCACCACAGGGTCCACTTCATCCTCACAATACTAACAAAACCAATAGCAATGCACAGTTCTAGTACTTCTGCACACATAATACATGAGGTGTTTGTGGGTAAAGGAGCACCTCTTTGACGGACAAGATCCGGATCCCAGCCCTACAAAGGACAAAAGTGTTCGGAGACCAATATGCAACCCGGTACTGTTCATTATGTTAGAAGAAGCATCAGACCTTTAGAATATTTTTCACCATGATTGTTTGGACATAACCATGTCCCCCAAAAAACATACCTGTTTTTCCAGACACCATGTCAGCCTAATGGAAAAGCTTCAAAAAGCACCTGGCTGAGTTCTCCAGCTGGGTCATAATGGTCTGTGTTGTTATTATGGGATTGGGAGTCCCTAGCAACTTATCACATGGTAGTACTAGACGGCTTGAGTGTGACCGGTTGAAACCGGAGTGTGTAAGGTCCCCTGGGAGTTAGTCTATCTTCTTCCTCAAGACGTCTGAAACAGGATGTCAAACAAAAAACGATATCTGAAATCAACGAAATTAAGTATATAGCTGTGGTTAATCTGCAAAAATAAGATGTTTGTATTTTTGGTTGAATGTCACCAAATAGACGACTTGGAGCCACACATATATATATAGAAGTGTCTTTATTTAAATCTGCCAGGTGTGAGAAAACAGAAACCCAATACAATTGGATTTAACCCTTATATGACACAAATGGTTGGATGTCTGATCTAGTGATTACACACAAACAAACTGTTGTCCTTTGGTTTGTGGAAGTCAGTATAGTTCACTCCATTCTTGCTTGCACACAGGAGTGTAGCAGCCCGCATGTTCACCCCAAGACAAAATGTTAATGTGCCCACATTAACAGAGAAGTGAGTTTTCATCGTGCTATCTTTTCAATACGCTTCAAAATAAATATTTGCATTGCTTAGGTCACAAAAAATCTAAATTGGTTTTAAGAAAATATAACTATATAGAAAGTACCCTTTCAGGGCAATATAGTCAATACATATGCAAGATGTAACAAAAATAATCAGACGTACCACACAGTCGTCATACTCTGAATAGCATAAAACGTGTAAGTAGTAGATCAGAACGTGTACCTGCTTCTAAAACAGCATCGAATAATTTAAAGATGCTGAGAACATCATTTTTTTTAATTATTGTATCTATTGTATCTATTGTAGTCATAAAACACTGCGAAAAGTCAAGTCAAAACTCTATGCCTTTGTTAATTTGTGCTGATGCCATTGAAAGTGTTTTTTTTTGTTTGTTTTTTTACCATAAGCCCCGTCACCTCGAGGTGTCCCTGGAATCATCCTTCTAAGGTTGTGAATGAGGCCATTTACAACAATGCTGTTGGTCAATACAGCTTGAAGATAGAGTTTTCAAAACAAATGAAGGCAAGCCAGCACAGTGGTGAATAAGAGCTGACCGATCCCCTCCCACATGGAACTCTCACTTCCCCAAACATGTCTCGCAGGCAGATCTTCCCTGAAGGCCAATGTTAATATGACTGGTTGACTCAGTGTGGAGGGCGGAGCTTGAATTTCAAACAGCCGTGAGCTCCAAGAGTATGTTTGACCAGGGTTTGTGCTTATTCCCATCCTTTTCCCACACCGTCTTAAAATTTAAACTCGGCCCTCGGCCAACCAATCACATTGGTCTCTACCTTTGGGACGAACATAACTCAAAGATACATTTGAGTAAGATACCCCCTAACTCCTACCTCCCCGCCATTAGAACACTCATAGCTCACGGCAGGAGGCGGAGTCTATCTGCCATCCTGCACCATTTGAATGATCAGGTCTCGTGCGTCCTGCACGGCCGGGTTCAGTTCTGTATCCCCCTTTCTAACATGGGTACCGATGAGGAAAAGCTTGCGGCCGTCCCCAACCTCCTCGAGGGAAAGAGCTTCATGGAGGGTTGTGATGCTGCAGGCCCCCGGTTTATCCTGGGGGTGGCGGGAAAACGTGATTTGTTTACATTGCAGTTATTTAACCAGGTAGGTCAATTGTTTAACCAGGTAAGTCAGCTGAGAACCAGTTCTCCTTTAACAACATTAGAGCAGGGGAAGCATCTCAGAGGAAAAGGAAAATCCACAATTCTGACCGCACGGATTAAATTCTTAGCTTTTTGTCAACTGTCGTCACTTCGAATCCTCAGTCCGTTCTCCCCACCTTGATCTTAAAATTACCTTAAGAAGACAATCTAAAGTTGTTGCCCACCAGCTATCTCCTTTGATGTGTTTTCAGGAGGCAAGGAGAGGGGACCTGAGGTTTCAAGAAAACGAAACGCAAGCCATATTCAAAATGCAAGCCTTAAGTCAGTCTCACCTGCTTGTTGGCCAGTACCACTAAAGGAAGATAGAAGTCGTTTTCCAGCAGCTCGTGGAGATTCTTCTTAGCCAGAGGGAACTGGGCAGCATCGGAAGAGTCCACCACATATACCAGCACCATTGCCTTACACATGTACCTCTTCCAGTAGGGCTGCAGATTCTTTGTTCCACCGACTGTAAATGACAGCATGTTTTCTTAATTCCATTTCTTAAGCATTATTATTTTTGTACATTTGTTATACATAAGAAAGCGTACTGAGCAATGAAGTCATGTTGGTTAGGTTTCATATTTCACAGACTGAGTTAAGGTCCTTAGCCTCATCTCCAGGTCTCAATTGCTGGTGCAAAAACGTTGGCAACAATGTGAATTAATGTGGGATTTGAAAGTGGCACGGTTAAAATCCACCTGGAGAGGGAATAAGGTGTGCTAAAGCCGCATGAGATTGGACTGCATGAGAAATGTTTCCAAAATGTAAGGAAGTGTTTCAGGCATTGTGCTAAGCGGTGATACAGTTCCTCCAACTGCTTCATCTGCTCTCTTGCCGCTTATGTCCTAGTGTGGTTCCAAGCTGGCGGATTAAGGACTAATGAGAAACTATCATGAACAGTACTGCCATCATGGTTATGTGCAATGTGATGTCATTTACTTTCCAGGAACTCAATCTGCAGGTCCTCCCTATTGATGGAGACTGCATTGAACCCCTGAGTTGGGTCCACATCCTGCTCCAGAGTGCCGGTGGCAAAGCAGTGCAGAAGGCTGGTCTTCCCTGCCCCTTCCAGGCCTAACACCAGGACTTGCTTTCCTGCGGATTTGGCCTAAGGCAACACATAATTAAAAAGACATTAAAAAAAAACAACTCTGATAATATCATCAAACATTGCATGAAAAAACGTTTCTGTAATTGCCGGTGAGAAGGGTGGTAGGTGACAATTGATCAAGCTGGGGAAATGGTCATGGCAGTGAGCCGCAACAATGATTTGGCCTAAAATGAAAATATACTGGTTTAAATTTAACTCAACCCGACTGAGATTCTTAAGAAATTTGACTGAACTTATAACAACATCGTCTGCTTGAGTTAAAATATACCGATGAAACAGGATGCCAAAAAAAGGCAATGCCACAAATGTGATGTTGCTTTTTGTCGCACCAGATACTTTTTGTCACATAAAAAGGACAGTCCGACAAGTTCTGAATCGAAAATATATTTTTGTGGTCCCCACAAATAATTTCCAACACACGATAATATAGTTTAGTTTGCAGCTGTTCGATAAGAACTTTAAATTGCGTTTAATATTCACACAATTCATGTTCTCTAGAGGTTAAGTAATTTCCCATAGCAACCGCAAACATACATGCCTAACAATAAACACGTTCAACAGAAAGTACCTCGTTGATTACAACTGTGGGTGTTTTCTGTGCAGGTTCTGGTGCTTTTTGTGCCGTTTCTTCCCTACTCGTGTTCTCTATTTTCCGTGAATCTTGCTTTGGCTTTGTCCCTGTTGACACATAAGTCCAGATGGCATACGCAACTCCTCCGGTTACCGCAAGAGTAAAACCCACAACCGCTGTTTCTCTGACACCAGGCATGTTCCAAATAACGTTGGGAAATCTTGAAGAACTGTTTCACAAGTCTTTAAACATCGTGATAACCGTTATTTATCACGTAGTTTGCATCCCAGAGTTACAAGTGGATCGGATTAATCTACCTCAACGCGATATCTGGTGATATCCGGGTGCTTCTGCGCACACAGGAAAAGCCAAAGGAAAATATTTGTCAATGCAGGAACTGTAGACAAAAAAGTAACTAGTAAAGAACACAATATAGATTTTCTAAAAAAAAAACTTTAAACAGGAATGTTCCGCCTTGTAAACGTTCTTTGCTACATAGACCTCAATGATTCTGCTAATCCCCTCGTTGGTTCAGCTCAGGCTGACACAGGCCGAAATACACCAGAGCAGTCTCGTCAGTGTTGGGTCCATTCCAATTCTCTCCACTGACAAACATTTCACATTTGAGTTTGGTTAACTTTTTGAATTGACTAGAATATAAGTGGAATTGCCCAAACGCTGCGATTGTACTTTGTACACAGAACATGCCTATCATAATTTCTATCACCACATTTCTGTAAGGTTAATGTGACCGAAGGTAAATTATAAAAACAATTAGCGGAATACAAGACTCTTCTTTGCAGTTTCATTCTATGCCCACCAGAAGGCGCTCAAAATCGGAGAGAAGGGCATGTTGTAACACTCATCCAGCGCAACCATCAGGCTTCAAGACAAACACGAACATAACAGAACACTTTTCCAAAGACAAACTCGATTTTACAACACAAGGAGATATCAGTTTTAATTGTTAAGGAACCCCATTTAAAGACAACAACAGGTCACTTTTTGGCAACATATTTTGCTGTCATTATTGGTAACTGTTCCTAAATCAATCCGCATTTTACAGACTGCTAACCAAGAATTTTAACATTGGATTTTTACTTTAGTCAAGATCAATGGTGGCCTTTAAAAATAAATATACTTGAGAGGAGGATAAAGTCTAACTTGAGACCCCACAACACTCCAACCATTTCCATTAGTTCCTTAACAAAAACGTGAAGTAGGCAGGGCATTGGGGCCTAACACTCATGAAAATGGACAAAGTTGTTGGCGTGTTCTTCATTAAAAAAAAAAAAAAAGATTCTGGGTTCTCCGTATGTAGCAACCGATGCCTTGCTTCCGTTATCTGCATTGTTGCCCGGGCTACCAGCCTCCTTTGCCCCCCTTCTTCTTCTTCTGGGGGGCTTTCTTGCGTGCCCCCGGCCCGGCCGTCGCAGGCTTCTGCTGTCGTGGAGGGACCATGTTGCTGGCGGTGGGCGCTGAGGTCGAGGCAGTGGCCTGGGCTGAGCCTGGCCGGGGGGAGTTCGGGGGGCTGCTGGCCGTCTTACTGGCGTCCCTGGAAACACATGGCGGTTATGACAATGTGGTGGTCGCCGGCTTAAATGGAAACATGGCGCCGGTGGAAAAAGAGGCCAATGTCAGCCCGTCTAGAATCAGACAGGGATGTGCCGTTCCCAGTAAGACGTTCTATATAAGAACAACAACAACAACAACAACAACAGGTGAGGACGTGCTACTCACAGGTCAGACGTGGCTCCTGCCGTGGCCCCCTGGGTGCCTTTCCCCACCTGCTCCTTCTTCTTGCCCTTTTTCCTGCCCCGGTAGCAGGTGCGCTCTCTCATGGGCAGCCACCTCTCTGGGTCGGGTTTTGACGTGGGGTCGAAGTTCTTGGGCATTTTGCCTGAAACGGGGAGACAAGGAGAAAGGGATGCCCGTGTTTCTGATAACTCGGTGTGCCACACGTGTGATTTAACATACGATGCCGTATGTAGTGTTGTTTTCTGCATACGCATCCTGCTTTTGTAGCCAGACCCACTGCCAGTGAGTGGCCGGAAGGCTTTATGTTGTCTAAACATAGCAGCCGGTTTCAATCCAAACGCCAGTGCCGTTTAGTAAACTCCATGAGCTCACGTTGGCTGGTTGCTCTCAAAAGCTTTTCTGGCAACCCTAAGAATAAGCAGTTGGCTGTAAGGCAATTTCTAATTATAGATTGGAAGATATGGTGAAGCCAAAATGCAACCAATTTCTGTGCATACTGCTTTTACTTCATCTTAGTAGGTTGAACACATTATGCAATTTTATCCCCAGAACACTATAATACCACTAGAACCCACATGAAGATCTAAGAAGAAAAATTGTTCAGATGATGAACATTTAATATGACAACAGGCCAATATTTATTCAGGGCACTTTACACTAAAATTTGAGGACATACCCTTCTTTTTCTTCTTCTTCTTCTTTTCATCCCCCTGGCTGGAGAAAACAAAGACAATGAGAGATTCTACAAAAACAAAATGTATATAACAAGGAGAGGCAGCTTTTGATTAAACCACAATTAACAAATACGAATATATTTATATGAATATATATATTAAAAAAGATCCTCACGCCAGGTCTTTGGGCAGATTATCTCCCGGTACTTTAGCAGCCTTCTTCCTGATGTAGTTGGCTCCGTGGGAATTCTCCAGCTCATCAACATCAACATTGAATGACATGCTTTCAGGGGAGGGGAGGTGCTTGCTGAGGCTGGAACGAAGCTCAGGATATAATAACATGCTTAACCACTGGCATGGTTTGCAGACTTACTTTAATTCCAGATTCATTCTCATGTTTGTTAGTTTCAAGTACAGAGTAGAGGATACGACTTGGCTTTATCTTGATCCACCAAAGAATAAGCAGAGATGAGTTGCGCCAGTGTGTGGATGTCATTGGTGTTTTGCCTGTAGAGTGGGAAAAGAAAAACATTAATCCCAGAGAGAAAAGAAGCCCCACCACTGTACAAAAAAATATACCGACAAAGCATCACTCACTTCCACAGTTGCTCCAGGTCACTAATGGCTTCCTTTTTCCGTCCGTACTTCAGCTTAAAATCGGCAGCCTCCCTAACGAGTGCCAAGTGAGCAGGGGAACCCGGCTGGTAAGGAAGACAAAATACATTTGTTAAAATAATGCAGTTGAGTTGTGTTGGAAAATGTTTCAGATTTTGCACATTTAACAAATTCAGCAAAATATTTTATAGAATTTAAAAAAGTATTCATCCTCCAAGTCAAAACAAATTAGAAAAGCATTTGGCGGCAATATAAATCCTAAGTCTTTTTAAGAGTAAATTAAGAGTGGATTGTGAAATATTGGAGGTCCATGGCTAGTCAGAAATGTCCAAGTCTTTCCAATGATTATGAAATCCTTTGAAAAAGAAATGAATACCATTAATTTAAATTATTTAATATGTTTTGACTGGTATTAAGTCCACCAACTAGGTTACAGGTTTTGGCATTTTTTATTATTTTGTACTTCTACTAATAACTGTCCCTTTGAAATACACTTTCAGAAAATTTCCCTTGTCTTTGTATTTTTTTTAAATCTGTTTTTGTATTTCAAAACTTGACTCATTACATACATGACTTCATTCTAATGTTACCTGCTCAGATTGGTAGTACTGAATAGCTTGGCTGAAGACATCAATTGCGCTGTCAATGTCCTCTTCATGGCTGTACATTGTTACCAGAGCTGAGATCTGGCAAAAATAATACAAATTAACATGTTAGCAGAGTTGTGACGACCCTCGCCAAGTATCTTCAGAAAATTGTAACATTTATCGCAATGTAAAAGGAAAATACTAACCATCCCTTGTTTGTGCTTGAAATCCTCAATTGACCTTAAGATGTCACATGCTTTTGTAACGTGACCTTTGGGGAGGACAAAAACAAATGCTTAATTTTGAAATGACATTATCCCTTCTGTGTAGACGTGTGTTTGTTACCTGGAACTGAAACAAATGGGTACTAGAGAGACAAGCCTCACCTTGAGTCAAATAGAGTTGTGCCATCGTCAGTTTGATACCGGACGCACTGTCAGGATGCTTGTCTGAGAAATGCTTAACGAAAATAAAACACACACGCTATTAGCATAACCGACGAGAAAACAGAGAGCGCCAAAACAAGTTATTCTTAGGTCATGTCCATGATATCCCCGGGTAAGGTTTGTCCCGTGACGGGTACCTGGAGCAGCTCGATGGCCTTGGCGTGTTGCTTCTCTCTGCACAGCTGAGCCACCTGTATCAGAACGGGCCGTGGGTGACCCGGGTTCTGGGCCTGGAGGCCCGACGCCAGCTTCCTGCACTGGTCCGCCTGGGGAGTACCGCATCAATTGTCAGTAACCTTTGACATTCCCTGTCTAATTCTCCCAGCAATGCCGCGGGTGTGTAGCCTAAGAGCCACTCAGAGGGGTGCACATTTTGGTTTTTGCCCAACCACTTTCACACTTGATTGATGTAATCAACCTATCATCAAGTCTTTAGTTTGAATCAGGTGTGTTGGTGCTGGGGCAAAAACGTGCCCCCTCTGGGTCCCCAGGACCCGGACTAAGTAACACGGCAATAGTGGAATGTGACCAAACCGTACCTTTACATTGTGTCAAGGCAAAGCAAACAGAGTCAAGGAGATAGATTATTTTAAAATGTTGAGAGTCTGATACCTGGTTGGTGTACATGGCCAAAAGAGCTTTGTTGAATTCAATGGCCTGGAGCTGCTTCTTGGCCAGCTTGAACTCTACGCCTTCAGCATTTGTCAGTTTCACCTTCTTCTTGGAGTCAAACACATTTTGGTCCTGCCAGAGAAAGCACCTGTGAAACCGTTGCTTTGACAATACCAGACCACAGCCAATAACAGATGTGCCTGTTCCAGTGTTTAGTCATTCCGGTGGGGAAAATGTTCACGCAATCACCACAGAGATGGAAAGAGGGCTGTTCAGCATGGACAGAGCCAGTGAGGTGTTAAAGTAGTCCAGTTCAGATCAATGAACTGGCTGATCCCTCCTGATGACCCAGATGGAAATAATCCCATGACCAACCAGGTCATCAGTAGGGATCCACCAGGAAGTCAGAAGGCTCACCCAGCCAATACCTTCAAAAGCCACGTCCATGCTGGAACCTGTTCTCTCCCAGTGATGCCATCTAATCACCTCTATGGCACATAGTTACCTTGTTAATTGTAATGATGTTGTTGGCAGTCACGGCTAAAAGTCCCACGTCTGAAGGCCTAGGATTTAACACAAACAAACAGCTCAAAACAAAACTCTTCTACTGCTCTTGTTCTGTACACAATCACAATATTTGAAAATGTAATGTAGAATCTCCACTTATTCCACTTTGGAGGACCACTAACTTGAGCTTGATGACTTGGTTATAAAGCTGCAGCGCCTCATCTGTCCGACCCTGTAACTGCATTACATAGGCCATCTGGGAGTGGATTACGGCCAGCTCAGACTCAATGTCCTCCTCGGTCATATCCTGCATAAAACAAGCCGGTTTCGATTTAGCATCCTAAGGGAGAACAGTTTTGGTGACATTCCTATAGCCGCTTGCTAAGCCGTGACATCGTAAACATTTCAGAAGTTTAGAGCCCTTACCGAATCCTCTGACAGTGAAACCCGACATAGCTCTAAAAGAATAATAGAAATGAAATAATCAACACAATTGTCAACAACAGCCATGAAAGAACTGGACCAAAACCCACCACACATCAAAATTACATCTGTCTGTGGTCCTAACCTTCTGCTTCCTGTAGTTTGTTCAGAGCCTCGGTGAGCTTGCCTTGACCAATAAGAGTACACGCAGCATTGTAGCTCAGCTCGTATGTCGTCTCCGACAGGCCAAGATCATCCTGCAAAAAGACCAAAAAAAAAGAAGGCAGAATTGATATTACGTGTTGAAGTAGGGCTTTCCAGATGCAGCATGTACTCATTGGACTGACGACCTGTGTTCTGACATCAGGCCTGCCTGAAGGAGTTGCTGGGGTGCAATCAGTTGAGGAAATCCCCTCTGATACTGCCAGGATCCCACAATCCCAGGCAATGCTTGTTTAAAACGCCTCACCCCTTGGAGCTCCCAGCCATTCGTCAGCTAGTGGCACATTCTAGGAACCACATTCATTAATAAAGGTGCCCCGAATTATTCAAATCACACCTAAAATGTAACTTTGAAATCATTTGTGCAATTAAAATGAAAAGAAATGCAAGTTTATGAAGGTGGAAAATATAGAATATCTCTAGATGTACCATAACATCAGTTGCGGCTGCTGGTCTTTCAAAGAGGGGAAGTTCATTTTCGGTCTACATAACCCTCTGATGGTCTTCATTTGTAGTGACACTCGGGGTCTTTTGGACCCCAGACAATAACATAACATTTTGTAACAGAACTATTTTTATATATTTTTTTTACAAATATAATTTTACTCTGTTTATTAATGGCTTCGCTAAAATCATGTTGACAATATTATCACTGACTGCCATCGTGCGCAGTTTCACCCGCGTACGACACTAGCATAGCCTTCTACTGTATATGAATGAATTATCTAAAAAATAATATTAAACTTTGTAAAACTGAAACAAGTATTGTGGTGTAGCCTATAAATTGTGTGAAATGTATGATGCAAATCGGCTAGCAATTTCGCCAAACAAATATCAAGAAATATTGCAGCAGTTTGTCTTTCGAATACACTTGAGAAATCCACGATGGGACTGAGCGCGAAATAGCTTCAGTGACTTCTTATAGTACAGACTGCTGTCAGTCAAAAGGAGATGCAGTTTGACAAATCGTCAGATCCTCCAATCATCACGCGGAAGCCCGGAGTCCGGGACAGCCCACTCCTCATTCACCCCCATGTTCTTCAAAGGAGAGGTCAGGGTCAAGGGTAACGGCAAGGTTTTTTACAGTTTTTTGGGATACGACCATGCAGCCGTCGAGGTTCACAGTGAGATCTGCTAACAATGCTCTTTGTTTCTTGGGTCCTAAAACGAGCATTTCTGTTTTCCTTGAGTTTAAGAGCAAGAAATTCTGTCATCCACTTCCTAATATCTGAAACGCATGCTTCCAAAGTAGCTAATTTAGGGGCTTCTCGATGCTTAATTGAAATATATAACTGTGTGTCATCAGCGTAACAGTGAAAGTTTACATTGTGATTTCGGATTACATCGCCCAGAGGGAGCATATATAGTGAGAACAATATTGGGCCCAGAACCGAGCCTTGAGGAACACCAAAGCATACCTTTGACTTGTCAGAGGATATGCTATCCACACTAACAAACGGATATCTTTCAGATAAATAAGATTTGAACCAGGCTAGAACATGTCCACGTAGCCCAATATGGGTTTTCAGTCTCTCCAAGAGAAGGGAGTGATCTATAGTGTCAAAAGCAGCACTAAGATCAAGAAGCAACAGGACAGATGCATAACCTTTGTCTGAGGCCATTAGAAGGTAATTTGTTACCTTCACGAGTGCAGTCTCAGTACTATGATGGGATCTGAAACCGGACTGGAGTATTTTATAAATGTTATTTGTCTTTAGGAAGGCATTCAGTTGTTGGGAAACACATTTTTATAAGATTTTTTAAAGGAACGGGAGGTTCGATATTGGCCTATAATTGTTTCATATGTCAGGATCCAGATTAGATTTTTTTAGAAGAGGCTTAATTTCCGCAATTTTTTGTGAGTTTCGTACACATCCGGAGGAAAGGGAGCAATTTATTATGTTCAACATTGGCTGACCTAGCACAGGAAATAGCTCCTTAAGTAATTTTGTTGGAATCGGGTCTAGCTGAGAGTTTGTGGGTTTATAACTCATTACAAATGTAGTAAATGTGTCGAGCGATACGGTATCAGGGAGGTTCAGGACATTTTTAGGACAACTGAGATTTTGAGGACCATCTCTATTTAAGGAGGAGTCAGTTATTTGTTTTCTAATGGTAACGATCTTTTCATCAAAGTAGTTAATGTACTCATTACAACTAAAGTGAAGACCCACTTAACTTGCTAAGATTTGATTTTTTGTTAACTTTGCAACTGTATCAAAGAGAAATTTTGGATTGTTTTTGTTCACCTCAATCAGGTTGGAGAAATAAGCTGATCGAGCAGACGTGAGTGATTTTTGGTTTTGTAGTGTACTGTCTAACCAGGCTAGTCTAAATATTTCCAACTTGGTGGAGCGCCACTTTCGCTCCAATTTTCTGGAGGTTTGCTTAAGTGCTCTAGTCTGGTCTGTGTACCAGGGAGCAAGTTTGTTGTTGCGTAATTCTTTAGTTTTTAGTGGTGCAACTGTGTCTAATGTATTTCGCAGTGTTGAGTTTAGATCTTCGATTTGATCGTTTACAGATTTATTTACTCTGTCGTTAATGAGAATTCCAAGAATTTATAGTACAGCTTTTGAAACTCATTGTTTGCGGAGCAAGTGGATTTCTTGTTTTAACGGTAAATGTAATAAGACAGTGATCCGATAATCCAGGATATTGGGGGGAAATTATTAGATCTACAATATCTATTTCTCGTGACAGGACTACAGGAAGGCTTTATCTTAATAAGGTTGTTTTTGTTAGCACTACCTTGTTTAACTTTTCTCAACCTGGAACGAGTCACAGTGGCAATAGGTAAAGCTGTACTAACTACTCTGGCTATGCTATTGACAGACTCCACTATGCTAGCAGGCTGGCTAACAGCCTGCGGCCTGACCTGCACCCTATCTCATGTTAAGGCTATAGGAGTGAGACTCCTGTCAATGTTCCTAGATAAAAGAAGAGCACCACTCCAGCTAGGATGGAGTCCGTCACTCCTCAGCAGACCAGGCCTGGCCCTATTTCTGGGAGAGTCCCAAAAAGAAAGCCTGTTATCTACAAACTCTACCTCCTGCGACGGGGCAGAACTCCGTTTTCAGCCAGCGATTGAGTTGCGCAAGTCTGCTGTAGAGTTCGTCACCAGCCCTAGCTGGGAGGGGGCCAGAGACAATTACTTGATGCCGACACATCTTTCTAGCTAGTTTACACGCTGATGCTATGTTCTGCTTCGTAACCTCTGACTGTTTCATCCTAACGTCGTTGGTGCAAACATGAATAACAATATCTCTGATGCCTCCATCTCTGATGCCTATGAGTTTGAGATGGGTTATATGACATTTCCAAGTAATTCAAAGTACAATAAATAAATAATTCCTCCCAGTTAATGTAAGCGACTGACAAACAGTTACAAGAAACAGTTACATAAAGTTATTTCAGGCAAAGGGGGCAAAACCAGCTATCATACTTTTTCCACACTGAAATCGCATTTCTGTGGATTTTTTCTGTGGATGATTGCAAAGCATAACCTTTCAGTGTAATTTGCTGAAATTATGTTAACTATCTATCATTAGGGCTGAAGCGAAGATTACATAACTATGCAGAAAAGGAAGATTCCATGGCATCAATATGGTCTCAGAAAAACCTTCTAAATGAACGTATGTTTTACTCCTCAGAGGAATACACACCGGAGAAGCCTTCTCCCATGTGCTCATAGCTGCCACCACAGCCGATAGGTTGGTCTTCCTCTCCTCCTCATACTCATCCTGGGAGTTCCTGATCAGGTCGGTGTACACGGCCTTGCACTCCTCATAGCGCTCCATACGATACAGCTGTGGTGATAACCAAAGGGAAACAAGGGATCTGTATATCTGAGCTTTACGGTAGACCACTTCTCAGTGGCTGAATTATATTCACAGAAGAGAAGACAGTCTAGGAGCTAAAACAACAGCGTTTTGAGTCTTACCACTTGACCATAGAGTTCCTTCAGCTTGTCTGTCTGTTCTGAAACACTTTCTATGGTCTTCAGAGCACTTTCCACTCTATTCAACCGATACTCACAGTAAGCCTTTTCAAAAACAACAAGGTCACTGAGGAAGAACCAAAAAAAAAGTGTTCAGTCAAAAATGGTGACTCACATAAGATGTGCATTCTAGAACTTTTACAAGATTATAAAAACAATTAAATTAAAACATACCTTCCAAGTACTTTTGAATACATGTTCATGACATTCAATGCCTCCTTGAAGCTGCCATTCTGCACCAGACACACTATCTTACAGTGAACGGCTGTCACTTCGTCCTTAACCTCATGCAAAACTGTGGATGAGATTCAATTTGAGATTCATTTTGAGATAGCACTACAGAACTATAAGTACGCTGAACAATACATATTGTTCAAGTCACCATGATCAAACCAGATATCATCCAACTAAATATGAATGTGGTATGCAGTACTGCACACTGAATAATATTTCAGTGCATACCTATACTGTGATGCAAATTCATGAATCCCAGTTCTCACTCAGCAGATAGAAGGCTGCTAACTTCAGCAGTACGAAAATGTATGCGCTCAAATCTCTCTGGGTCAAGAGCGTCTGGTTAAATGACTTATATGTCAGAGTATAACAAATGAGGCTGGGTCAAGTTGGGTAGTTGCAACTGTGGCTAGTTAGCGAAGTAGCCAGCTAACTAGCTAGCTGTTTGGGGACACGTCATTATTTATCAATCAGCTGTGACAATGTAACACTACCAATAAAATTAAATGTAGGACAGTAGAAAGAGTCTTTTGATATTACTATTCAACAAAATATATAAAAGACTGTGATCTACCATTTACTAAAATCACTAAATTATAAACTAGTTTTACAGAGAGTTCTGCTAGCAAGCTAACGCAAAGTGCTAACATCTGTAACTCGCTAGGTAGGTTAGCAAGCGTCCAGCAAACTAGTAGCCAGCCCTAAAACAACCATTAATTCAGCTTGACAGTTACAAACATCGACCAAGCATGAGAAAACTCTTACTTCTGTTTACAGCTTTGAGTGCCCTGGTGAAGTCTCCATTCTGTCCACAGCGATTCACTTCAGTCCACAGTGAAGCAACGGACCCTCCTCCGCTAGCCATCTTTCACTGAGCTGATCTCCCTCACAGCATGCGAGATTGTCGCCGGAAGCATAATGATGATTCATCCGGGTTAATACACAAAGGTTTTTTTCTTCAGAATTACAAATGTGCTTATTTTTGCAGATAGAAAAACAAAGATTATGAAAATTCCAAATGCAATTTACACACAGCATACTGGCCAAGATAACTGTTGTACTGATATTACTGGCCAAAAACATTGTACTGATATTAAGTAAATGTAAGAATACATTCTCCCAACCACCCTAGGGATATTTGATACATAATGTCATTGTATATATAGATACAGAGTGCTGTTTTGGCTCAGAAATGCATAGTTATCACCCGTTAACGCCCTATCAAAGCGAAAGCGAGAGTTTCCGACTTCCTACTAGCCCATAAACGTGTATTCACGCTTGCGCATGCTCGCTTTAGATGAAATCTTATTCACGGAGGGATTTTAGATGCAGTAGCTAGAGTGTATTGTTGCCGTTAACGAGGACGGTGATAACTTATGTCCTACAGAAATGGCCGGAATTAAAGGTGAGGGAGTTTCTGTCGTACTTGTAGTGACAAAATATTGGTTGACCCGTAGAGGATGGTGTTTTACCTTCAACCAAGTTAACGAGAACGTTAGCTAACTAGCTGAGTGTTAGCCTGTTACAGTACTGTAGGCTACTGTATTAGTTGCAGTGGCTAGCTAAGATAACGCCATTATTTGGCAGCGAACACTGGCTACTTTGTTGGCTTGTAATATGCTATAAACTATTCAACTATCTAGATAAGTTACTAAATGCCGTTAGGTAAAATCAGTTAGGGTTGAGATTCTGACAGTGTAACTACTAGCTAGCTTACGGTAATCATCTAGTTAACATTGCAGCTTTCAGCTGCATGCTAACTTAGCTAGCTAGGTTAGGTAGCTATCATTGCAGAGTAGATGAAGCAGTATAGCTATTGTTAACTAGCATAATACCTTGCTTGTTCTGGTATATTTTGTTGGCTAGCTAATGATGACATTCCTGACTCGATCCTAAATCCACGTTTATTAATAATCTGTCAAATATCGTGTGTTTATAACACGGTAGTTAACATGGCAGTGATTTATTCCAGCTAATATTAGCTTGCAAGATCTTACAGTACAGTAATAGCATTGTCTCAATCTTTACTAGCTAACTACTAGCTCAATCACTACCATAACATGTAGCACCTGACAACTCAAACTACAATAATAGCCAGCAGCTAGACAGTGAGGAACAATACGTTTACATTTACATAGTAAACACTGCTGAAGATACTCTGTGCCCCTTCACCCAAGTCTGACTTGAGCCTGGGCCCTGATTTATCACATGATTTATTTATCACATGATTATTTTCTGCCTTGGAGCTGTGGCATGTGGGCCATGGTCAGATGATCTGTCATGACCGAAGCATGTAGTCTTAGACACATACACAAATGTTTCTTTGCCTCTCCTTATAGCTCTGATCAGCCTGTCTTTTGGTGGAGCTATTGGACTCATGTTCCTGATGCTAGGATGTGCCCTCCCAGTATATGAGTAAGTACCTTCGCATTCACCCTGACTGTTATGATGCTGGACAAGGCCTTTTATAAGATGATGCAGCGGTAAAGTCACTGCCTGGCAGTTAAGCTGCGTCATTGCAGCTAGTGGTTCAAATCCTGGTTGTGGCATCTGACAATGCCTGGGAGTCTTGCTTGAGGCGCAGTGCAAATTGGCTCAGCTCTGCGCAGCTTCTCGTGCTCGGGAGTCTCCTAGTGTTTCTCAGGACTTAGCAAGCGGTGTGATATGAAAGAGAAAAGCTAGTTGAGCAATACATCAGTGGACATGTCTTGATCTTCCACCGTCACAAGTCTGTTGGGAGTTGCTGCGACGAGGCAAGGCCATAATCAGGAACTGGAATTAAAAACATTTGAATCACGATGAATTGATCCTGCCCAGATTTAGTCCCCTCCCAGCAATAACTTGAGGAAACTTCTCTTCACAGCAAATACTGGCCCTTGTTCCTCCTCTTCTTCTATATCCTGGCTCCGATACCTTACTGCATCTCACGGAGGGTTGGGGATGACACAGACTCTGCCAGCAACGCCTGCAAAGAGCTGGCTTTATTCCTCACCACTGGCATAGTGGTTTCTGCCTTTGGCCTGCCCATCGTGTTTGCCAGAGCTGAAGTTGTAAGTGTACACCTCCTGTGGCTTTCCGTGAAAATGCCATTTTATGGTGTTTCCATGGTAATGAGGATGATCTTGATGGTGGTGTTACTGCAGGTGGTGTTGATGGTGGTGGTGGTGTTACTGCAGGGACAATGGACTGTTCCTGATAAAACTATTTACATATATGAATTGTGTACCGGCCTTGTTTTTTGGCCTAGCCCCAACTACCGACTGAAGTGCAGAATTGTCTAATGTTCTGACTTAATTATTTATTACCCTATATTTAGGTTTGTTGTATTTGTTTGTTCACGTATTGATGTTCATTGGTTTACAGATTGCCTGGGGAGCATGTGCGCTGGTGTTGACCGGCAACGCTGTCATCTTCGCCACCATCCTGGGATTCTTTTTGGTCTTCGGGTCAAATGACGACTTTAGTTGGCAGCAGTGGTAAAAGTGGGAGCAGGGGGGTGGGGGGGGGTGGGGTGGGATGTGTTTGAACAGTTTTTATTACTAGCGTTGTTATTATTGTTGCTATGATTATTATTTGTTGTTGTTATTTATACGACTGCCCATCCATAGAAACCGGTAAACCAGTGCAATAATCAGTTTTTAACAGTCATGCTGTGTGTCGGACTGACTTCGGGTGGATGTGTTGACTTTGAGTCAGACTTTTTATTTGCACAATGTTGCTGGGTCTTCTCAATTATTGTACTGTGAAGGCTTGTCTTTTTGAGTGTCGCAATGAAATGATGCGGAGATTAAAAGATCTCCATCTTACCTGTGTGAATGCCAACGTTTCAGACTGAATGTTGGCCAGGACTCAGAGTTCGCCGTCCGCGCCTCTTGCATTGGGAATTCAAAGGTTGAAAGCTTTTCCGGTAACAACGATTTCTAACTGACAAAAATGTTGTCGCTGCTTGTGTAATGAGGGTGGAGGTCAGCCTTGAGAGGGTGGTGTTCTTTTGCCAGAGATGACATGAAGCTGAATCCCAGGGTAGTCCGTATGGAGTAGTTGTTGTTGTTGTTTTAGAGCTGAACACTGTGAGCTTTAGTCTGTCAGAGGTTGAAACCCTTCAACACGATGGTAGACACAGCATATGTTTCTATAACACGGTGCCCCATCGCAATTGATCATATTATAATGGCTCAGTTGTTCCCATACCTTCATTTGATACCGGACTCTCATGCTTTGTAGCTTAGACTAGTGTGTATTATTCTGCCTCTGTTGGGAAATTGTCCAGAAGTCATTGTAACCCTGCATCCACTCTGAGAAAGAGTTGGCATCACTTTGCTGAAGCACGGTTTAGCAATAATCGAAAGCATGATCAGACAACCTAGGATTTAGACTAGCCTCTGGGAAATGTGGCCAATTTAAGATCTTGGCTACTTATAACCTGGGTGACTGATGCCACTGATCCTGGATTTCCTAGGTGTCCAGATGAAACCAATTTGGTTTCTATACCTGGAGTTGTAAACAAAGGATGCACTGCGTTATATTATAAAGATAACAGTGGATGACTTTTTACCAAAGCTCGTTGTTTAGATGTGTATTTAGTACACTGCACTAAGATGTACATGCATCCTCTACCTGAAGGAAATGAACGAGCTCTATGGGCCTCGGCCTAAACTACTTTAAATGTGATCCTTGTATTTGGCGTGCCGACACCATACGTTCACTGGGTGTAATTTGTCATTAGTTTTCAGTGGACTTTCTGCTACAGCTTTGGAGTTTGCTGTTGCATTTAACTGAATTAGTCGTATCTGAGTAATGTATTGAGCATCTGTGATCCCATGTCTGGTTGGGTGGTGAGTTGAGTCGTTTAAGATCTTTATTTTTTCGTTTCTTTTTATTTTGCAGATGGAGCAGTTTTCTTTGTGAAAAGTGGTCTCTGAAAGAAAAAATGACCCGTCTCAAAATATTCCAGAAATAATGGGAAGTACTGGTCAGGTGTCTCTTCCTGTCTTAGTTTGAGAGTAAGTCTTTCATTCTTATTTCCATTCTTTCCGAGACCACAACCTCAATGAAGAAAGTGATTGTATTAATTGTATTGTAATTAAAACCCTTTTGCACCTTTTGAGTTTAGCTGAACCTTTAAATCATCATTGTTACCTTGATTAACAAAGGTAGTGTTACAACAAATGGAATTTGGTATTTTTCTTTGACTTGTTAAAACTGGAACTCTCTTTAAAATATGTAAAATGTACACTTCAATGCATTGATGTTATTATCTATAGGTTTTGTCCATCCAGGTTGTTCTGTAGCGATTTTAACCACATAATTAATGCTGAAGACTAAGCAGTACTTAGTCATTGGACAATACAGTAGTGAATGTCCCAAAAAAGCTTGCAGCCTATTACTATCAAACAAACACAAAGCAAAATGCAGGTCTGGTCATTCTAGTTATTGGATGGGTTTGTCACTGTTTTATTTTGTGAAATGTTTCCCAGATCAGGAAAAGTATTGTATTTATTTTATTTTAGAGGACAACTTGTGTAGATGTCCGACGGCCATTTTATATCTCCAATGTTTGTGTTTTGAGGCAGGTGTCTGCGTGGTGGTTTTCTTTTCTAAATAAAAGGCATTTTTGAACGTTCTTTTCATTTATTACACTAATGTCCTGCAAGATTAACACAACCTAGGTAGATTCTGTTGGAAGCTTTTTGAAGAACCTCAGTTATTCGAGTCTTACTTGACTGCCATGCCCTGAGCTCAGCAGACAATCGACCTATCGATTCTCTCCCGATCACATCCTGCTGGGTGACATGGGTAATGAGGTAATGACATGTTCATTAGTGTTCGCGTGCGGAGTCAGGGCGTTTAGTGCTAACCGGAGGAATAGCGCGGGTTTGGCTCCCCCAACTGGCAAGAACCGATGAAACCGCCTGGGCCTTTATTACGGACTTCAGGTTCCGTGCAGTGAGGTACCTGTTTCTGGACATCTCATTCCTAATAGCCAAGCAGATTGTGATCTCTTTGGACAACACCAATGTCTGTGGCGTGTTTGCAGGAGAATTTGAGTCATGCTGGTGTACATAGCTGGAGGGGGAATTTTATTTGCAGGATCTGATTATTGCTGGAGCCCATTGGAGGATCTTGAGGCAGCGCCAAAGATAATGTTTTTGGACATTGAAACATACAATGACTATAATGTTAACGTATGTACACTGATTGAATTTGATATTTTATACAATTTAGGGTAACCAGTTTTGACTTCAAATACATATTTCTGTGTATAAGGCAGTCAATTGTTGATCTCTCACTGTGTTACCGCGAATGTATCCAACACATTTGTAAAGTCACAAGCTTAATTCAGTCATTGTGTGCTGCAAATATAGCACCAAATAGCAAACTTTGTGTTATGGGTCAATTCTTTTGGTACCTGTAATGGTGGGACTTTGTGGAAAAAGTGTAATTTAAACAGTTAATCCAGTTTTGATGAATGTACCTCACCCTGAAAGCGGACAGTCTATGTTTTAACCCCGGACGTTGTATGAAAACAAAGTCTGCAGTACAAACCAAACGCATCAAAAGAGAAACTATTAAACATGTTTGTGCTTATGAATTAATGTACTAGGCGAAGAACAGTTTTGGTCCAATAGTGTATGGAAAAGAAATACCTGAGCCCCAGGGCCAATGATTTCTTAAACCGGCCCAGTTTAGATGCAATCCAAAGGTTATGCTGACTAGCCTTGACTTGTCTGTACATATCTACATTAGCTGAGGGGCAATAGTTTAGTCAGTTTTGCTTCAAACTTTGGATCCTGTTCAAACTAAGCTGTAGAAAATGTATACTGCTGTTAAATCCTAACACTGACTCATTGGAATTCTTCCATTTCAGTCACTCGGAGTGACAAAAGAACTTGGCACTTGCAAAGGTGCAATTATTGCAGACTCCCATAAGATATGAAAACGGGAGGAGTTGTGTGCGCTGGAACCCACCCTGTCTCACCTTTAAGGCCGCCACGCTGCTAGAAGAAGAAGCTAGTAAATCAATGGCCTGCCCCTTTGCTCTGACGTCACGGCAGGAGAGCAGAACGGTACAGGTGAACCATAGTAGAGGGGTAAAGGTGAATTTGTCCGAACCGGAATGAGGAGATTCTTCGGACCACAGATCCTCCGAGATGAAGAGGGCAGTCAGATCCAGTACCTGACATTCAAGTGTAACCATCTGACACACGAAAAAGGTAGGTGCTGGTAATTTGAGTCACAGCAGTACTGCAGGACTCACAGCTCCACTCCGTTAGATGGTTAATTGCTTAGTCGCTTCAAGCGGACATGGGTCATTTTCCAGTCACTTCTCTCTTAGTGTAGTTGTTGATATATGTGTGCCTTGTACGAGTGTGGGTGCATATGGGCCAGAATGATAGATGCAAAACAACTTGTTGCTGAGCCTACGTCAATCAACCTTTATTATAGACCATGTGGACAAGCACTGTTGCATTTTGGGTGTAATGTCTGATAGTTTGGTCTTTGACAGTATGTTTCTCATAAATGGAAAAAACTAAGAGTGAATAAAAAGAATATATTTAAATATATAATTAAAAGCAATGCCGCTAAGCTGCTGTATGCTAATGGTTATCATCATCCTAATCAACCACAAAAAAAGTATTAGCTCAGTGTAGTTATCTGAACAAACACATGTACTGTAACAGAGTTGGCTATTTTCATACTTTCTATATTGTCATACTTTTTATATTTCTTGCTAAGCCATGCGTAAAAAAAATGGCACCGCCGGTTTTTACAGGTTTCAAAGTCCAATTCTATTGAACAGAGACGGAGAAAATAATTTGATAACATTAAGGAAATAATTTGATAACATTGTCCTCTGACGTCAATTAATGTGTGTTCAGGCTGGGAGCTAACAGATCCATTTATTGGTCTGTTGTCTACTTTCACTACAGCAGTGCTTGAAAGGGAATGTCTGGTAGCCAGGGAGAGGGAGAGCAGCCTGAAAAATGAGCTAGAGGCTCTGGCCGTGCGGCTCCGCCAGCAAGACCAGGCCAACCTGGAGCTGATGGTCAAACATGACCAACTGCTCAGCAGGTTCCATCATGAACAGGTACCAGCATAATGATTAAAAACATAGATGGTTTTAATCATACCCTGAGGCTTTGAATCTCCAGTATAATAAGTGAACCTGATCACGTATTGTAGTAATGTGTGATTGCGTGGACAAGGAGTAATTTAATATTCTGTATCTCTTTGTTTTGGTCTACCACCTTCAATTGGCAGAATCTAGGATGAATATTTTCAAGTGGGAGTGAAGCCATGCAAAATGCGTGACACATTCCTGTAATCTTAATTCCGCTGAACTGTTCTCAAGTACGGACTTGCTAGACACATTTAACTACAGGTGTTTTGGGGGAGAAATGCGCTTTTAACATCTCCAGCGTCTGCCTAGCGAATGACATGAATATTTATGGTGCACAAGAAAATGTCCCGTTCATTACTCCCATTTGTGAGAAGAGCCTTACAACCGCTTGGGTTAGATACTAAAACGTTTTCTCGTTTTCTTGCGCCTGCCTATGTGTTTCTCCTTGCGTGTGCCCATCCCGCTCTTACCCAGGATCTGGTTGCGTTCTTGCGGAAGCGGGTAGAGGAGGTGGTGGGCGAGAGCTCCAGAGATGCCGCGCTGCTGGGCCTACAGCTGGAGCAGGTCAACGCAGAGCTGCTGCAACTGCAGAGCTCCGAGGTGAAGCTCGACGGCCTGGTGGAGGCCATGCACGCCGAGAGCCTGCAGAGAACTGCCCTGACCGAGAGCCTGCAGGCACAGCTGCAAAGGTGAGGAAGTCCCATGCTAGCCGGCACTGTGGGGAAAGAGCAGGTAAATGGCGTTTTCTGTGTGTGTGTGTGTGTGTGTGTGTGTGTGTGTGTGTGTGTGTGTGTAACCCTCAGAGGCTTTTAGTTTTTTTTAAATGGCAGCAGTATATTTAGCCATGTTCAACTGGTTTATCCAGCTGCATAAATGGACATAATGTAAAAGCAAAGCCTGTCCAGATATGGGTGTGTGCACGGAGACTAAGCAAAGAAACATTAAAATTAATGAAACTCTTAACTTTTGATTACCATCTCCAACCATGGCCAAGGGGAGCCGTCCCCAACTGTTTAAAAAAGCACGGTGAACAAGTCTCCCTGTTAGTGATGTTGTCCTATTTCTAATAAAAATACTGACTTGAAATGTGTGATTCTAAGTCAGCAAAAACACACAAACCCTATAAGCATGCTGTGCCATAATTCGCTGACTCCGAATCCCCAATTTGGAAAGTTGGCCTGTAGTCAGAAAACATTATCAATAGGCGGATGACAGAAAGAGCTCAACTCAACACACCCTCGAAATTCCTTCCTTTTAAAGATGAACTTTGGAATCTTAGAGACTTTTGATGTAGCCTTTTTTTCTAGATGCTGAATATATTGGCTGTATTTAGTTAAAGTCCCTTTTTTATGCTGGTAATTAAACTGGTAACAGTACACTCTATGACACCTGTTTTGGCTCATGAGCACCTCTTTCATTACAGGCTGAAATGATCCCCCAAAAAACTCCTGCTCTAATAAGTTCTGGCCTTAATAAGTTCGGGTCTGCTGTGTTTTTGGCCAACAGTAAGGTATGTGAGCTCGACGGGCTGCGCAGTGAGCATCAGAGAAAAATACAGGAACTGCAGTGCGAGAATGAGAAACTGCGCGACTCCAGTCAGACTCGGGTGCAGGCCCTGCAGCGGCAGAACGAGTGCAGCCTGAGGAAGCTCCAGGAAACGGCGGAGCAGTTTGAATGGCTGTGCGAACAGCAGCGCTACTGGATGTGCTGTGTCAAGAGGTAGCTGCTCTCTCTCGGCACAAACAGACAGACACACACACACACGCGCGCACGCGCGCGCGCACACAGACCATATATCCCCAGGGGTTATCTACCTGTCTCTGAATGAAACCTCTAGGTTCAAAGACTGCCTGTCAGATGAGAAGAAGGCTCTTGCGCAGCAGGTGACCCGGTTGGAGAAGGAGGTGGCTGAGCTGAGGGGGAGCTCCCAGGGTTCAGGGGGTGCCACCGAGGCACCGGGCCTCCCCCCTGCTGACACAGACAGCCAGCACTGTACCAGGTACGAGCAATCAGTTCTCTGTGAGAAACACCTACCTCAGGCCTATTCTTCATTCACACCAACAAAAATAACGTAACTGTGAATAACGGTCATACACTGAAGATTCTGTCAGGCCGTAACTCGACCTGTCGCTGATTCGTCAGAGTTCCGTCGTGGGAGTCAGATGAGATTGCCAACCTGCAAACCCAGGTAGACCGATGGAGGGGGCTGTATCTCCACAAGTTCAGCCAGTCGCCCACCTGCCAAGTAAGCACAGCCTGTACCGCGGCCAAACCCCGGACAACTGGTTACACATTGTCGGTCTTTAGAGGCTCTCTGGGGAGCCCCGCTTCTCACAATTTGTTGCGAACTGATGAGTGCCGAGTGCTGGTTTGCGTGCTTAGCTTTAGAACGAATGAGAAGAGATACCAAATACTTCTATGTCCTGAGTGGAAATGAGTAATGTAACTGCTTCGAGTCTGGGGAATAGTATGAACTTTTAGTGAATCGTGATGTTTTTTGGGGCCTTCGTCTGCTTTCCCCAGACCTTCTGTATCCGAAACAGAATAAAACCCAGGCATCAGGGTGCTCCTCCAAGCCAGGTGATAGAAATTACTGGACTGAAGTAGGTGTTTGCCAGTGGGACATGCGCTTTGTTCCCTTCTGACTAGCTCTGGAGTGCACATCTCCAGATAATTGTGATTGAATGCAGATGACGCAAGGCTTCGGTCTCTGGTGAGCCTGAGAGAACAGGAAGTCGGCAGAAGCCACAGGACAGCTATAGGAGATGTACAGGAAGCTGCACAGGCGACCATGCTAAAATGCATTACTATTTCCCATGATTTATATTTCTGATTTAGATATAAGAGACCGGAATCATGTTGTGAGTCCTAAATTTAAAGGAGATGAAAAAATATATATCATACCATTAATTATATTCGAAGGGTCAGGGGGAAAACGGAGGAGGGGGAAGATACAGAATTTTCCAGAATGTTTTTTTTCCTCCCAAAACTGTAAATTGTGTTGGCCTTGCATGTGTGGTTTATATTCATTGCCTTTGGCCAGGATCACCTATAGTTTATTTTGCATTCTCAGGGGGGGTATGCTGTCGACGGATATCAAAAACCTCCCTGAGGCCAGAAGACCATGAAATCTTTTTCCCCCTTCAACACAGCGGACGCACTCCTCACTTTTGGCGGTTTGCGGCTCTCCACCCATCTGTTACGGACAACCACATAACCTTGTTGTCCTGTTGTTTTTGTCATCCGTCTCGCAACCGCCTTGTGACCGTACTAGTGAGAGTTAAAAGTATATAAAACATGTTGTCTATTTCCTTGTCATGGCGTGGCCCTGCACAATGTCTAGCCATTGTCTGTTTCCAGGCGCATCTGGTGAAACGTATAATCAACAAGTAAAAACGTTTAAAAACACCTGAGTATGTCTGGTTGTTACGCAGCCAGTCCTGATAATGACTCTGTCGCTGATGAGCTGAAAACAACACGCGCAGCTGAGATTTCAGCCTGGCGAATGTGCCCCCCCCCCCCCCCGTCTACAATTAGCCAGATGTTTGTTCAAAGACATTGTCTATCAACCACAGGAGGATTCAATGGTATGACCTAAGGCCTTCTGGAAGGCAAAGGTGTAGCCCAGGAATAAATGTGTCTGTCAGCTGGAAACTAGCTTGCACACAATAAATAGCCGGGAACCCAACCATGCAGAACCCCGTCCTCTGAGAGGGATCCCTTTAGGGTGTATTAATAGGACATTATAGGTACTGCAGGAACGGCATGTTTATGTCCAAACTTACTCACAGCCAGGGAAAACACATGATATACATTCAAGACCAGGATATATCCATAAAAAAAAAAAGTGAGACTAGTTAAAAAGTGAGACCCAGAGACATGCTGTGTGTGAAATGTACATTTGTCTACTCACCTGCTGGTCCAAATCTGAAATCCACACCTAAGTGTTATAAATAGAAGTGTCTGAGACTGGGAATTGTTCACTTGTTGTAAATAGGGCACTTTATGGGTGACCCAGGGGTTATGTAAGGAATGCCTCCCCACGTCTCCCGAGAAAAACACTTCTCAACCCGCTCCTGACCTCCGAGTCTAACAAGCAGAAGGCTTATTAGATGTTGCTTGCTTATTAAATACAATGCATTCCTAAAACCTTGTGTTTCGTCTGACTCCTGACAATCTTACGGATGAGGTTTCACTTTAAAACGTGTTGGAAGTTGTTTACCGAATGTCCGCCTACGTTCTTACATTTGCTCGGACCGGATTGATTACCCTGGGTGCCTGTCTCTTGGGGGGGAAAAGACAAACTCGTCGTCTGCATGTTAATGCAAAACAGAGTGGAACGATGTGGTTGTTTGACACAGTGTTTAGAGGGATGTGTAAATGTTTAACGCTGGCGTGAGTATACAGACACAGGAGGTTAGGTGTCAGGGTTTGGAGAGGGGCTGTCGGACGGCCTGCTCAGCCAAACTGTGACACTTGGGCCGGCCACGCTTCCACACATCCAGACCTTCAGCACGCCCGCACAACTTAACCCCAACACGACGTTCCCCCGATCTTAAAAGTCTTAATCTTGGAAAGACAACGCGCCCGGAAATAGTCGCTCCGGGACATCGAGTAAGCTGCTCCGTGAAGTGGGGATAGACCCAGCAAGTGGACCTGCACAGCCCCTCTGTCTCAGCAAACGCTGTTGTCCTGCCTCAATGAGTGCTCTCCAAACAAAGAGAGTGGGGGTGCAATGGGAGAAGGGGGTCGGGAGGGACTCGTGGCTCGACTGCAAATTGTTGACACACTGCTGACCCTTCGTTGGCGAGCAACAGCGGTTGTTTTACAGTCGGGGGGGGGGGGGGCTGATGCACAGGTGAAGTGATGGAGCCTGGGCGGTTGTTACAACCATCAGCTGGTGGGGAGAAATGACTCCCTTTACTGCCCTGTTAGACGCATGTCAGTGGGCCTTCAAGACCTGTAGTGTGTCTGGAAGACAGATGGGCTTTTCACCTTTTTTTTTTCTCACAGAGGATTGTAGCAAAAATCGCTGTTGATCCTGGAAAGGGGGTAGCGCGTAATACCAAAGCATGTTCCGTCGCTTTTAAGTTGTCAGAATTATCAATACTCCTGCAAATGGTTGGTAAATCACAAGAGAAAGTGCTATTATTTTCCTAAATTATTGGTTCCCTAACAAAAATGTTTAAGGGTAAAAAAAAAAAAGAACTATAGGGCAATAGCGGGTCAGAGAGGTGTGCGATTGTCCTGTGAACGTGCGACCCTCAGCATCAGAATGATTTGCTTTTACTTTGACTTGGTGAATAAAACAGTTTGAATCTCCCTGGAGCTGTGTGCAACAGCACTGTGCCCGTCTTGACACAGCGTTTCAGCCGTTGAGTGATACACTGCACACTTCCGTGAGGCACCTTTTGAACTCCGTCTTCTACAGTTACCTGCTGTGACTTCGACTGTGTGAGAACAGCAAGGCATCAATCCCCTGTGGCTGACACCCAAGGGGGAATACAAGGTGCGCCATGCTGGATACATTTCCCCCTGCATCTCCAAGAGCCATCTGTAATGCATTTTCTCACAGGAACCAAAATACCTCAGTGCCCGGCAGGTTCTGAAGCATCATTTTTCCTCAGCAGTGCTTCTTTTCTTTTCATCATCTCAAACCTCCCACTCCTGATACCCAACTGTTTCCCTCCCCCCTCCCAACCATAAAAGGAGGAATGAGGGAGAGGAAAGCCTGCTAAGTATCCTGGGAAAAAGCTTGGGATTCTGTCAGCCATCTCTAAAGGGTGGGATGTCTTTCTTATCGCTCCACTCCTTTCCCTTTTCTTCCTCCCTCGCCCTCTGCCTGTCCATTACCCCCACACCCCCCACCCACCCTTTTTGTGCTGGTAGGGTGCTGGGTCTCAGGTTTTCATTGGGACAGGCACAAGCCGGGCGTAGGCATTAGGTAACACAACAATGTTGTGTTACCTAATGGGAGGCAAGACTATAAATAGTGGAATTGGAATAGTGAAATAGTGAATAGTGAACTAGTGGAATTGGCAACATTTGTGGCATGGAAATATTTCCAGGTATCCCATTTTAACATTGCTCACTGTGTCCCATTTACACAAGACTCAACCTGCTGGACATAACGAGAATGGGGTCAGCCAGATCATAAGCCTTCTAAAGGTTACCGGAAATCGTCTGGCATGAATTCAGTGCAGCTAGCAGGTTAATCACAGTGACAATGAGGGGCTGTGGTGCTACGCTTAGTTCCGAAAATACTCATGCCGGTAGAGGTCACTCGTGCACTAGTGTTGCTGTCTGTTTCCCTTCTTGGCAGCCGCTGAGACATCTCTTAAATGTGTCTTCAATTATAGAGCTCTGCTCCACAACATCCAGTGAATCGGAATGTCAGTTGAATTTAAGATAACCCCCTGCTTGTCTTTCATCTTCCCCATAAAACTCCAACAGGCGCAGATTCTATTTGGACATCTTGACACATTTTGTAAAAGCCGATTCAAACGTATAGATATCGGCACTCAGAACGCTGTTCGCTTTATTACTTTAGTTTACTGACGACGTAACGATAACCCACTGGGTTATTTATTTTACTGACGCGAAAAATATACCCGATGGAACAGAAATCCCGTCTTATCGCTATGCACAACCAGCTGTCATACAACCTCTATAATGTTGATGACAAAATGCTCGCAGTGCTTTGAGTGAGGTTATTCAGCAGCAGGGTGCTCAGATGAAAGGCGAGTATGCCCGTACTCACGAACATGGACGTGTGCGCGCGCTAACACGCATGTTCGTAAACACACACACCTCAAACCCCCATCTGCAATGTTATTACAGCGTTTCCCACCTGTCTATCCCTGTCAGCAGGGTTGTCTGTCTGTGGACGCCTCCCATCTTCCCCGTCTGCTCCGCTGCTCTGCTCCTCATACACACAGTAGTCCGCTCCCCAGCAGCAGAGTGGGGGCGATGACTGGCCTGATGACCGTCTCCTCGTCTCCTCCGCCACAAGAATGCAGCCTCCCATTCCGCCCGAAATTAGGTATGACAAACCCTTAGACATTTGCAAAACCCACCAAAACAAACGGAAAACTTGAGCATTGCTGTGTCCCTGCATAATAACACAACACGGCCCATCCTCTCCCTGAAAAGCCTTCGAGAGAACAAGAGAGGCCACTGCTTTTTTTATTTTATTTGGGTCTCGAAAAATCGGGATTCAGCCAACTTCACTCTCGTGCCTTCACACGGTTTTCACGAAATATGTTTTCAATAAAGCAAATTAGGACCACAAAATATGGTGCGTGGCACAGTGACCATAGTAACAATGCGAAAAACATGCATGGCATTATATGGGTGGAGAAGTTGGGGGGTGGGGGGTGTGCACGAGTTCTCCTTCTGTTGCCCTTGCGTTTCTGCCACGCAGACGGGCGACACGAGAAATGAACCATCTGCGTTCTTGTCGGTCGGTCAACCCAGCGTCAAACAGTCTGTAACTGAGCCCAGCTGTCTGTATGGAAAAGATGCTCCAAACCGAGTGGCTAGAAAGGTACAAAAGAAACAGCAAAAAGTGAGGAAGAAAAAAAAAAAAACATGAGACAAGGCAGATGCAGATGTTACTTTGTTTAAGCTACCATCTAAACTATAGCTTGACCTTTCCTTGTCATTCACTTATTGGAGACTGCTCATGAACACAAATGTTTGTTGCAGATGTCTAGGTTTTGTCCCAACTCATACATGACACGGTGCCCAGTTTTGTGTCCGACTGCTTGTCACCATGCTGTTTATGCTAACCAGATTAGGTAGATTGAAAAACCAACATAAAAAAGCCCTCAGCATTTACTGTCAGGGACTTTGCTTGTTGATGTATACTTTGAGGACAGTATAGTTTCCTAAAAATAGCATAAGATAAATAATTTAATTGTCAGTGAACAAATTGATGGATCGGAAACTGTTACCGATTTGTGGAGCGCAAGTTCAGAAGCACCAGTCTACGACAAAAAAACCCCAGAAAACAAGTTGAAGAAAATGGACATTAAAAGGGGTATTTGCTACTGTAAATCCTACATAGTCCTGTCACATTGCCAAGGCCCGACTCAGCAAAGCCCACAAGCTTCCCATAGAGAAACAACCATTCTATAAATGTATATACAGAATCTGAAGGGCAGAATATTTTCTGTGGCAAACCTTGTTTTTTTTAAATCCTTCATGTTTAGGCTTAAATTTGGATTCATGAAAGGGTGTTTTCATTCCAGGTATTTTCATTGTCGATTATCCTTCGTGGATTGTAGTCAAGCGGTAGCAGTTCACGTTTGCCACCCTCACTGGGTAACAGACATGGCAGAGACTTTCTGGCAGCGTTATGGGGGAAGAGGCCTCATGGATGTTGAACAGAGGGTTGTGGTGGGCTCTGGACACCTCGCCAGGCAGTCTTTAAACCTTCAGCTTCTGTCCACACAATAAGACGTTGGGCATGCTGCTTGTGAAGAACACATTTGTTAAGAAACTGGAGGTGAATGTCAAGTTTACAACCTCTCTGCTGCAGTGTGTGGCCTTTTCTACTGTATAGTAATCTGCGGTTATTGACTTGCCTTTATGACGGTTTGTGTGGATAATACATCATATTTGTAATAAAAAAATGTATCACAGTAATGAGTCACACCATTCCGAGTATGAACGTATTTTATACGAAAGAAAATGTATACTCCATTCCCAGTATAGATAAAGACAACACTGCATGTAAACGCAAAGCTCTACACTCAGTATCGTCTATATTCATGTGTTGCACACCCATATAAAAATTCTACAGATGCAGAAGCAATATTGATGTTCAAAGTTTGAAATTAGTTCTTGACTTTAAACAAGGCCTAAGTGCTGTTTTGTGTAAATTACACGATAGGCCTTGGAAATGTGATTACCTTAAACAGTGTCAATATGATGGGCAGAATAGCTTTCCTCGTCACGCGCCACTAACTAGGTTAGTTATACCATGGGCCTGATATGCTAACTAAATGGGAATTCTGTACCACATGTTGTATAAGGTTAGCTAGATTGCCAAGTTAACTAGTTATTATCTAATTAGCTGGGGGGAAAAGACACAAAATGTAATTGGGGCGGACCTGAGTGGCATGTTAACAATCAACCTTGCCCACAAACAAGGTGTGTGCATTTCGAAAGCAGTGTGCAAACGCTGGACACCAGGATATTGTAGTTGGAATGAGATCTTCACAGTCTGGCAACGCAATGGTGATCTATGGATGTAAAGTTCCCAGAACATTCCCATAATGTCAATTTATTAATAAACAAATGGAAACCACAGGGAAATGTTGCATTGATGTTCTCAAATTCACCCAAAAAATTTCTCAAAATGATGGGATTCTACCTTACCAAAATAGCAACGTTGTGTAAAGATTCTCTTTTAGTCCATATAAAAAAATCTAAATTCTGTAAAAGTAGCTTTTCCTAGAACCGAAATAAGAGCCTTTAGGGAATGTTACGGGACCTTTTGGGTTAGGTGTGTATAGTGGCACTGACTGAGACAAGAGAAAATAATTGTTTGGAATGCAACCCTAGGAGTTGAGGCAGAAATAATAAAAAGGGAGACAGACTGTAAATATACACAAATACTGTTTATATAGGTTTGCATCAAGCTTTTTTATCCTTTGCCTGTGCATATTAACTGCACTTTTCAGTCCGAGATGGAGATGGACATTACAAATTAATAATGTGCTTTCAGATTGGATGTTTTTTTGTGGCTACAATCTTGTTACATGATCCCACTGTGGCCAAGTTTTTGCAGGCAACCTGGTTTTTGGCTAAAATGGCCTGGTACTTGGTGAAGTTCATGATTCTGTTTCCTCAGGGCAAGATTCTATTGCCAGCTAAACCAAAATAGCCCCATAAAATCAAAGATCCACCCCCCAGCCTTTATAGTAGGTATGAGGTACTTTTCTCAAAATGACTATTTTTCAAAACCAAACCTATACTTCAAGTGCCAAGTGCAAGCTTTAGGCGTTGATAACGCCTATGGACTTTCTGGAGGGTACAATTCAAAATCCTCTCAGCGATGTAATCAAAAACCCTGGTGATAAAAGTGTGGTTGGACAAAGGCCTTAGTGTTAAAACAATGAAATGATCACGCTGAACACTGTAGTGAGAAAAACAGCTGCATGCCTAATAATGACACCAATTGAGCTCTGCTGTAAACCCGTGGTGAGTAATTGACGTGACGGCGAACACGCCTCCTGTGTTTTTTGGGGCGTAAAGTGAGCGGTGTCTGTGCATACCCCTGGTGGGCATGTCCCCCCTCTAGCATTTACATTGCAGACAATGTGTGAAGCTTGGGGGAAATGTCTCAAGTGTTTATAACACTTGGAACACTTTTGAGTACAGCTGAATTTCTTCTTTTTTTTTTTTGGAGTGTTACATTTAGGTTAGCAGAACTAGAATGGCCCAGCAGATATATCCCCCATATAGAAATATGTGACTTTAAACAAAAATATTGGCAATATAATATATTTAAATAATATAGGTCACGCCTCTGGATGAACAATACTCTTCATTTACAAGTTTGATGAAAACCTTTGCCATGACTGCCACATGAATTTCCACTCGTCGCACTGTGGCGAATGTCTTTATTTTATCCACTGGGAGCTGATTGATTCTTGAAATCAAAGTTCGGTTGTGGGGTGCCCGGGCACTTTGGGGAAACGTCCAAATGAAGGGAAGTCCACAGCCTAGTAGCAGTGCTAATCTGAGAGCAAACACCATTGGCTGTGCTACTGCTGTCTCGGCTATGGCTGTGGAAAGGGGGAAAACATAACATCGCCCTAATAATACGCATACACTGTCCCCACGCAACCTGTGTTTCTCCGACATAAACCTGCACTCGCTGTAATAGTCCTAAACCACTTATGGCAGAGGAATCTGAATTCAGACCAACAGCCGCTGTTTTCTTACCAGGAAACATTTTCTCGAGCTTCTAAAGCAATAAACAACGCGGCTCAATATTACCAGAATAGCCAAGTATATGGAAACAATTATTGCAGAAAAAAAAGAGGACGTAATATATGTCTATACTGTCAATGCAATATTGGCTGTAAGTTTAGACAATAAAACTATCTAATCCTTCATAACTCAATACCCCAAAGCCAGCGGGCCTGTTCTAGTCCATGCTCTTCAAACAAGCCAGGTTTTGTTTCTTGAACTAAGATGAGGGCCTGGATCAGAACTGGCCCTATTTTAGACACATCTGTGCAACGTGATCTCCAAGATACAGGAGATTGGTGTCACTCCTTGAAGCCTTTGTCGAACAGTGTACAACGTATTAGAATCAGGTCTTATTGAGTTCAAGCTCACTTGAGTGAGACACATTAGGAGTAGGAAAAAGGGATTGGTCTCTTCTGTTTCATGTGGCATTGCTCTGGACTATGAAACATTGAAATTCTGTGTCCAAGAACTTGGTCTAAATGAGGCAGAACATTAATAAAAAACGGTAATGTTGCCCATTAGTTGAATTGGTACAATTCTGAATTTCTCAGTTTTGTAAATGAGACCCAATGTGGACTCCTTTATTCTGAATTGTCCAAAAAGCGATGGGACTATTTTTACCCTCTGTAGTGAGGACCTCCAGACTAACATAATTGAGCAATTTTTCTGGTGAGGATATTAGTTGCCAGACATTTTTTTTTTTAGGATTACTCTTCAACATTTATTTAGTTTGACAGAACCCTGTGGTGGGGAACCAAGGTTCTGCAATCTCTCAATTTTTCAGGGAGCTTCCTCCAAAAATACACATCACAGAGGGTCTTCCTGTGTCACCCCTCACCAGACTGAGACAAACTATATACTGACGGGCCAAATCACCCCAACTGTTGACCTGATTTCAGACACAGGAATATCAAATTGCAGTGAGACAGGTTTAACTGTTATGTGGTCATAGTATTCTGCTTAATTATTTTAATTGCCTGATGCGTTTGTATGTTCTAAGCCACTGCATACACTCAGAACTGGACAGTATTTACGGTGCACCAGAAAAAATAGACACTTTTTATTTAAGAAGAAGTCCGCCGTTCTTGGGTCACAATTGTAAATTAGCCCAGTTGAGCCAAAATAGTCCCCGAAATGTGTGTACTATGTCACGTATGTGCCTGTATGCTAAATTAAGTATAATAGTGATTCTACTCATAGGATATGCACATATAAACGACATATTACACATCCAGCCCAAAATGGGAGATTTTACAAATGATATTGTCAATCACAAAAGTCCCAGACTGCGTATTTAACCCTCTAATAAAGGAATAGTCCTAGAAACAACAAACAAGCCTAAATACATGGGAAGAAAATAAACAATACATGGCAGAAACTCGTGCGCTGACAGGAGGGGCTGGATCTCACCACACAGTTAAACCAAGGGAGTCTGCCAGGAAATTGATAGCAGGAAAAACAACTCATAACGGACCATTTGACTCTTGTTTGGTCCTCCGTAGCTCACATCATTGACTAAGTTTGGAAAATCAAATCAACATGCCGTAATAACTGCAGTGAAACGGACACCTACGTGTTATAGCGTTTGCCTGAAGGTAGGTTACAGGGGTGTCAGATGCTTGTCTTTTCGAAACGGGCAGCCCACAACGAGGTCTGTCGGCAAGGCTTACCGTCTTTCATCATGTTAAATTACAAGCCGTTTATGAGTACTCTAAAAGCTGAATAGAAACCTCTAATTTTGGATAGCATGTGCGAGTTGTAAGAACTGGTAAAATAAGAAAGAGTGCAGAAGGGTGGCCAGTGGATTTGAGCTTTCAAATATGCCTCCCATGTGTACTTTATGATGTGTATTTGTTTAATAGGTGGCTTGGGATTATGTATGGTGGAGGCCATCTAAAATAAAATAAACAGTAGTGCAATAAAAGGTAAACAGTTAGAGGCTGTTTAGGTGGATGAATAAGAAACATATTGTGTTCTTTCAAAAAGGTTTTTGACCACCAACAACCCTGATTATTACCCACGGGATCTTTTAGTAAGCATAATCACTCCTTATAAATTGTACTGCATTGTTGGTATACCTACACATGTTCCCCTTAGCTGGAATCAAGTGTTTTCATAATTTTGTTTTGACGTCTCTACGGCAACAGACAACAGTGACCTTTGAACCCAGGCAGGAAAAGGGCCATGGCCAAGATATGGCTTTTGAAACCCAGTAGGTCCTATTCAGCATTGCCTCCTAAAACTAATAACCCTAGGTCCATGTTCTTTGAACCGGACCTCCAAGGTTAACACCACTCTTACTTTGGAGTGTGATATATAGTTTCACATTTGTCGTTTTTATAGAGCCTTTTGCTCTTAAGGTTACGAGAGGACAATTCATAGGAGGCCTAGATGAAACATCTTGAAAAGCAAATACAGCGTAATGTAACCAATTCTGTTCTTAATTACAGTCCAGTATACATGCACCTTTATGGTAATGTGATAATTTGAAATTGTAATAACCCAGGAACTCTTACCAAACTCAACATCCCTGCCAAGCCCTTAATTCAGCCACCTCTGGTCTCTAGGCCATCACATCCCTAAGGGAGGGCAGGTTCCACTCAGCCAAGTGGAGCATGCCATCCCGATGGTGAAACCTGTTTCTACGACAGCTGCTATACCATCTCCTGAAAATAGTCTAAACCCTTCCTTTTTATATAGCATCTGACATAGGTTCCTTGGTGTTGAAACCAAATAACACTCTTAAAGGACAACATCCAAAAGTATATAAAAAGAATGCAGAAATAATAATGGACCCATCATACTGTTATCCTTCTGAAATTATTATGGTCATAATAGTTCTGGCTAGCAACATAGTACAGTGTATTTTCACTAGACTGTTATTAGGTCCATATTATGTCACGTGTGGCCCAGTGTGTCAGAGCTGCTATTTCTTGACAGTTGGCAAACTCTGTTTTATGACAGGTTGCAACCGTATACTTCATTTACGACAAATGACTACCTTCTAACTATTATAAAAGTATCTGTGAGTTTTTGCTATGAACTAAATAATTTTTCAAACCTTCCATATTGCTCTGGATACATAATATGTTGTTTTTTTGGAGGGATAATCTAAGTAGAATGGCATACCTCAGTTGGTCATAAAAAGTTTGAAAGTGAGTAGTTTTCAGTACATGAAGTGGGAATCAGCACATACGTGACATGGTACGCAGACATCGGGGACCCTTTTTGGCTTGACAGTACCCCTTTTAAGACCAGTGGCCAAAAACCCTGGAATATACCTCTATTGCCATAATGTGCAGACTTTTGAGGATACTGTAGATTCCCAGTGTTTCGGGAGAGCAGCAGTGGTCCGCGGAGAAAGTTTGAGTCGTGAAATGTCATGTCAAAGGTTCAGAGGAGCATCTGAGTCGCAGCGACGTGTTGGTTGGCGTTCGCACGTAAACACGTGGCCTGAGGAGGCGTGATGATCCGTGAAGTCATCAAGGCTCTGCCCGGACATCGACGCCGATGGCCGCGCTTCCAATGGAAAGTTAGTGGGGAGACACAGCCCTCTCGGCGAGCGTAGTGTTGCACGTGGAGTTTTCGGTGGGAAGCTGCTCTTTAAGTATAACAAATAACTCAATAAGTCGAACGTGAGCTTACGGTGAGCCAGTGCAGATGCTGTCAGGAAACCGCGGATGCCGTCGCGGGGCCTGCTGATGGCCACTCAGTCTCGCCGTTGTTGGTTATGAGAATCCAACGCCGGTCGTTTTCCACCGGGACAATAAAGAACGCATTTAGACGGACGTGGACTGATGCGAGACATCCGGAGGGAGGGAGCGCTAAACTGCAGCTGTGATAGAGCGTCATCTTCTCCCAGCTGTTGCGTGTCCATTCGTAAATCCTGCCTGACTGGAGATAGAGAGTCGCTAATAATGGCGGTGACAATAACGACCGCAATGATCGTGTAGGCCGTGATGAATAAATAGACACACTTTGACCTTTGACGAATTCGGTCGTCTCGAAAACAAAATTCGTCACCCGCACAAATCAGAGACCATGCACACGTTGTCTGGGCAGTTTTTTGAGAGGCTGACTCTTTCTCTGCCTGGTTCAGGATGAGAGGGAAGCTGCGGTCACAGCTCAATCCATCCCATATGGCAAGGACGTGAGGGCTGGGGGATAAGTGTAATGAATGGGGGGCCGAGACTACAGCCCTTCCATTTGGTCACAGCGGAGTGCAGTTGCGCTAACACAAGTGAACTCATGAGGGCCTTTGACTGCCAGAGCGTTTGGTATTGGGCAATTAAACTTGCATTTTAGTCTTGTCCAAAAGGCTTGACAGTTGTGTAGTTCTCTGGTGAGTGATGGCATATAATACATGCTTAGGGAATGTTGCCAGCTATCCTCATTCTGTGTCCCTGTTTCATGTCCTGTTTGAATGGAGGCAGGCAAGGAAACCCACAAGACGCTCGTATCAACCAACTCCTCTGAGGCAATAAAACAAGAAGTATAAGAGTCCGCTTATAGAAGTTAGGAGGGTAAACTCTGATCTTTCACAGCTGGGATCATCCCTTGTTTTTTGTCAATGCGCAGAGGAGCACAAACTTTCCTTGTTTTGTGGAGAAAATCCCTCTCAGAGTATACATTTCAACTGGGAGTTGTTTGTAGGACGAGGTACTTAAAAGTGCCAGATATTGGATCATAGGGCAGTTATTTGTGCGATTACCTCATTCCCACACGTGCTCGCATGCTATGTTGAGACTGACCAGTACTGTATATGGAATGCATATACATACACATCAAAACAACACCATGTCTTTTAATGCAACCTATTGGTGATTTAGTCTGCGGTTTATTCTGGCTCTTACTTCTTTGTTCTTGAGCAAGCACATTATGTAGGAAAGGCCCATCTGTGCAGTTGGGCCTAGTCAGGCATGTTCAATATAAATACAATAAATTGATCCTCATCATCATTAACTTTTAAAGGGGAATAAATTAATGTGTACAGAAAAAATACAATCCTGCTGTAGATTGAGACAGACACATTTAAAGAAGTCAAGACCCTCTTCTGGTTTGTTCTGCTGCATCCTGCTTGTATGAGGATTAACAATGCAAGGACGAGGTGTAACAGCGGATGCAATGCAACTCTACAGGGCTACATTTGTCAATGCTACTCTACAGGACTACATTTGTCAATGCTACATCTTCAGTGAGAGCCTAGTACTCCCACCACAGTGTCTTTGAATTCCTACTGGACAGTTGTGGAAGGGGCATGACGCGTGATTGGCCAGGTTGCCCTATGTGCTGGCTGGGACATTTGTGTGCTAATCTATCCAGTCATGATAAATGAATTAGCAACAAGAACATATAAAGTTCACCGTTATGGATTTATGGATTGACGGCATACAAAATATATGTAATAAATCATAAACTCAGTCCAGAACACAACAAAATGCGTTGAAACTATAAGGGTCTGAATACTTTCAGAAGTCACAGTACGAGGGTTCAGTAGAAAAAAAAGCCATTTGCTCCGAACTGGTCATGGAACGTTTGGACCCAATGGGAAATCACTTGTCTGCAAACACGGACATAGTCCCCAGGCAGGCTCTCCACGTTTAAAGGACACCCCCTCTCACTATCTAGTCTCACACCCCGACTTCAGTTCAATTACACCCTAGAAACCCACCTTCCTTGTACCTTTCTTGAATTAATTACCAGACGTCCAAAACGTGTTCCTAATAAGATCCTGGCCAGAAGACGGATGGCAGCTGAGGCCACATTACTGGCAAAATGTCTGTTTGATTTGGACTGCCTCTCCAAGCATCTCTAAAGGTTTCATATTTTACTGTGAAGTGTCTCTGCATACAGAATCTGCCCCTTGTTAGCTTTGATATTTTTTTCATTTTTCACCTCAAATGCATTGAAAAAAAGGGGAAAAGAACGCGGTTGAAAAGTGTTAAATCTTACAAATATAGCAGGGAGAATTCATACCATCCAGGAAACACGAAACTGGTGTGCACCTATTTTATAGGTTTGTGGTTTTGGATGTGACAAGACTTGACAATTAAACCACAAGATAAATGAATACCTCACATGGAAGGTTTCATGTTTGAACCTCATCAATTTGAATACATTGTTATTGTGGTGAAAGGAGGAAAGGGAAAGATGTTGAGCACCAATGAGTATAAGAATCTAGTGCGTATTGAAATGCCATGTGTAGCGTTGATACTGCCTTGGTTGTTGTGTGGGCAGGTGGTTAAAAAGATTTATAAAGAGGATGGTCTGCCCTTCTCTGTATTAGTGATGCAGTATCTAATCTGATCCTCAATGAGCCAGGGATTTCCGGGACTTACTTCCAATAGCGAAGTCACTGCCTGTGATTCTAATCATTCAAATAGACATGTTTGACATTACAATTTTACAATAAATAATATTGGCTCAGAGTCACATGTTCTCGGGTTCGTGGGATACTAACAATATCCTGCTTGCTACGATTGTTCCTAGCCAATAGTCCTTGGAATTCAAGTTAGCTAATGTTTTTATTCGGATGCTTGAAAATAGAGGAGAGACCCCGGGGAAGACCTAGGACACGCTGGAGGGACTATGTCTCCCGGCTGGCCTGGGAATGCCTCGGTGTCCCCCCAGAAGAACTAGAGGAAGTGTCTGGGGAGAGGGAAGTCTAGGCATCCCTGCTTAGACTGCTGCCCCCGCGACCCGGCCCCGGATAAGCGGAAGATGATGGATGGATGGGTGGATGGATGCTTGAAAATATGGTTTCTTGAACATTTAATTTGAGTAAATGCACACTACATTTCTAACTGCTGGGTAAAGTAAGCTATCCATGCTAAAGATGCTAGCTAAAAATGCTAAAGATGCTAACACTGGGAGGCAGAAACGGGCTTCAATTATTTTCCAGTCTAATTCAGATTTTGCATGTGGTAGGCTACACATGTTAGGTGGATGGATGTGGTCTCTGTAAAGCTATATTTCTCAGCACAGCACAAGCCTATGTGTCCTTTATGCCGAGGCCAACCCTAATCAAAGATCCAAAGCTCTGGTGTGATCTGGCATTTATTTATGGCCCTGTCCACAGCCAGAGCATATCATCCTTCATGCAACAATTTCAAAAGCACGTTGTAGTCCCTCACTGCTATTTCATGGCTACAATTATCCTGCTACTTTGGATACAACCTAAACGCGTGAGGTCATCCCCAGTGTAGTCACACACAGTATATTGTGATTGCTTTGGGTGGCTTGAAGTCCACCACCTTGAAATGACCTTGTACATGTCATATACAGGTGTGAACAATATGGGACTTGTGGCGTATTTGACCAAGTCAACTCTTCATAATCTGCAAAAAACAAATGTTCAAACATGGTCAGCCCTGAAACTCTCAAATGACCGTGGTTTCATTTTAGTCGTAAATTGGATGATGGGGAATACTGTATGATGTCATAATTCATTTAATGGCTCTTCTAAAACGTACACTGTTTGGCTGCCAATTTGAGCATAAATCTCTACTTCTACAACTGGTATGCATTGAATGTAATAGGAAACTTTAAACTTAACCCATTCAAAGCTTTTCCAACAAAAACTGATCTGGAGATTCACGTTGTTTGGAGATTCAGGGAGTAAGTTTATCTTGCTACTCCAACAGTTGTGAGTTGGGACCAGACCAACTACGCCCTCATAAAATAACCAAGCTTTATCAAACTGATCCAGTCTGAAAGATTGGTTTTCAATGAAGTTGTTTCAAACAATTTCTCCCCCTTGGATTATGGTGTAAATAAATATAGACATATACAGTCATGTGAAACAGTAAAAGTTTTTTCTTGGACACATGGATGTGTAATCTTCCCTTCACACTATTAACAGATGAAGATAAACTAATTTAATAAATGTCACCGAAAGATTTTACTTTGCAATCATGTATTAACTGAAAATCAATAGTAAGTTTTGCCCCCTTTGGCTGAAATAACTTAATGTAACGATTTCTTAAGGATGTCTATGAGTCTCATCCATCAACTGGGACGATTTTTGCTCACTCGTCTTTACAGTAATCTGTCATGTTCGAAGGCTTTTGTGCATGGGCGGCCCTCATGAAGTCCCTGCACAGCATTTTGACATGTTCAGCTTCAGATTTTTTGACAGATGGCTTCACATTATCCTCAAGAATTCTCTGGTACAATATGGAATTCATGGTTGACTTAATGATGGCAAGTTGGCCAGGCCCTGAGGCAGCAAAGCAACCCCAAACCGTAATGACTACCTCTCAATGCTTTGCAGTTGGTATGAGGTTCTTCTGCTCAAAGGCAGTAGTTTCGTTTTCACCAAACATGGTGTCTGGGATTGCGACCAAACAACTCCACCTTTGACCCATCTGTCCAGAGCACATTGTTCCAGTAATTTTGGTGTTTATCCAGGTGTGCAACCTTCCATATGGGCCAAGATAGTGAATAATTCTTTTGGACAATTGACTCATGAACTTCAACACTGATAGTTGTAAGCAGTGCTCGAAGTGGGGCGGTACCTGCACTTTTTCATGCATACCGCTACTTCTCACATGCAGCCGGTACTCTACCACTGACAGAAAAAGCGTCAGTGTCAGAGAGATTTGTAATGACCTAACGTAACGTTACATAAACTACACTACCCAGAGGGCAATACGTGACTTACTAAAGATCTTGACAAATCCCGTAAAGGCAAGCAGTCGGTTCACCCTATCAGGAGCTGTCTGATGGCTGCGTCTTCCGCCTGAGCGTAAACATATTTTTCACTGGTGAAATCCAAATCCAAACTAATACAGAAATTGTAAGTCATGTTAGCCTGGCTTCAGAAAGGCAATAAAAGAACGCGTGTGCCAGAGCTAGACACTGTAAAAATCTCAAATGTAATCATATGCAAATGAAAGAGAGTACCGGCAAATTTTTTTCCCCACTTCAAGGACTGGTTGCAAGACAACCATTGTATCATCCTTAAATACTTCTATGAGCATCTCTCAGTCAGCTCTTGGATTTGAATTTGATGGCATGATTTGTGCTATGTAGATTGTCATTGACCTGGAGTTTTCCTCATTTGTAGATTATTTGTCAGACAGTGGAATGATGTATATCAGATTGCTTGGAAATGTGTTTCTAACTCCTCCCAGACTCATGGGCATCAATAATCTTTCTTCTGAGGGCCATGGATAGCTCTTTTGATCTTGGCATGATGCTTTACCACACACCCACATGGTTAAGATCAACCGAGACTAACTGTTTCATCTTTATGGAATATGCTAGACCATCCCAAATTACTTTCTAATGATGTTCTATTATTATGTGCCTGATTCTAATTTTAGCCATTTTATATGATGATAAAGGTAGGGGTGCACTACCTTTTTCTGTGTAGGGAAATTGCATTTCTGTTCATTTGTTAAATTGGGTTACCTTTACCAAAGGATGTGGTTGAAATTTAGCTTTATATATCTGTGTATCCAAATATGTAAAAAAGGCTCTATGATTGTGTTCTCCATTAAAGGTGTACAAATCAATGAATACATGTTAGCAGATTACAAAACACATTTCAAGAGGCACTGCAGACAAATTAATATGGCACTGAATTAGAAAATACTCAAATATTTCTGACAAAGCCTGCTTATTGTTGGATATATTTAATTCCTCTGAGAAATTTTCTACGGGAAAAATGTCTGCTTTTGGGAATGTTCCTCTTTACTATAATTTTCACAGTCAGCAATATCTCAAAAAGCAAAAGGGGAAAATATATAAATTCTAAAAAGCTTCAGGGTGATTGCCAGAATTGTAATACTAACTAGTCTACTGTGCTAAATCAGCAAATTTTACCGCTAAAGTATTATCCTCTGGTTGTGACCTCTGACAAAATGCCTGGACTACATCTTCTCTTTTTAATCCGTTTTTTGGGGGGGGGGGGAATAATTACAAATGTACTGGCAGATGCACAGATCTGTTTTCTCTTAGTTCATGTAATATGATGTGACCATCTTTGCTACACTAAAGTCATCATCTGTTTGTAACCTCTGCTGGCTTTTTCAATACCCCCAAGCTCAAGTACATTCTGTAAGTAATTAAGAATAATTTACTCTCAGGCTTGATGTAAACCATATTGATATCCCCTCATCTCCTCTGGAGAAGCGTGTTGAGGCAAAACACGGGCTTGAAAGTTGTAAACATGAAGAGGAGACTGTTAGGAGATAATTACAATCATTATTGTGATTCATTCATTGTGAAGTATGCATATCCTATCCATGAACTCAACAACAGAATAATGATCCTGACTGAAGGAATTTCAAGCATCTTTATTTAATCACATACAGTAAGGCTAAGTGTACCTAAGTGGATGCTGTAGGAACTTAAGGTAACAGCATTTCTAATGATGAAAGGACACTCCCCCACCATTTTCACTTAGTGTTTACAAAGACAAAACCTTAATATCTCGTCACTCTTGCACATTCAGCTTGCGATCAAGAGTTCTGTCTGGTCGTGGGTGCGGCAGAGCGGGTTTGGGAAACCAAGACTTCATCTGTGCCCAGGGAATCTGAGGCAGTGTGTCGGTCTGTAACGGACTAGTGTCTCGCCACCACATATTCCACAAACTGTGGCCTCTATGCTTGCTCAGGTCTGTGGCTTTAGAGGATGTCGTCCTCCCTTTGAAAATGTCATCATTAAGCTGGACATGTCTGTGCCGTGTCAAGACTTTGGGGCCATTTCTCATCCCGTGGACCGGGGCCATCACTGAATCGGCCCAGAGCTCCGAGTTGCCTTCCATAGCCCTGGCTGCATTTCCAGCTATGACGGCTTTGTTCTTTCAAGGCCACAATGAGCCTGCTAATGCAATCAGCGCAACGCTGGATGTAAAATATAATAGGGAAAGGAGCAGGAAGAGTTATAGAGCTGGGATGAATAGTTTCCCCTTTGAGTTGGTTCCGTTTTCATTCAATTTATTGCTCTCAGCCAGCTCCTGACCAGAGAACTCTCTGTTTCAGCTCTGACTATCCCAGTGAAAGCATCTCTTTATCCAGACCCATCGCTCTGCCTGTCCCTCTGACAAATGTGGCCTGGTAAAATCTATTTGATTTACAGCTTCCCTGTAAATAAATGTATGTTTTAAAGATATTTCCTTCTATGGCTTGTGATACATTTATTAACGATTTAATCCATTTTTGATTTCTTTTGGATGCATTGTTCTAATTCATTGGGAAACATTGTCTTGCAACTCTTGTCCAGATGCCTGGAACAGTCCTTTGTAAAAAAAATACAAAATAAAAAAGTTGGTGCCAATGATCCAGTATTGCATGTTGGTACCTTTCTTCCTCTGCGTCGTTCCTCATCCACAGATACATCACTGTATGGAATTCCCTCAGCAAATCCAAACAATCTGGAAACTTCCGACATTTATACACCCAGTACCAGGCCAAAACTGACACATCTCACAGTTGTCATGATGCCGGTGAAATGCATAAAGGTGCCCTACAGCAATATCTGAACATTGTAACACTGTATGTATGGTCCAAGTTGTTGCCTCCAGGGCACACTGGCTGCTGCAGGATGAATTTGAATCCAACTCACTACTGTTTCAGCAGCACAATCTCTCCCCCACCTTGCCCCAGAGTCTCATAAAATTACGCCTAGTTATTAATCATAGGTTTTCTAAAGACAAATGTCCCCAGAGTCCCAGAGTAATGGTAACACTCCACTCATTAGTTTGGTTGATAAACCATGCCAGTGTCGGGCATTAAAGTGAAAACTACATTTTGTACAAAAACCAACTTACATGACACAAAACAAAGGGGAGTACAAAAAACTTAGTACAGAACGCAAAACAACGTCCAGCACGAAAAACAACAAACGGTACAAAAAACAACATGCAGTAACAAAAAAATTATAATGTGCCGTACAAAAAACAACAGAGTACAGAACAACATGCTGTACAAAAATCAACATGCTGTACAAAAAACAACATGCTGTACAAAAACAACGTACAGTGCAAAAAACTATGTGCAGTGCAAAAAACTATGTACAGTACAAAAAACTATGTGCAGTGCATAAAGAATAACATACAGTACACAAAACGACATACAGTACATAAAACAACATTCAGTAAAAAAACAACATACAGTACAAAGAACTATATCCATTACAAAAAACGATGTACTCTACAAACAAAATTATCCAGTACAATAACAACACAGTGCCGAAAACTATGTACGGTTCACATGCTGCTATTTTATCGCTGGTGAAGGGTGGTTAGGAATGGAATAAACTGTGTTTGTTGTTTGCTGTAACTTGGTTGTGGCAGATTCACCAATAATGATTCAGGCTTTAAAGCTTGGATCCTACTGTTAAACAATAACGACGTGGTCACCCAATCTGTGTTTTGGTAAATAGCTGAATTATGGATCTAGAGACAGACAGAGCTATGAAAACAAGGCCTGACCATCCAAACTGACGTACAGTAGTAAGTGCACATATTTTCATATTTTTCTGTACCATATTTTGTGGCTATACAGGTTTATTTACATTTCTGTTGTTTATATGGTAAAAAAAACAAGAGTAAACCAACCAGTTTTAGACTGAAAATGTTTTCTTTGATACAACTGCAAGGAGAAGCCCATTAAAGGAGTTATTAGTTTAACATAATGTCATCAGCTCCCCCCTTCCTTGAAAGAACAAAAGTGTAAAGGCCCCTCCTATATCATGTCATGTCATACCTGGACCACCCATTGAGATGTTTTGTTTAGTAAACAGGCGATACATTGGTTGAAAAAGAGAGTCAACATTTTGAACTCACTGAACATATGTGACTTGTAATGTACTGTGGTACATTATGGAAGTGTTCTCTGAACTCTGGTTGTCTGAAAGAGTGCAACAATTTACATTGATAGCGCCCAGAAATGCTTTTTTTTTAAACTACTATAGCCACATCATCATCATCTTCTGACAAAACACTTCTCTTACTTAGCTTCCTGCAAGTGTGTTATTCTGTGCTGGAGAGCATGTGATCCGTATTGTTTTGCCTCCCAAGAAATAGATGTTGTTTGGATAAGGCCTCCTGGAAGGGGTCACTAAGTGACAAATTACCCAAATTGTCTCAGTTAGGGTTAACTCAACACACATGCTGATTAAAATTAAATACATTTCGAAATATTACTTTTGGATATCCACGTGAGATGTGTTTAGGTGTGAAAACATTACTCACCTCCTAATATGCCCCCAAACTGCAAAACATCATTGTTTTTGAACTTCCGAATATGTTGGCGCCCACTCTCTCTACGGACCCAACTGGCATAGATGAAGAATGACATCATTAGAAGCAGAGTTGGGCTGATGGAATAGGATTCTCTGGTTCCAATCTCTGTGAAATAGAATATTTTCCACTGAGTCATGAAGCCATATATAAGTGCTGACACATACTCTACATCTCGCTTTCGGCAACTTCACCAGTAAGATAGCTCATTCGTTCATTGGTATGCCAGGAAGCTAGCTAGTTTCTTCGTTGGTATGCCAGGAAGCTAGCTAGCTTGCGAGTTGTAGTTGGCTTGCTAGCAAACGAGTCGACCATGCATAGATTCATAACAATACCCGTTAACTTTGAAATATCACAGCCCTTAACACTCTATAGTGCACACTTTTGTGATAAAATAAGGTTACTTCCCAATGGCACTCTATTATCTCCAGTTTTATATGGCCTGGTCTAATGTACTTTAGCATACATGGAATACCAAGGAATAGGATACCATTTGGGACAGTACTTTGTTTCACCATAGTCTGATAGCCTGTCATTTAAGTATTATGGTTTCCTTTTTGTTGGGTTTCAGCATCGCTGGCATTTGCACTTTAAACAAAGTTAGAGAAAAGTGCATTCAAGCTTCCTTCTCTTTGTTTCCTTACATTTGTATTTCATAATTACGTAATAGGTTTTAGTTAATGTATCTGGTTCACCTCAAAAAAACATTTTGGAACCGCCTTACGTTCTGGCTATCATCACATTAGCATTGAAGACCACTCACTCTGTCACTTCCACTCTAATGGTGAATTCATTTAATCATTTCATGAGTCTCGCATCAATGCATTTGGACAGGGCTGTACATACGAATGGTACATCTCAAGGATTTCAATGTGCAGGCTAAGTTTCAGTCCAACACTACTCCATATGTTTATTATGGCACACAAAAACTGTTCTGATCTTCCACTTCCTTTAACAAAAAAACAAATGTCACCATTTGGTAATCATTGAGAGATGAAATCGTACTTCAAATACTACACATGCATGTTTACTTTAAGTTTTAAGCCAATTTACCATTGACGTCAATACAATAACAGCTCACGTTCCACACAGACAGCTAAAAGTTACGAGTAGTTCGTAGTCCGCCTATTGACATGTCTGTAGACAACTATTGCGGTGACACAATGACTGTTGTACTGTGGTGAAACATCCAATTGTCTCTGTCGTCACGTAAAAATATGAACACAAAATGACAGTCTCTGCATGACATCAGCAGCCCGGGACTGCAAAAACATACTTACTCTATTCGCTTTAAAACGGGAAACCTGTACCATCTCATGTTCGTGAAAACAACCGTTGAAAGACGTGAAGAATAAATGTGTCTCAACCAGCAGCACTCCACAGCGCACTAGACGAAGAAGGAACTACCTTTTGGGAGTCATCCCTGAATGGATAACAGTTTGAGTTACAGTTGAATTCTGAGAGTACCTTATTATTGACAGTGTAAAAAAAGTTTGGCTGCTGTTGAAGAAAATCAACTGACAACCTAATTCTTTGGGTGCAACTTAGACCAATAACACACACACAGTGTTTCTGAGTCTTAATAACGACGTCAGACTCCAGGCTAGCGGACACTCTAAGGGAAGCCATCTGTTTTCCAATAACCTAGTGGACACACTGTTTTTGGAAGAATGACTGAGTCTACCGCTGACCTTGGGTAGTCAATGTCCTCTGGACCAACTCTGGGAGCTGATTAGGGAATATCACTTCACCCAGACTGGCTGTGTGTTAACACATATCTACAGGCCACATCCGTCCGGCACTGGAGCTCATTTACCCACAGATAAATTTGACTGACAAAAGGTCATGAGAGCTGGTGAGTTGTGTTTGGTGGTTTTGGTTTGGGGGCCCTTGGTCCTCTGGCTTTAATGGTCCTGTGTGTCTCCAGCTAAGCGCTGAGGACTTGCTTTGCAGAGAGCATGAAGGGGAAGGAGGGCTGCACGAGTGTACGTGTGTGCCAGAGTGTGTGTGTGTGTGTGAGTGTGTGAGTGTGTGCGGATACATTCCAAGGGGGCCACAACCTCAGAATCAGATCTGGAGTGTGAGCTGTGATGTAGCTGAGCCAGGGGAGCAGTCGAGAGGAGACGTGCAATGTCGAGCCAGAATGATATGGGGGGGGGGGGGGGGGGGGGCTGCCGGTCAGCAGGCACTTCGCCGTCTAATGCCTGAAAACAAACCCTGGGCTGTAATCTTTGAAAATGGAGGAGCCATCAAATCCTCTGGGTCATTTTTGTAAGCTTTCTGTTGCCCAACATGCAAAATATGAATTATTCATGGCTCTACTGTGCTCGTCGTCGCATGAGAACAGCTTTCCCAAAGTACCGTCGCATCACGTAATTTCAGAATGACATCCATGACCATCAGAAACGCTGGCGCCACAGATTCATAAAACCACAAACCGTATTCATGGACTTGAATGAAAAAATCATTCTTCCAGAGAAAGACTTTGCAGTCATTAGTCGTAATGCAGTGATTATTTGGACGGTCACGGCCTTGCAAGTTCCATGTTCTGGTCTGTATTGAAACACTCGTGATGGGGCCTCTGGACCGACATCGACGTTTTGGCCAGATTAAAGATGAGGGGAGGCAGCTGCAGACAGGAGCTCACACCATCTCTGTGGGGTCAGGGCAAATGGTCGATTATATGACATGAAAAGCCTTTATGGTCTGACCTCTCTGAAGACTTTAAAGAGCCCGAGACTTTGACATTGACTTTGGCAAGCAGTTGCTGATTGAAGACAGGTCTTCATTATTTCCTGTCTACTGTATATGAGGAATGTTTACGACACAAACTGTGGTCAGAGAGTCCACAGGGAAAGACTGCAGAGGGCTGACTCGCAGCGACCCTACATGGCCCCAGATGCTTCAGGAAAAAAGTGCTCATTTGTTTTAACCTCATTATAAAACACTCCTTTGTCTACATTGGCTCCTTAGATATGAAGGAAAGGGAACGGAGACAAGTGTTCCAAGGGTCTGATTTGGAGCGCTCCTAATCACCTAACTCCTAACCACCTAGCTCCTAACCAACTAGCTCCTAACCACCTAGCTCCTAACCAACTAGCTCCTAACCACCTAGCGCCTAACCAACTAGCTCCTAACCACCTAGATCCTAATCACCTAGCTCTTAACCACCTAGCTCTTAACCACCTAGCTCCTAATCACCTAGCTCCTAACCACCTAGCTCCTAACCATTTAGCTCCTAATCACCTAGCTCCTAACCACCTTGCTTCAAACCACCTAGCGCCTAACCAACTAGCTCCTAACCACCTTGCTCCTAACCACCTAGCTCCTAACCACCTAGCTCCTAATCACCTAGGTCCTAACCGCTTAGCTCCTAACCACCTAGCTCCTAACCACCTAGCACCTAACCACCTAGCTCCTAACCACCTAGCTCCTAACCACCTAGCACCTAACCACCTAGCACCTAACCACCTAGCTCCTAACCACCTAGCTCCTAACCACCTAGCCTATTCATGTCACAAGTTCTCAGAAATCTAACCTCAGGTGGTGTGACATTGCTACAGCGGTATTGTATGGGCCATGTGAAATGTTGTCAATGTCATATCTCATGTTGAGCTCTTTGGAAACATACCTGACAATGTAGAATGGGATGCATGGGCTAACAAGCACAATAGCTTCACTTTGCATGTGTGTTATTTGACTTTTTTTAGTTTTTTGGGCCGTCTTGGGCCGTCCCTATTGTCTGTGTATATTAATAACACTGCACTTTCTGACGTTAACTCCCTCATACAGGTTTGACGCTATCCTACAACTAGCCCCTTACTAATTACCCTACCACATAGCTTTACAAAATATCTAGCATAACTTCTTTGACTTCTGTCTAATTCTTAACGGGTAGCGTGTAGGATCGATCCTGTAAAAATCACTACATTCTCCTCACTACATTCTGCCTGCAATGCAACTTTCACTATAGCAGCCCTTTGGTTTAAATGAATGAATTTTGCCAATTGCAATTATGTTATCTTGGGCTGTGGAAGAAGTATATTGTTTATTATGGATAATGACATCACCGTGACTTCTAAACTCTGACCCTTTTTACCACTCATCACCATGACCTTTACACTCTGACCCCCTTCAACACTCATAATGTTTAGCTTTTCACTGTGACCCCCTTTAACATTCCTCACTGTAATCGTTACACTCAAGTTAAATGGCCCTTCAACACTCATCACTTTGACCTTTACAATCTGACCCCTTTCAACACTCATCACTGTGATTGTTACACTCTGGTTAATTGGCTCTTCAAAACTCATCACTTTGACCATTACAGTCTGAACCCTTTCAACACTCCTCACTATGTCCTTTTCACTCTGGTTAACTGGCCCTTCAACACTTAACACTGGGATATTTACACTCTGGTTAAACGACCCTTCAACGCTCAACACTGTGACCTTTTCAGTCTGGTTGACTAGCACTTTAGCACTCAACACTGGGACCTTTACGTTCTGTTTTTTTTTTCGGGGGGGGGGGGGTTAACACTCAACACTGTAACCTTTGCACAGAATTTGTTGTAAGTCTTAAATCTAAACTTTTATTTGACCTATCTGTGTTTTTGTGCCAGTTTTATCACTACAAATAGGTTTCTATGCCTTATCTGTATTTTTTTTATGAGTGTTATCATGAAACAGAAGTTTCTATGACTTCTCTGTATTATTCTACAAGTGCTATCACTAGCCAGAGGTTCTATGACTTCTCTGTATTTTTCTACGAGTACTATCACTACACAGAAGTTTTAACAAGAGGCAGGGCCCCCATGGCCCAATTTGCATCTAGTCTCTCCAACACTCTGAACGGAAAATTGCATTATCAGACTCATGCCATTAAACCGTCACAACTGATTAGCGCATTGTTCAGGCACCTGGAAATGGCAAGCAGATAGAACTCTCTGTAGGTCTTTGAACATTAAATCTGTTTTCCAACCAGGCTAAAAATAGTATATTGATGAAGATATTCCATTATTTTAAGTCTACAAATGCAGTGTGGTGGATATTTCTTATAGACAAAGCCTTGACAGAATGGTGGTTTACCAGTTTGGTGCCTTTTGAGATTTTATCAGGCTTTAAAACACATTAAACCCATCTGAAAGACTATAGTTAGTGCAGATTTAAGGGCTTATTTACATTATGAGAGATAAAAAGATATGCTTATTTTAGTTTGCATCAGAGTTTGAATTAGACTGGTATGTTCGAGACGTACCACGCAGGTACGTTAGTCGACAAAATCTAGTGATTTCTGTGAGCACTGCACATAAACTCTGACACAATTTCTCTTCACACTTGCAAACATCCACGCGAGACTCAATCAAAACTGTGGCGCTCGCTCCCATTTGATATCTGCGAGTTTGCGCCACAAAATAATGTAAAGTCTCCTTTGATATTTCTTGGAAAAAGCATTTTTGTATTTTCCTTGTGTCCTTCTCTGTTTAAACTTTTGAGGACATGAGCCTGTGGACCACACCTCAGAACTACCAGGGCCAAAACTGGCCAATCCCCAGAGACTGGTTCCTCTCTGGGTTTCTTCCTATGTTTTGGCTTTTTAGGGAGTTTTTCCTAGCCACTGTGCATCAACACACATTGCTCGCTCTTTGGGGTTTCAGACTGGGTGTTGTCACAAATGTTTTGTAAAAGCCCTTTGTGACAACTGCTGATGTAAAAAGAGCTTTTTACAATAAATGTGACTGATTGATTGACATCTAGAATAATAATTTAGGACAGACAAATGGTTGATAAGGAAGTCATGAAAAAACTTCCTGACTATCTAACAGAGAACATTTGTTAGAAGAACACCATTTACAAAACTCCAGGTCTCCCTTGCAAAAGAGATTTTTAATCTCAATGGGCTTTTCCTGGTTAAATAAAGGATAAATAAAAAAAAAAAACACGCTCTCCAGACTAGATAGTGCTGGAAGAATGCAATTCATTTTTCTGTATAAATTAAGGTAAATCTATAAACATCCCTGTGGACTGACACGCTGTGATCTATCCTGTACTGTTTTAGTGCTAAATAATGCTTCTACATTTTGTTGACAGCTTTAGTTTGGACATGAACAGTTAAATTCAGAGTTGATGCAAATATTGAACTCACTAAAACTACAAACAGTGCAATATGGTCCTGCCTAATGTTTATGCTTTAAAAAGAGAACACAGAAAATCAGCTTAACACGCACTGTGGCTGAGAAATAGCATGACGGGATGTTGCATTCACATTCATCAAATTCCTCAACTACAATCCATCTCAGATAATTTATAAACAACTTCAGGATTTGCTGTAAATGTTTTCTTTTAGCTTGTGTTGAGGGTCCCCGAAAAGCTATGGCAACGCTACGTAAAAGTCCAATCTAGACATAACATAATAACATAATAAAACCTATACAACCGCAGTGGCTGGAATATATAATTCCTTTACTTCCTTGCAACAATGGTGACTTTCAGTTAGTTTTGATTCAGCGTTTTATTCCCAGACTAAATTTGAAATCCTGATCCTGAGTGACATTTTCAAACTGCTACGTCTTCTAGGCGAGTGAACGTGTTGTTGCATTTGGCATGACTTAGGTCATTTAGTCTGTCTTGAATGTACAACGAGGGAAACTTCTCAAGGGTTGCTCAGGCCAGAGGACTGTTGCGCTCCAAACTTACATAAATGCTCTGAGGAGCAAGGGGTTCAAATGTACACCCCTGATACACTTTAGCAATAAAGTGTGATAGCTCATTTTTTTTTGATTTACAACTAATATTCTCGCCTTTCCACTCTGACTACTTAGTCCAACGCAGAAAAAGGCTGATGATGATGATTGATGATAATAACACACACAGCAATGGGAGTAGCAAAATAATTTAGGATCCAAGTAAAATGTGCCTAGAGGTAAGCTCAGGAGCATCCAAGGACTGACAGATGAAACCGTGTTGATCTCACTGGATGTTTAGGGCCTGGGGGGGCTGCGTGTGTGTGTGTGTGTGGGGGGGGGGGGGCAGCGTCAATACAGTCAACGTATCCTCTGTCTCTGTTCTTGTCAAACACCCATACTTTAATTTCCTCCTGGTATTGGGGTGGTTGTGTGTGTGTGTGTTTATGGCACTAGCTTCACACTGTTGGCTCTACATAAAGGATTTAGTGAGAAGACTTAAAATGTAGACCGTCTGTGCTGAATTGGCGAGACATGCTGTCCGTTTGGCCTTTTGTCACCTGAAACAGCAACATTTAACCGCAAATTATTCTTCCATGTAAATATTTGTATGAATTGCAAATTCAAGAAAGTATGTCATGGAGCTTTTCAGGTTAGTTTGATCTGTTATCTGGATTGTATACAGGCTACGTTATAATTCATAATTTACTGAAATCCCACATTGTACAACCGATTATGTTATACTTCCTCGAGGTGAAAACCTTGGTTGGATTTTGGTGGCTCCCCATCACGGGTCGCATTTTATATTGCATGTCCTTTCTCTGACTTCTACAACCACCATGGTATTCGGAACTCTGAGCACTGCAGCAGCCTTGCATGCCGTTAGACCCTCTATTCTGCCTTGGGAGGAACATTTGAGTTGAGAAGTTGAGACAATCACTCGCATGCCATTTTGTACAGCAATGTGGTAGCCCAAATGAGCTGCCTGGCACAACAGTGTTCGTAAGACAGTTTTGCCGTAATTGCGTTAAATAACCACGTGATGTACCCACTGCCTAACCCAGAGTTTAGGTCAGGCATTAAGTTAAGGACATTTGCACAATTTCCTAACCAACCAATTGAAGCAACACAGGTCTGAAGGGATATCCCTTTACATACGGCAAAGTTGATCTTTTGAAATTCTTATTGAATCTGATGCCGCCATAGCAAACTATATGTCGCCATAGCAATGTGGAATGCGGTTCATTAAACTATTGTCGAAGTTGTCCGTTCCAGATTTTAGTTGTGCCCGCCAATTTCCACCCACTCCTTTTGAAATCCAATCAGCTTCTTCTCCTTGTTGCCATTGGAATTCAAAGATGGGGTTTATCCTCAGCACTGATTAGGAGGGGAAATAAAACCAAGGCATTTTCACATTACTTTCAGTCCTCTGTCCTGGGGTTGGCTTTGTCATTAGACTAAGAGTGGAATAATGTCCCATGACTGCATTTCTCTGCTAACCACATCTATCATAAAGGGTTGGTTTCTCAAACCTGTTCCATTATTTTTAGAGGTACGATGTTCCCGTGGCAATCACCTTCTCGTCCAGAGAGCCCAGGAATCCCAAGGGACAGTTTTTGGTGTCCTCTTATTTTGGCAAAGCATTAGATTCCTGTCGATTCCTGTTAAAATGCTACCACATAAACCACATAAGGATGTAAAAAATGTATCACCTAATTAGAAAAGATGGGGCTTGTATTAAATTAAATCCACCTCAATACGCTTAATAACAGGTTTCCAGACTCTGAAGACATGTGGATCGGTTATAACATAATTTTTCATCTAAAACTGAGTTCCACCATTTATTATGTTGTGCCTGTTCTTTGATAAGATTAATTTCTTTCATGGTACAGAGGCTATGGAAGAAGGATCAACATGTCGAATCTCCATTAGAAGAGCATATTCATGAGGCATAAAGGATTTCATATTTTGTCGACAGGTAATTATAGACTTATTTTTTAGCCTAAGCCTATCACTGGCAGAATTGAGATTTCTTCATGGCGGGCGGTTTCTGATTTACCTCCAAAAGCCTCCCTTGGGTGAGCTAGACCAGAATTATGCGAATCGAATCACTGGCTACATTGGGTTTCACTTTCAGGCTTTAGTCACGCTGCTAGGTTTTTTGACGCCCACCAGAGATTGCCTTTTCCTCCGGTGTTTTTACGCCACGACACAATGTTCATTTCCACCCACTCACTCAATGTACATGTGGATCTTATGAAGTGCTTTGCAGTAAACAGTAATGCAACCCGTCAGGACTGCGAGTCTAGTACAAATATACTAAATATATATATATATATATATATATATATATATATATATATAAATATGTATGTATTTATTTTCCCCACCCACATGGAGGCAGCACTCTCTCCCCACCCAAACTGAGGCGGTGTAATGAATGCATCCCAGCTGTTTTGTTTTCACAGGGGCAAATGTTAGAGCAGATTTAGGGAGTACCTGTGGCATGCTGGCAGGTACAGTGTACAAGGCAAAGCCCATGAGCTCTGGGGGCCACCCAGACACTGAAACACACACACACACACACACACACTACTCTCCTGCTTTCTCCCACCTGGAGAGAGGAGCATGTCCATGGTCCTTCAAAATAAACACAATCCATAAAAGTAAAATAGTGAAAATCCCCTTTAAATGTACGTAGCTTGTGCTAATATCAAGATGAGGCTTTTTCTGTAGACGTCTTTAGCGATTAAAGATAGATTGCAGGATTTTGAGCCGCTGGCTGTAAAAGTCACAGTGCCGAGCTCAAATTGGCTCATGTATGTGCTGATTTGTGCCGCATATCATCAAAACCACTCGCTTTCATATTTAGAATTTCATGGCTAGATCGGGAATAATAGTGTTCTAATCATATTTTATGCACCTATAAACAACATAGTACACATCTAGCCCCACATCTAGGTGTAAAAAAATATTATTATTATGTCCTGGAATGTCCTGCATGTCCTGGAATGTCCTGCATGTCAGTCAGTTGTCCTGCAAAGACAGTCAGTTGAGCTCACTCAGTCATACAAGTTCAGGTAGATGATTGCCATCATCATTTAATTTTGGAAAGCAAAAGGACTTATAAACATTGTGAAAATTTAAAAATATTTGTTTCATATTTTGATTGCAATTAATTATTGGGATATGGACGACAGCAGGTTTTTACAAAAAGCAGCTACAAGTATACACAAAAAACTTAAAAGACAAGTATTAACAGTGTTTTAATGGTATGGAAAAACATGCGGACCAGTGGGCTACTGTGGCTGCCTCAGATTTTTCTTGTGGCCCCGACCGCATCAAAGTCACCCATCCCGGGCTTGAATGCATCTCAAAGTTTCTCAGAGATCCCTGAAAATGTCTGCCATGATGTGGAATAGCAACGCAGTGGTGACTGAGGCCACGCAGGGATCACATCTCTACCCAGTGGATACCAGGCTCATGCTACGGGAATCTGAGGGTGGGTTCACCATGCTTGACAAAATTATTAAAAAATTCCTTTTGGATACTACTTTCTGGGTGGCTTGGCGATAATCTCAAACATGAGGTGATGTGGAGCGTGTCCAACACAAACCTCCCTCGAGACAGCGGCATGCCAGGGACACACAGAGGTTCGACCTGCCTGAACAAAATGTTTTCAGAAGGTATGTGAAGAAAATGCTACTTCTTTAATAGGGCAGTAGGCAATATCATGTAAAGCTCTTACTTTATAAGGCGGCGACCTTGTAACTTGGGTTGAAACCCCATGTGGTAAAAATTCACTTTCTGTTATGACAAAAATGGCCTATGGCTTTGTTACTGCACTAACCCCGTTGAACACAGAGCCCATTATGTCGTTCAAATTACACACAATTAATTTTAGAGTGACCCCCCCCCCCCCCCCATAGTTCCGAAGATGTTTGACTGGAAGGCTGAGTGAATGGCGGGCCTGTCGTTGGTGATGCATTGTGTGTGTTGGGGCCTGGTCGTCAGAGTTTTTTTTTTGGGGGGGGATGCAACCACACAGGCCCCGGACGCCCTGAGAAACGCACCCGCGTCAGGTGCAGCGTGGTCACCCTAATGCCCACTGACAGCCCGTGGCTTGGCCTCAGCCGCAGGCGTTCAGGAAGGCACGTCTTAGGTTTCGGTCAACTCCGCTTCGAGTCTTTCAGGGTGGGCGTGATGGGGTTCCAAACCCAAAAAACAGAAGCAGGAAGGGCCGCCACGCTGTGCCTCCAAAAGAGCCTGGCGAGGCGGGTGTCTCAGTGCCGGAGGACCCCTGTCCGTGTACATTTCACCAAGTAATTAGATTATTAATGTGGTGTGAAATGAAACGAGATGGGGGGGGGGGGGGGGTTTGTTGACAAAACCGCCTCTCTCTGAGGGGAAGCCCTTCATTCCACAGTGCCAATAAAGCACATGGTTTCCTTGACAAAGCCAGTTTTACAATGGAGTCGTCGTAAGAGCCGCATCCAAGGTCCATCCGCAGTGCTCGTATAAACAAGTTCCTCACAATTACTTTATTTGACCCCACGTCTAACTCCCGGCTGCTCTCACGCTCATTACAAGGTTATTTCAAAATAAAACAATTATTCATAGGTTGCACATGGGGGTGTATTTCCTACCCCCCAAAGCTTTGCAATAGCTTCCAGCTGTCTGTTTAGGACTCTGGGAATATTTTTCAGCCCCAGTCACTTGGTAATAGCCTTACAGTTGATTAGCAGTCCTCCTTTCCAGAGGTGAAAGATGATTGTCCCCATTCTGAGTCATTTAAAAAAACTGTGTTCCATATGTACTTTTGTTGAGTTTATGCTGATTTAGTTGCATGGTCATTCCCATTCATGCTACCTTGGGTCTAATTTAGTATTTAAGTCAGATTTATGTCAGGGTTTCACGTGCATGAAATAAATTGATGCATTCAACGTGAAACACTGTATATGCTAGACATTTGGTAAAATGTGTTAATGTCAATATTTCAAATCTCAAACCAGACTGAGATATTGAGCTATTTCCAAAAATCTGAAAAAAGAAGAAAAAAAGATAAATAAACATAGCCATGCAGTGGCTTAGCTGAAAAGCACCAGCTGTTGGCATCTACTCCTTCACTATACACTTGTGTGAAAACTGTGTGCAGGCTCTTGTTTAGAAAAACCCCAGAAGAAAGTTACAGATAAACAACAAATACATTCCACTGGCTATGGGTCAGTGACCTAGGCAATGTCTAAACCAGACCTTGAGCTGCAACCCCTTATAGGTGTGTCTGCAGACGTGAGCGGAATGGAAAGGCACACAATGTATTCTTCTCCAGGGAGAATTTGCAGAGGCTCTGGCTCAGATCACATGTCACATCCAAACACCAGATTTCCACATTTCCTGCGTCTTTCGTAAATAACGAAGGGCGTTTGTTTCCTCCATGGGTTCGCCAATTGTCGATTTGCAAAGAACATGGGAAGGTATTAAAGTGAAACTGTCCTCGGCCTTGTACGCAGGCCGGAAGCTGACTAATTTCACTTGTCATTAACACGGCAAGCCATTGGCTGTTTTACAGGGAAAAGCAGTCTGCACACGCTCACTCCGTCATACGACATATGATGCAGTGGAGCCCACATCTGGGGACAATCACGGGTATCAGTCTTGACAGCGTAACTGTCAACACGCATCTCCTGCACCAAACCTCTGCCGGCTTTCATTTTTTACTCCTCCATTCCAGAACCCATTTCTTTGTTTTCTCCCCCCCGTGCCGTAAGCCAGGAGCTTGTTTGCACAGATGACTCCATGATCAAATGTTTTTCACTGAGGATAAAAGACTTGACCCGAAATGCATTCTTCAGCAGGCAGGTTTTGGAAATAAACTGCACATACTTGGCATCACTGGTGGTGTTTGTTCATGTGTTTACTGTGAACGTACCTGGTAAAATATGACAGGGGTAGACATTCTGATCAGAGTCAGTTGTTCCTACTTCCCACCAGGGGAGAGCTGGCTGAATTGGCTGTTAGCATTCAGGCTTGACAGAGCAGTGTTTGCTCTCAAAGTTTCATAAGTCTGTTGAATATCTTCGGTAGCTATGTGAGACCGAGGCTCTAAATGGAAAGGATAGTTATAACTATCTGAAAAATTTGGTTTGAATAGTCTTAACTTAATCTTTCTCTCCAAAAGGCTTCTGAACTCAAGTCAGATTCTCATCTCTTAGCTGTAATTAGCTCCTATTACTTAGTTGTACGTTCTTCACTGATTACAGCGATAAATCAATTGTTAGCAGCACACACAGTTCTGCAGGAAAGTGGAAACCATTGTCAAATTTTAGATTATAGAAAATATTTATTTCCTCTGAGGTATCTGCAGTATAAGAGTTCTGCTTATTGTTATCCTGTCTGGTTTGTTAAAACTGCCATATACACCGATCAGCCATAACATTATGACCACTGACAGATGAAGTGAATAATCCTGATCATCTCATTATCATGGCACCTGTCAGTGGGTGGGATATAAATATTAAAGTGATCCAAGGAATGAAAAGCGGTGAACCAGTGACAGGGTCATGGGCGGCCAAGGCTCATTGATGCACGTGAGGAACAAAGGCTGGCCCGTGTGGTCCGATACATCAGACGAGCTACTGTAGCTCAAATTGCTGAAAAAGTTAATGCTGGTACTGATAGAAAGGTTTCAGAACACACAGTGCATTACAGTTTGTTGCGTATGGGGCTGCGTAGCCGCAGACCAGTCAGGGTGTCCATGCTGACCCCTGTCCAGTGCCCGAAATCACCTACAATGGGCACGTGAGCATCAGGAGCAATGGAAGAAGGTGGGCTGGTCTGATGAATTATGTTTTCTTTTACATCACGTGGATGGCTGGGTGCGTTTGGTTGCTTAGCTGGAGAACACATGGCACAAGGATGCACTATGGGAAGGAGGCAAGCCGGCGGAGGAAGTATGATGCTTTGGGCAATGTTCTGCCGGGAAACCTTGGGTCCTGCCATTCATGTGGATGTTACTTTGACACGTACCACCTACCTGAGCATTGTTGCAGACCTTGTGCACCTTTTCATGGCAACGGTATACCCTGATGGCGTTGGTCTCTTTCAGTAGGATAATGCGCCCTGCCACAAAGCAAAAAGGTTTCAGGAATGGTTTGAGAAACACAACAACGAGATCAAGGTGTTGACTCTGCCTCCAAATTCCCCAGATCTCAATCCAATTGAGCATCTGTGGGATGTGCTGGACAAACAGGTCCGATCCATGGAGGCCTCACCTCGCAACTTACAGGACTTAAAGGATCTGCTGCTAACATCTTAGCGCCAGATAGCACAGCACACCTTCAGAGGTCTAGCGGAGGCCATGCCTCGATGGGTCAGGGCTGTTTTGGCGGCAAAAGGGGGACCTACACAATATTAGGCAGGTGGTCATAATGTTATGGCCGATCGGCGTATGTTCGATTCATGCAGGTGCATCATGGAATGCACACAGGACAAGCTCCACTCCTTATTCCTTATTATGTGGGCTACTCAAAGCTTTTTACTATAGATTGCTGGATGAATTCTTTGTGGGCCCCTAAATCCAACGTCCACCTGGTCAAATGGGCCTCTGGTAGTAACCCTTAGCATCACACTAGACTGGCTCTTAGTGACAGCATGGCAGTCATCTTTTTTGTGTGTGGTCTGATGTACCCTTTTCTTCAGCTACACCCATTATTAGTCTTGACTTGGTCTTGCAGCCTTGCTTTCCCTGTATCTAGATAGTCTCCATTAAAAATATGTGATTTTTTGTTGGCCATAAACTGTACGTTGGAGTTCATTTTCCCCTGTTCTACAGGTGGAACCCCTCTCTTGGTCGGCAGCTCGTTAGTGCAGGGAAATGATACAGTACGGAACATGGGCTCTGTTCATTTTAATGAACTGAGTACTGCGTCTGCCTGCTGAAAATGACAGACATAACCAATGGATGCATATTTCGTATTTTGGTTTTACTGTGGATGTGAAAATATTTGTCTTAGACATTTAAGCTTAACTAAATACCTTTGAAACTGTACTTCTGAATATTAAACTGGATATATCCACTGGCATTTTGCAAGATTCCTGAGTTGACAGTAAAACTCTAGCTCCATAAAAGTTGCAGTGTTGGACTAACAAAACATTTGTTTAAACCTCCCATTTAGGGCTGGATGTGCATAATCTAGAAGTAGAATCACTGTCATCCCTTAGTTAGCCATGAAAATCCAAGTTTGAAAGTAAGTGGTTTTGATGACATGGGGCACATATCATCACATACATGCAAGCAAGCAAGTTTATTTATATAGCACAATTCATACATAGAAGCAATTCAGTGCACTTTACAAAGAAAAATATATATAAAAAACACATCATAATAATCAAACGTAGACTAAGAAATAGAGGAAAAACTAAGTAACATTTAAAAAAATCTGTAAGGCTAAACAGTGTGGTTAAAGCTGCTCAGGTCATAGGCGTGTAAAAAGAGAATTGGTTTTATAAAATATGTCTCTAGAGTTGCTTATTGTCATCTTCGAAACATTGCAAAAATCTGAAACTTTCTATCAAAAACTGATGCAGAAAAACGAATCCATGCTTTCATTACTTCTAGACTAGATTACTGCAATGCTCTTCTTTCCGGTTACCCAGACAAAGAAATAAATAAACTTCAATTAGTGCTGCACACGGCTGCTAGAATCCTAACTAGAACAAAAGAATCTGAACACATTACTCCTGTCCTAGCGTCCTTACACTGGCTGCCTGTTAGGGTTAGGGCTGATTTTAAGGTTTTACTCTTAACCTATAAATCAATACATGGACTTGCTCCTACTTACCTTGCTGAAATGAACCAGCCATACATACCTACACGTAACCTACAATCGCAAGATGCAGGCCTCAATTGTACTTAGAATTTCTAAACAAACAGCCGGAGGCAGGGCCTTTTCTCATAGAGCTCCATTACTGTGGAATGATCTGCCAATTAAAGTTAGAAATGCAAACTTTCAAGTGTCTACTAAAAACTCATCTCTACAGCACGGTTTATAATTAGGTGTAGCCTGGCCCGGGGGCGTTAAGGTGACCAGAAGGCTTGATACTGTCCACCCTTGCTGTCTTGCCAGGTGGGCTCTCGTCGCCACTGGGATGCCCTCCCTCCAATGCCTTTCGGAGGAAGAGTCACTGGCTTGTTGTTGTCTCTTTGTTGCGCACTTGTGCAATTGGGCTGTACTCTGCTGGCAATACTCGGCCCTCATTCAGGGTGGTTGCGGTTGGTGGGTGTCCCTTTGGTTGATGCCTGGCAATGTGGGTGGATTGATTTCCTGCCTGTAGAGCCCCTGTCCGGGGCCTCCCCCGGGTAGGGCCACAGTGTTGCCGCCCCCCCCCCCCGTCTCAGTTCCAAGGTCTTACGCTGCTATACTATAGTGCTGGGGGATTGGGTCAGTTCTCCTTCCCCGCTAAGTTCTTCTTCTCCACTATAAATCGTTGTTGATATGAGGAATGCATTTTCTGCATTTTCCCAGTCTCCTCACGTTTTAAACATTAGGATGACATGAGGTCCTGGTCCACACCTGCGGAGTACCTGGTTTGGGGGGCCCATTGCTGTCCCTGTCCTTGTCCATCTGGTCATACTTATAATCTAGTCTAAATTTAAATAGACTCTGGATTTAGACCACATGCATTTATTAATTATTCCAATTGGACTCTTAATATCTCACCCCTCTGAGCCTGGGTCCTCTCTAGGTTTCTTCCTAAAATTCGGCCTTCTTAGGGAGTTTTTCCTAGCCACTGAAATTCAACACTACTGTTGTTTGCTCCTTGGGGTTTAAGGCCGGGTGTTTCTGTAAAAGCACTTTATGACAACTGCTGATGTAAAAAGGGCTTTATAAATACATTTGATTGATTAATTTTTAACCTGGATTTACAGGTTTTATTAAGAGGTCTTAAAACCTCCCATCAAAAGGTTTGAAAACCTCCTATCAAAAGGCACCACTTTCGTAACCAGTGGCCAATAATCGCAAACTGCATCTTCAAGAATGTATAAATTTGAAAGATAGTGCACCTGATATTTGACAGCACACTAGGTCAATGTTTTACTGATAACTGCTACAACCAGTAACCCCTAAATCCTCCAGAGATAGGCATGACACCAATCAGATCTCATAAATACATCCCAAGAACCATATTCTTTACATCTTAGCAGGGCCATTAACAAGACTAATTTGGATCCCTAATGTAATGTGATCCTGAAGTCCGAGAGTAGAAAGTGGGTTGGTGTGTCCTGCAACAGGCCTGACACAATCAGAGGGAATACACCGTAAACCCACAGTCTGTTTGAGTCCTGTCTGGGACTTTGTACATGGGTTCCACATACTGCAGAAAGTTACTGGAAATATTTTGATTCATTTATAGACTATTTTTTATGATTAATGTATGACATGCCAATATGATTAAATCTGTTTGCGCATGACCAGGGCTTAATGTATTTTACACACATGTTTAATCTCCGCACCGAAAGACCACAACTTTTCACTGCTTCTTATTGGGGTATTGAAATATGTCTCTCTTTATTTTTCTGTAAAAGGTCTTGGGTGAATTTAAACTCTGAGTTTAATTTTAATGTGATGAAGGAGCAGCAGAACATTTCACTGTGAGTTTATAGGCTAGGTTTCACCTGACAGGTGGCCTGTACCGAAATCATTCATTAGCGAACATGTACAGTCATAGAATATATTACTGACTGCATTTAACAGCCTAGGAAGAATTCATTATGACACATTTGTATAGATTGGCTCATACAGTGGGGATCCTTGAGGCTTCCCCGTCACCATTCTGATTCTTGGTTGGAATGAAAGGGTGGTTAAAGTTTAAAAGCTTGTGTTTGAACCCCCCGACACCTTGCTTATCTTTTTAATTTAGTCAGACTCTCAGTCTGTTTGCCACCGGCCAATGTTCAGGTCCAGACCTAAACGTTTTTCGCAACACAGAGGCCTTATTAATGCATAGTACATCATGAAGATATACCGTATGTAAGAATACAGAAAACAACTATGAATATTCATTCAGTTACCACAGTCTATAGGTTCAACCTTCGTCGATGGTCACTGACAACGACGAAGGCTGAATATATATTTTTCTCAGCATTTTAACAAAGCATACAAAACATTGCCCTTTCCAAAACTGCAAAGACCTTACATGCCTCCCCAAAAACGGCAGCAAAATTAACTATTCATCAAAATTCATGGAAACACAGAGCCCTCACAGAACTGCATGTTATTACTTAACGCATTGTGTTTATTTTTCACCCACTGACATGATTTAAGTTTCCAGATTCAGTGTAAAAGGATATGGTGTCCCGGCTGTTAAAATTTGTTTGACCGTGCAGTAATGTTTAGAGACAAATGATCAAGAGGGCATTAACACTTGACATCTCCAAATGAATTAGGTGTTGAGTTCTTGCTCCCCTCTGTCTAACTACCTTTGACTCTTCTCTTATTCTCGCTCCCTTTATCCCAGGGCAGTCATAGATCCTGAACCAGGCTAGATTTATTTAGGCCCTCGCAATCTGTAATCTTGCTTAATTAGCTGCACTAAGAGGGCATGGAGTTGGGGGCAGATATTGTTTTCACAATGAACATTAGCTCAAATATTATATTTAGGCTGCAGGCAGGCTTGGGTAAATGGCAGTGGCAACTGTGATTTGACAGAGCACTACCCATGCCCAACAGAGGGAATTACCTTATCGTCAATACCAATACGGCCTCCTCCAGTGGACAATGTACCATTACAATTGTCTGTACTTAAGGCACTTGGTGATCATGTGGTGCTGTTCTAGACACAGACAATCCTGAGCTAACCTTTAACTCAAACTAACCTCTAACTCTAGCTAACCTTTATCACTAGCTAACAATTAACTCAAACTAACTTCTAATTCTAGCTAACCTCTTACTCTGGCTAAACTTTAACTCAAACTAACCTTTAATTCAAACTTACCTCTAGCTAACCGTTACCTCAAGCTAACCTCTAACTCTAACTAACTTCTAACTCTAACTAACTTCTAACTCTTGCAAACCTTTAATAAACTCAAACTAACTTTTAACTCAAACTTAGCTCTAGCTAATCTTTACCTCTAGCTAACCTCTAACTCCAACTAACCTTTAACTCCAACTTACCTCTAGCTAACATTTAACTCTCGCTAACTTCTAACTCTGACCAACTTCTAACTCTATGTTCCCACTTACCTCTAACTCTAACTAACCTCTAACTCTAGCTAACCTCTAACAGTAGCTTACCTCTGACTAAACCTGAACTGTACTTCTTGACTTTGTTGGCCAAGGGTCCTGTGACCTGGACATCCTCTACTCCCTCTGAGCGATAGCCAATGGGTTAGCACAAAGGGCAGACAATGTGAGGGGGAAAATCCATTGTAGCACTTCTGTATGACCATGTTTTAGGCCAGTACTGACACCTGTGTCTGTGATGGACCTTATTACTAATAATGGGGCAAAAACTGGGGCAGGACAGAAGCATCAATCACATAAAGTCTGCCCTACATTTTATTGATTATCCTCTATTGTGGTAATGATTCACACATGTTGGCTTGGTGTTGTACAGTGATAATGGGAATGACTTAAGCTGCCAGGAACATTGGTGGTAGCTACTGTGACCTAATGCTCTTAACTCTTGGAGGACCCCTCAGCCTCCTTCTCTTGGCCAGTTCATAAATCACCTTGTGAGACGTGCCAAGAGGTAGGAAACAGCTGGCTTTCGAGACAGTCCCCGCTTTATCCTGCACTGTAAACTGCGAGTGCAGTAGAGACGGTGAAAGTCAGCAGCTAATACTGTGATCATTAAATATGTTGTACGCTGCTTTTTGAGGTGATCTTAAAGATGTGGACGCCCCAGTGCTGATTCCCATGTCACTCCCGTGTTAAAATGTTGCTCCAAAGATGCGGTGACACATCAACGTGGCGTAGCGTGACACTACGCATTTACAATGCTGTATTAACCGTGACTCCTCATGACATGTGGCCCTTAACTCACCTGTCACACACCTGCACAGTGTGTGGCATTCAAGGTGTCAATCTTGCTAACATGGGCATTGATACTGATACACAAAGCCTAAAATACAGCCGTAAACCTAACCTGCCGCTTGGGTCCCGTCACCTGCGGTTGACTGAACTGGAAGCCCACAACGTATTCATTCACTGCATCTGTTTGAAATGCCTGCGTTCCAAGGCCTGAGTAGTGGCTGAGTGGTCTGAGGTGGTCAGTCGTTTGATTCCTGGTCCTGGCACAGCAGCAGAGCACGGGGTATGGCCGGTGGATGTCGGAAAGGGCTTGTCGCGCTCTTGCCGCTCCAGTGTGTGGTAACGTCCTTGCTCAGCGAGCAGTGTGATGAGAAGCAGGAAGGCTTGGCGAGATATGTGTCGGTGGAAACAATAGTTGAAGCTCCGGAGTTGGTGTTAATATGCGAGGCCAAAAAACACAAAATGGATGTTACGAAATTGGAAGATAAACAAATAAAGAGAGAAAACAATCCAATTACATAAAAAAATGCTATGCTGTCATAGCATGTATGGCAATTACCCTGGACACCTCATTGATGGTAAAAACATCAGCTGTCCTCAGGAAACACCACTCTCTCGCTGTGTTGTCAGACCGTATGAACACTCCTGCGCATTTACCCTCAGGGGGAGAATATCAAACACACTGGACGGCAATGTGACGAAGCTCAAAATGGTCGTTTGTAATCACCTAGAACAGAAGGCGCCTCCCAATGTCCAGCTAGCTATGAATGGTTTTATTTTAATTCCATGTCATTGAAGTCAAATCATACAGGAAGGGTATCCAAGGACTTAGTTTTGCGTCAAGAATGGCTAATAACATCTAAGCTTTTATGTTTGTACTTATGACTTGGCTGAAAATAAAACCATTTCAGTGTTTTTTTTTTTGCTGTTTAGATAAGCAAGTTGTGCCGAGGTTTAATACTAATTTCGGTGAGGAAAATCTTAGGAGCCAATGGCACCAAGCAATGAGCTAGTCCAGTAGTTGTTTGACTTTGAGATGACAGAACACACATTTCCAATGCACCCAGTGATCCCATTTAACTGTTAATTTTAATGACCAATTTCCACCAGAGCCATTGTATTTGTTTTGCTTTGGCAGTATTGGATGAGGTAAACAAACCTCAGAGCCCCTGTTAGAGTTCAAAAACACAATGTTTTTTACTATACCCATATACTCTGCTGGTGGGACTTTGTGGGCTAATGGTTGTATGAGCAACCAGCTCGACATTTGCTCAGTCACTATTCCCCTCAGTCGTAAAATCATTTTAATTAAGTTGAAAATGGTTGGGACCAAAGCGCTACATCCTGAGTCTGGCTTGTGCTCACAGGGGATAAACATGCAGATCAATTCCAGATTTGTTCCTATGCATCCAAATATTTTAAAGCAGCCCATACATTGGTCAAGCAGCATTGTCAAACTGGGCTATGTTTATTCCTCCTCAACTCGCTAAATATCAACAGATGGCTTAAGCATATTTCATACAAACGTGCACATTACTGACGTGGGGTGGGTGGGGTGGGGGTGGGGCTTGGGGGGTTACCTGACATCGGTCAACCCGTTCTATTAACTCTTTTAACAAAATCCCATTAACATTCAGAAATACGGAGCTGAACAATAAGTGGAGTTACACAACATCTCCGGGCCGTTGGCGAACATCCCTGGTGACATTTTGAAGTGTACTGTCAACAAAGTGGCTGGAGTTGTATTTTGCCCACATTCCAACACTGCTGGAGTGACTGACTGCGTCCAAGCCGGCACCGGGACAACTTTAGAGCGTAAACAAACCGTGTTGTGTGGAGAGTACGGCATTCCCTCTCAATTATGCAAACGACAGCAGGTACGAAGCAGGCAGAGCCGGAAATGCAATGTCCCGCGTTGAAAAACAACTCCCAGACGCGTTTTCCTCGTGCCGTCAGTCACCACTGGATTTACCGGGAGATTACGGGCGCCCCTTTGACCTCAGAGCTTTGCTCAGCAAGAGTTTACTTTTTTTTAACAGACTTGCCTGAGAGCTCCCTTCTCCTTCAAACTGCTCCCAGAACAATGGCTCATTCTCCTGCACCAGTGCTCCATTACGGGTCCTGTGGCTTGGCAGCGGGGAGGGCCTCCGATTTCAACCACATGTACTCCACTCAAATCAAAAGAGTCAGCCCTGGCAGCGTGGTCTCATAGCTCACAGAAACCCAGAGAGAGAAGGCGGCAAGGCAAGAGACAGGAAAGACGCAGAGAGACAGAGAGAGACAGACAGGGAAATGAGAGAGTGGTCCAAGGTCCCTTGAGAGCACTGTAGAAGTCCCCAGAGACCACTGTAGAAGTCCCCTGGGCTGGACTTGGGTGACCTTTAATTTCCAAATCACTTAAAAATCGGCAAACAAGAAATGAAACGGCAACAACACAACTGCAGGAACATTATTACGACATGGGTTTTCAGTGGCCCATGTGATGCCACCTGTAGATAACTACATACAAATGAAATCAAAATGAAAGCTTAGGCTTTAATTCAGAATGGTTACTTCTGGAGATGGAGTTGGATCTGGAGATGGATCTTTGGTGAAAATGCTGGGACGGAACACGTGAACCTCAGAGACAATGGCTTGAAGGCCAGTATTAATATCATCAACAAAAATTTTGATTTCCTTAAACACTTATTTTTCAGTCGCATTTGACAAGGCAATAACTGACTAAAAAGATCCAGAAATGTTTTTCAACTAAACAAAAAATATTGTTCATTTGGGTTGACTTAGGCAAAATATTTCTTGTCCTCTGTGACAATAAGAAGTGTATCAGCAAAGCCTACTCAGCTGGCCCGTGCTCATAGTTTATCGGGTAAATTAAAAACAAGCCTACTCAGCTGGCCCGTGCTCATAGTTTATCGGGTAAATCAAAAACAAGCCTACTCAGCTGGCCCGTGCTCATGGTTTATCGGGTAAATCAAAAACAAGCCTACTCAGCTGGCCCGTGCTCATGGTTTATCAGGTAAATTAAAACAAGCCTACTTTGGTACAGCAACTGTCTCTTTTCTGTCAAATTATGCATGGGCATATGACTGGTATGGGGATGAGATTATAGCACAACTGTCAAAATACGGTAATTAATTAACATTGTTATGTTGGCCTATCGTAGTGCATTTGGCAGGATCATATTTTATGCAATAAAAAGGTGTTCCCATTTGCTGATTTGCTACCCAACCATATGGTTGGTAAGAGAGGCGGTTATACCACACAAATAGCTAACTTTACCCACATTTGACCGGTAAGGATTCATGAGGAAAATAATGTGATTTTACTAGAATGTGACTAAGTTGTAAGGACATTTTGTTGACTAAAATTGCTCACTGTTTTCGTAATTTTTCAAAATAACTAGACCAAATCATTATTCAAATTACAAAGATTTGACTGAAACCTAAAGATATTTCTCTAAATATGACTAAGTGTAGACTAAGTTAAAAAGGATTGCCAAAATTACACCACACCCCTTCCACAAAGCCCTAGCTAGCTAGCTAGCTGCAAGCCTGCTAGATGGTAATAGATGTGCCGTAGTGGACAGAAGAAAGATGTATAGCTTCAACATTTTAGCCAGCTCCAAGCATAATCTGGTAAGCACAGAATTGGCACATCCTGGCATTTTCAGTAAGCCAACATAAGAGGCTGTGTAATGTTTCACTGGAGGCCAATCGTGTCAACAGTGCTCAATCACACTGTGCTTTTTTTTTTCAAAATCCAAACGAGTGTAGACAGCCGGTCTGAGAGAAGATGAAAGATTACAAAGGTTGAAACTGTCCAGTTGAGAATGACGACTTCCCTGTTGTCAAGGTTTCCAAACGATTGCCTGGTTGCCTGGCGCTGGGCTGAGTGTCTGCTTGGGAAGATGCCCGTGCATCTGCACCTCGTCGGACGTCGGCTGTCAATGATGCAATTTGAATGTCAAAGATTATCACGATATTAATGTGACAGCCCATACTTGGATGCATTAAGCCTCTCCTTAACAGCGGTAAATACATTGAAAACACATTTGAATATATTTCTGATGCAATTTGGATATGAATATGCCTTTTGAAGTTATTGCGCAGATAACTTACTTTGGCTCTGAGGTGATTTATCACTCTTTACCCACGTTTCCCTCACTCTCCACTGGGGTGTTGGTTTTACTCGTTTTTCATGCTAGGAAGTATGATGAATGGATGTCACAAGTCTCTGTTTAGAGAGTCGATGTAAACAAAATTGACAGGCTTTATACATAAACAAACAGTGCACTTCCATTACTTTCCCCCTGAGAAAACTGTACTTGTGAGGCTAGATCGAAAAATATGAATGTAGGTTTGGAATCACAGCATCCATACATTAAATCAAAGAAAGTCAAAATGAATAAGTGGCCATTTTGTTATCCTGAGTTCCTCTCTGACATCCCTCTGTCTCTGAGTTCTGTGTGTACTCGGTTAATGGACATTGGCTGTGTTCCTCCCATGCTAATAGTTAGTCAACTGGCACATCTTTATGTATCATTTCCAATATTTTTTCAGTGGACACTCTGCACTGATGGTCAGCAGGGATGGCGTGTCCATGTCCAGAACATTTTCATCTGTTTTCACAGACAAAAGTTCAGATTACCTTTGCTTTCTAATGGCCGACGACAGACACTGAACGTTAGCCAATTAGGACCGGGCTTCCATTCTCCACGGATCAGTTTGCCCCCACCCTTAAAGTGTAGACAGAGCTGGCAGATGTTGCAGACTGCCGCGTGAGCTTAGCCATAGGCTTGCGAGAGATGATCCAACGCAACACTCAGCCAGATGGCACTGGGCCTCCGTGGTCCTGGTTTCAATTTGAATTAATTCACTCTCTCTTTACGTCTTTGTATGAGCATGCATTTTTTTATTGGGCTTGCCTCGTCAAAACCAGGAAATAGTCATTTCCAAGCACCGCTGTTTCGTACTTCCTCAATCAACCTCAGTTCCATGGAATTCATGAAGGGAGGGAGGCGGGGGTTGGTGCAGCATCCAATCAAATAATTGATAATTGAGGTACGTAGATAAGACATTCCCGGTGTGATTATAAGCAATGTGTTTGGGCAGGGCATGTTTTCCAGGATGCATGCTCTGATCTTTGATTCTTATTAGCCTGGGGCAGTTGCTATGATTAAACAAGGTGGTAAATGTCAACTTGAAATTGGTAAATAAATGGGGAAAATGTCTTAACTGTGATGGTGTGACGGTGTTCTGTCCTACTGCTACTATCTGACATTTTAGAAATGTAAAGCTCACGTTTGTTATATAACCTAGGTTTTCTCCTGTACGATACCTTTTTAACTTGACAAGTGAATTTACAGAAACCAACATAAAAGTTATTGAGATTTTTTTAATGTTTGGGATACAGTGACGCAATTCCAACATTTTGTGTGCACTTCAATTGTGTTAACTCTGGTTGCTTAATACACTGACAGAAACCCTTTGTATGTATGACAGACTGACTTTCATCTTCCTGTGTTTTCTCGGCTGTAAAATGTTATTTTGTCTTGTGGCTGGGGACTGTCCCCCAGACTTCGCCTGGCAAATCTCCCCCTTTACTCCTTGACTTTTCCATATTTTTCCAAGCAAGCGTGTAATTTCGGACTGTAAAATTGGCTGCATGTTTGGTTGCATTCCAGTTACACTAGCGAGCAGTAGCCAGCTTTTAGAGACATTGACCACACCTGCACTGTTCTTAACATTCTTGTTTTTTTAGTTCTATTTGACTGTTTCGCAGATTGATACCACTAAATGTAATGGCCATATTTCAATACTAAAAATGTACCATGTTGAGGTAACGGGGATGCTCTGTCTCCAATAGTACACAGGTAAACTTTTATTTGTCCTGTTTACTGGTTATATTCAATGAGGTGACTCCTAACGCTAACCTGTGTGAAGAGTTAAATTATTTGTAACCTTTGAATGGAACTCGGAACTTGGTATTAGTTGGTTATTTCACAGTAGAGCAGTTTTGGCCTCGTTTTCACAATCCTCGAGCAACTTACTGATTTTACTATCAGAATTACATTTGCCTGGAGCTACCAGTAAGCTGACACAACCTGAATAGTAACAAAAATACTAACATTGTAAGGTTGTATTAAGTTGTGCTTTTTTTCTGGAGCCTTTCTCCATATGACGTCACAGCCACTATGCAAACACCAATGGTTTCAAAAGAGAATTATTCTTCTGGCCAGGCCTTGCATTGTGTGGTCAGTTGGAGGAGAGTCAAAAACTGGAAAAGTCTAAGTAAGGTAATTGGGTTGAGCACTTGGCCTAGCTGGGGTTCATTTTTGGTGTCTGGAATGAAAGTTGTAGAAACACCATTATGTACACTGGAAGGTGTGTAGATGTACAATAACACAACTAAGCACACACACCTACCTCATAACACACAATAGTCCTGTACTCCCTCTGGTCCTATTTTTAGCCCAGGCAGGGGGGTTAGAAAAAGCCACTGCACATGTCCAAGCGTTGAAGAAAAAAACAACATTGCTGTTTTCGTCACTAATGGAGTTAACCAACATATACAAACAAGTGTAGTAAAAAATGCAAATACAATGTGCTGACAACAGGGATTTTTGAATTAAAGGAACCCAAATATATAGTAAGGTATTGGCTAATCATGCGTAGCGTTAATGTAAAAGTAGGCTTTGAAATTGTATTTGCAAAATATCACTGTAGATACAGTAAATAACCAAAATATATATATATTTTTTTTTATTATTGACTATATTTCTTGGCCTTGCATTGGTCTTTTATTGTCCCCAGCACTCGGTACACCTGTGTTATAATTATGCTGCTTATTTAGCTTTCCCCCCGATACTTTTATGCATTCTTATTTACAGCAATAACCAGGGAGCAATTACGTTACCTTGCTTGCTCACGGACAAAAAGAAAGCATTTCTCACCTTGGCTTGGATATTAGACAAAGCAATTATTCCTTCACAGACCCATTGCTATAGACCACTAGGCTACCCTGTAACACCCTTCTTCTTGATATGCCACACCTGTCAGGTGGATGTACCTGTCAGATGGATGTACCTGTCAGGTGGATGTACCTATCAGGTGGATGTACCTGTCAGGTGGATGTACCTATCAGGTGGATGTACCTGTCAGGTGGGTGTACCTATCAGATGGATGTACCTGTCAGGTGGATGTACCTATCAGGTGGATGTACCTGTCAGGTGGATGTACCTGTCAGATGGATGTACCTGTCAGGTGGATGTACCTGTCAGGTGGGTGTACCTATCAGATGGATGTACCTGTCAGGTGGATGTACCTATCAGATGGATGTACCTGTCAGGTGGATGTACCTATCAGGTGGATGTACCTGTCAGGTGGGTGTACCTATCAGATGGATGTACCTGTCAGGTGGATGTACCTATCAGATGGATGTACCTGTCAGGTGGATGTACCTATCAGGTGGATGTACCTGTCAGGTGGATGTACCTATCAGATGGATGTACCTGTCAGGTGGATGTACCTGTCAGATGGATGTATATATCAGGTGGATGTACCTGTCAGGTGGATGTACCTGTCAGATGGATGTACCTGTCAGGTGGATGTATATATCAGGTGGATGTACCTGTCAGATGGATGTACCTGTCAGGTGGATGTATTGCCTTGGCAAAGGAGAAATGGGATTTTTTCTTTCAGCTCATGAAACATGGGAACATCACCTTACAACTCTTTGCAGTGTTTATATTTTTGGTCAGTGCATTAACCAAGACTATTGATATACATGGCTTCAAGTCTGTCCTGAAATGTGTAGCAAAAATGGGTTAATGCCTCTGTAATCATTCTTAGTACAGTAATCTGGAACCAAACATGAGTTTCATTCATCAATGTCAATAGTTAGCCATGGTCTATCAAAGCAAAAATAATTGTATGCAAATGTATGTAAAGGAATACTTTAACAAGTATCCTTGAGACATTTTCAACCCCATTTTCAAAAAAGTTGGGACACTGTGTAAAATGTAAATACTTTTTTGTGGAAAATACATGGTCACATTGAATTTAATGCCAGCTACATTTTTCAAAAAAGCTGGGACAGATGCACTAAAAGACTGGAAATGTTGTGTAAGGCTAAAAAACTAAACCTAGTGGTATATCTCCCAACTAATTAGGTCAATTGGCAACAGGTCAGTAAAATGTTTGGGTATTAAAAGATCATTCCATGGAGGATGGGCCTGTGAGAAGTAAAGATGTGAAGGGGTTCACCACTCTGTGGAACACTGTGTCAGCAAATAGTGACACAGTTCAAAAATAACGTATGACAACATAGAATTGCAAAAGGTTTGGGGAAGTCGTCATCTGTAGTACACAATATCATTAAAAGATTCAGAGAATCTGGAGTAATCTCTGTATGCAAGGGACAAGGGCGAAAACCAATATTGGATGGCTGCGACCCTTGGGTCCTCAGGCAGCACTGCATTAAAAACTAAAATTATTCTATAGGGGAAATCACTGCATGGGCTCAGGAACACCTCTGAAAACCATTGTCTGTGAATACAGTACGTTGCTGCATCCACTAAAAGTAGAAGGAACCATACAAAAACAACATCCAGAAACACCAGCAGTTTCTCTGGGCCCAAGCTCATTTTAGATGGACTGAGGCGAAGTGGAAAACTGTCCTGTGGCCTGAAGAATCATAGTTTGAGATTCTTTTTGGGAATCATCCTCCGGGCTAAAGAGGAGAGGGACCATTCAGCTTATAGCAACATATGCTGCCATCCAGACAATGTATTTTTCAGGTAAGGCGTTGCTTATTTCAGCAAGACAATACCAATCTACATTCTGCATATATTACAACAGCAAGGCTTCGTAGTAAAAGAGTCCGGGTGCTAAACTGACCTGTCACCAGACCTGTCACCCACTGAAAACATTTGTCGCATTATGAAACAAAAAATACGACAAAGGAGACCACAAATTGTTGAGCAGTTGAAATCATATCAAGCAAGATTGGGAAAACATTTCACTCAAAAGACTACAGCAACTGGCCTCCTCAGTTCCCAAATGCTTACAGAGTATTGTAAAAAGTAGAGGTAAAGCAACACAGTAATAAACATGCCCCGTCCCAACTTTTTTGAAACGTGTTGCTGGCATCTAATTCAAAATTGGCATGTATTTTTCCAAAAAGAATAACATTTCTCAGTTTCAACATTTTATATGTTGTCTTTGTACTGTTCTCAAATATATGGATAAATGATTTGCACATAATTTCATTACGTATTTATTTGCATTTTTCGCAGCGTCCCAACTTTTTTGGAAACAGGGTTAGAGTTGTATAACATGCTCAATTCCTTGACCTTTGGTCAATAACAGCCAGGTTAATTAAGCAATGAGAGCCATTACCGTTAAGAAGTTATAGCCCAATTAACATGGACTCTATCAGTGGCAACCAACACCATTTTAAATGCAGGAACAAAGGATGTTATAGTGTTATTTCCATTTAAGTGTGCCTTCTTACAAAGTCTTAAAACCCTGAAGTTGCAATACTCATCACAAAACATTAAACTCTGCATTAAACCCTCTCGTCTATTATGGAAGAGAATACAGATATCCATGCTAGTCATTGTATTTATATTCTACCTACACTTTCTATCCAATTTTTCCCCAATTTTTCCAATTTTTCTGTTGGAAAGCTGGGTGTGATCTTTGTAATCACTACTGTTTGCAATGAGGAACAGCTTGCCTGTTATTCCAGATGTGTGTTAATCTCTCTTCATCAATAAAACAGAGTATAACTGCTGAGAAGGTACCTCATTAAAATGTGTTTTTCTCAGAAGAGAATTGCTGTGTAGTTTCCATGTTTGTGTGGAGCACTGTGAAGTCCTGGCAACTCACCTTGTTTACTTCAGATTTGAGTCATGAAGACATTTGTTTAAAACACTTTCTACTTCAGGAAGCTGTGTAACTTTGCTGATGGTACCTGCTAAATGTCTTTCTCTCTGTTATTTATCTGGATTATGAGGTGTGTTCAACCAGAAACCCTGCATTATCATTCATACCTGATTTATGATTTTAACCAATGTGATTTGTAGTCTTTGTAAACCTTATGTACAGTTTTACAAATGGCAGACTGTAATCTTCAAAAGCAATTGGTTCTGACATACTGTAACAAATTGATTTCTCATCTAGACTTGGGTAACTTTTTCTTTCTATGGACCATGATGGAAAACACTAGCCTGTAGTTTCTAGGTTGGTGCTGGAAAATCTACAGAATACTGCTATGATGTGTTGTACAATGTGATTTTTTTCTTGATGAAAGATTAGTCCAATCCTGGATCCCTTTATTGGCTGTGAAACTCCTCAATGCAGACGTTTGTTTTACTTGGATCTCATTATTTGAGGTGCAAATTTTTTTTCTGGTCTGAAATTTCACTGGCAGCGAGTTACATGAACAGTTTTATCCACCGGAGATGTCTCTAAATTATAATGCCCAAGTATTTTACACAGTGTTTTTAAAATGGTTCTTCGGCTGTCCCCATAGGGGGAACTATTTTTGTTTCCAGATAGAACGCTTACTGGTTCCAGTTATATGGTATATTCCTCTTGGTTTCCATTTAGAACCTTCTGTGGAAAGTGTTTTATCTTAAACAAAAAGGATTGTACCTGAAACAAAAATATTCTACCCGGGATCAAAAGGGTAGTACTTGGAACTAAAAAATGTCTACCTGGAACCCCAAAAGGGTTCTTCAAAGGATTCCCCTCAGGGACAGACAAAGAACCCCTTAGAAATCGTTTTTCTAAGAGTGTATGGGACAGTTGTCATACTGACACAAATGTATTTTCAGACCACAGACGTCTTGGAGAGCTAGGACTGGGTTAGCTGTCTCAAGTTTAACACAAGTCATATCACAGAAGTAATGAACTAAGGATGGCAGGAAATTCAATAAACATTTCAGGTAAGGCCATGTCATTTTGACAAAATATGTATTTTCTTTTTATAGTCACGTTGTTTAATGTCATATCTAATCTGTAGTATCTGCTCATCATTGATTGTAATTGTTTTCTTTATACATACTGTATCAGCGCTTGTGCTCACTGGTGTTAATACATTTGACCCAAGAGGTACAAGCAATACCACTTCTTTCTAGGTCGAAGCAGTAAAACCATAAGAAAGCATTTAAAGTGTAGCAGCACTGAGACTCTCGTATAAAACCCTTGGCCAGCTGGCAAGAGCAGATTTTACTAGCCTACACCGAATCATAAAATTAAGTGCTGTACTGTATTCTTGAAAATATTTTGGTTAAAACTGAGATGTCCAAATAAATCAAAATAGGTCTTAGTTCTCATTGTAAGGTTATTCATGTATTTTATCAAATATATCCATAGTTACAACAATATTTTGATTTCTACAACTGACTAATTGAATTGACACATTGACTTCTGAGTTGTCATATGTTAGCATAATTCCATCAGTTATCACAAGCTTGCTGGTAGACATTTTTGTCTAAACATATTTTTTCTTTTTTATAAGCCCCTTTTCAGCCACAGATCCAGTATTGCTGAGCCGACTGGCTAAACAAATCTCCTTGTACCCTTGAGCAAGTCATTTAACCTTAATTGCTACTGTAGGTTGCTCTGGATAAGTTTGTCTGCTCAATGACTAAAATGTCAGTGTTAAGTAAATCAGTTTTCTTTGAAGCCAACTGGCAACATTTGCCTGACCCTTGTACCAAACTGCAATACAATGCCTGAGAATGTGCTGAGCTACATTCCTGCTTTTCTTAGGGTTTGGTAACATGTGAATGGAAGCATAAATCAAGCCTCTCACAAAAACAATACAAATGTAATGATATATGAAATGGAAACAAACATTGTTGTATCTTTGTAATATGACAAGGCAGATGTCGTTGTTAACCTTGCTGATATAGTTGTGTGTGGTGTACAGTATGGCTCTTGACATGTCACACACACACACGCACCCACATACACATATCAAGGCTATGGTTGAAATGTAGCTAGCAGATTTAAATTTGAACTTTTACTTTAAGGGTTGATTACTGTGCAATGTCCCTAAAATAATTAAAACTAACAAAGTAACTTGGTACCGTCTCCAAAGAAATCAGAGATGTGCCCTACAATAACTTAATTCTGGCGAATACACATCTATACAGAGTTCAAGATTCAGTTTCTTAGTTCTCAGTTCTCACTCTGCAGAGAGGTGCATGTCCCATACATTACCTTGCCTAAGACTGTAGTTTTCTATTCCCTTTGTCTCTGTTCTCCTTTACAGAATTGTGTCATCCTTTATCGTTTTTATATGCAAAAAAAAAAGCTGTAGCCAGGTTGCTCTGGATAATAGCATCTGCTAAATGACTGTCACAGTCTCGCGACACAGGGAATAGAAAACTACATTCATAGGCAAGGTAATGTATGGGACATGCACCTCTCTGCAGAGTGAAAATGCCTACTACTATTCGCCCTCACACGTTTGGTGTGGACCACTTGTCCCCAGATAAACATCAATAAAAAAGTCCTATCAAATTACTGTAGGTAATTATATTAAATTGGATGTTTTTTGGCTTGGGTCAAAATGAGTTTGAGTTAAGAAAATCCCACCTTGCCCGCTACTTTTTATTACTGACTGACTCAATGTATTCAACAACGTAATTATACTTGGTTGATACAGTTGCTAATATTAATTGTCAAGGAGGTGATGTCACACAAATATAGAATTTGCCATAAATTGAGTGCTTGGAATGAGTAACCTAATAGATGTCTGCCAAAGCCTTGAGTTGTTCTACGCTATAACATTAAACATGCTCCAGTGGACAGGCCCTAGATTCCCTTTTGGTTTCACCTGTCAGGAAAACCCTTTTAATTTGGCCACTAGTATGAAGCCACACACGTAGTTGCCACCTCAGACATGCTTGGGAACTCGTGGAGGTGTGGAGGTGTAGCCAAACAAGTCAAAGATCATTGATGCATTTGAGATGGGGACTTGATTAGTACCAGCTTTTAAAACACAGAAAATGTCCTTAATGATGCACCATGTCCACAGTCCTGTTAGTAAAGCATTAAACAGTGACTATTTGTTTTGCTTACCAATTGTACAATTGCCAGGTGTAATAAAATACACCTGCAGATGTAGACCAATGCAATGGCTAATTCTGAAGAGTCACTAAAATGGAACAACCATTGACTAATGCCTGACTCATCTAAATTAGTCTTTGCATTGGTCTGTGTCTGCATGTCGTTCTATGCACTTGGGCATTAATTTAATTGATATATGCTATCCATTTTATATCTCTGTCCATATTGTACATTCTTTCTATCATTTACTGATTTAGAGAAACTAGCCCAGTTAATAAAAAATATAAAACACCTTAGTAACACAGATATTATTTTTAGTGTAGTGATATTGTAAGGGGTCTTTGCTAAAACCACCATTGAGGTGGACAATGCTAATATCAGCAGATTATCGCTAATGTAGTCTAGATGACTTGTCTTCACTTGATTTGAGTTTGTTCTGTTACTGACAAACAGTTGCGCTGCAGTTGCTTCCTGCTTGACCTTGACCATGAGAAAGAACACATGCTAGCAACTCTAAATTTACCTACTGGCAGTATTAATTTCAAATGCACTGCTGTGAACTGGTAGGAAGTGGGTGCATTCAATAAAGACGAGTGCAGCAATGCCACGGCAGACCGTTTTCAGTTTGACTTCGAGAGAATGCCTAACTATGCAATTTATTTGAATTAAAAGGACGTAAAAAAGTGTATACTTTTTTTAATGCCCCCGACCAAATGAAAAGTGAAAAATAATATGTGCCTATCAACTGTGTCAAAACAAGTGAAAGACAAAACAGTTGTAAAATACAAGAACCTTCACCTTAACATCTGGCCGTCTCACAATCCAGTATTTTTTTTTTCTGAACGGCTGGAACCAACACACTTTTAGCCAGGGTGATTTGCTTGGTTGATGCACTGGGGCACTATTACGTCCAAGACAAGTACAAGTACAGCTGGCTAGTCAAAATCCACATGTTTCCTGTTGACATGTCTGAAGAGGTTGTGGTAAATCTGATAGAGATTTCCTTACAGACATATGTTGCACTTTCTTTTATACTGTCCTTGTTCGATATACCTTGCCACATCACATAACTGGCATCCTTTGCCAAGAAGAAAGATAGAATATTAATGGTTGAACACGTATGTTCTTTTAGTCTCTCTGGTCTTGTGAAATGTGAGAGACAAATGATATATTAATCCAGCCATAAACACTGTGGCACTGTAATACATATCCTAGTGTAGGTCTGTCAGTGTTCCTTAAAGAAGGAATTAACCAGGAAGAGACGATTTCAGTTCACTGTAAACACTTACCAATAGTTTCCCAGTTCCCCGCGCCAAGCTGCATTGCTGTTTGAGGTGGTTGAACGAAGGAATTGTCTAATGGTTAATATAAACATGGTGCTTCGAATCCTGAATGCTGATTGGCTGATAGCCAGCCGTGGTATATAAGTATAAATTATGTATTACATCACAAAACTTATACTGCTCTAATTTAGATTACAGCAATAAGGCATTTCAGGGGTTTGTGGTATATTGCTATATTGGCCATATACTACAACCCCTCATGATATATTCATAAGAATGGGCTAATGTTTCGTTCTTGATATGTATTCTGTTATACTGTGTCTTGTGATTCAGATTACGAAAACTTGAATGTCCAATTCCGTATGAAACAATGCCAAAATAATATAAAAGCAACTAATATTTACAAGACAATTGACAAGATAAGTGCACATTTTAAACATTTTCTATGAAAAGTCTGGGTCAACATGCATGTGAAGTGTAATTGCACAAATTCTTCTTAGTCCCAAATTTTGTTAATCTGTAATATTGCATTTGGCATTCAAATGATTTCCGGATCCGTATGTTCTACTTTTTTGTTCAACTTTTAGTGTTGCATGAGTGAGATACGCTTGTATTATTTCTGAAAATACTGTGTACTGTATATCAGATAAAATGTTAATTTGACCTCTGCATGACACTAAGAATTTTGGACAGACGTTGAACATGTATCCAGTGGATAATTGCAATGCTATTTCCATAAAAGAGAGACATTTCTCAAGGCTAGAATTAGATTTTTAAAGGACACTACCGAAATAATACAGTAAAGTGCCCTCAAAACATCTATACCCGTTAATTATATTTTCTTTCTGACAAGTAAATGACAATGTGACAGAGCTGAAGAAAATCACATTTACAGAGTAAACATCCCACTGATCCTCCACAAAATAACATCCACCATCATTATAATCTAGACCATTAACAGAAAATGGATCCAAAAGCAATTTTGCTGTATGCAGTCTGGGACAGACTGTTGAAAGGGTGTCTTCATTTTTCAATATTTTTACAGCAAAATTCACTGAATTTAGGAGAATAACTGATAAAAATATAGCTGAAAACAAGCGATCAAATGTCAGAAATGACTGCAGGGCAACAAAAATGCACATAATTCACCAAAAGATCCTGTAACAAAGATAAACGATAGACGTCATAACATTTTTCTTGTTCAGTGATAACTATCAGTTGAATTGGAAACCAGTGACTATTGAGTCAGTTTCTACTTGGGTTACCAATCATTCCATGGTTGTAGAGAAAACGTCTTGGTTGTATGGTTTGGACCGATTTTGTACTTAATGTGCTCTCAGTTTTTGACATTTCTGACTGATGAACGTCCTGGATATTCTGTTTCCTTTAATTAGGAAATGGAGTTCCATCACATTTAATGTAAAGCATGTAAGGGGCACTCCGTGTTATGTTTGGATTCTTGCCTCAAGTTCAATCTATAACGCTATTGTGGTTCTTTCTGTTATCAGCAAGCTAACCAAAGTCATTATTACTCATACGTCAGCAGGTCAAATGCCCCAACAAACCTCAGATCATTAAGCATATCAGATATTCCAGTAACACATACGCTTTACATTCAGTATGTACATTTGCTAATGGTAATGTTATCCCTCGATGGACCCCAAATGGAATATCCTAAGTAGCATTGAATGTTTTGTTTTCTTTTTGTTTTGATCATGTTGGAAAGGCCACCAAAGTTGCGAGTAATATTGGAAACTCCTATGAAAACACAATTTGTCATTTGACTTCACAGCTCATTTTAAGAAAGCCACAATGTTTTAGACACCCAGCGCCTTATTTATTTATTCGGGCAGATAATATTTTGATATATAATTTAATATTTATATCTTATGTATTGGTGTTTATGGACACATGTATTTTTTTGCTCGCAACCAAATAAATCTCTGGAAGTAACATATAGTTGCAGCAAAGCTAGAAAACACTGGACTGAGTTTTATAAATACACTTTGGAGCCACAGACCTCTAAGAAATGCTGTTTTGCATCACGTGTTGGTGCAGATGAAAAAGTACATCTGCCATTTGTTCCATGTCGAATGGATCCAGTGGAATTCAAATTAAATCATGTACCAATTATTTGGGGGCGTGGTGACGGCCTCAAATAAAAACCCAATAATAAAATGTCGATAGATATTTCAAAAAAGATATCTTCTTAACCCACAAGACTGCTCTGTGGCTGTCACATTTCTTTAGATGGGTTGTTTCAAAGTCCACCAGCACAGACATCCTGTATTTATTATCTGATTGCACGTAACCAGGAGCCAAGTATTAGAAACCATGTGTGGTGAACTCAAAGCTAGAAATACACTTAACAAGAAAAATTAATAAGAACAGTGAAAAGTACTGGGTCTTGATGGCTTTTCCTCTCACACATCTACTTCCCCTTAACATGGCAATGTCCCAGCAAAGAATGCCAAAAGCGTGAGACGCATTCCCGGGTACCCCACTGACTTCCATTCAGCTTTAACACAGGTTTGCATGAAAGGGACATGAAGTTATTTGGACCGGCGGTGGCTAGGTCAAATAAAAATAAAGAACCGTCCTCCCTTAGCCTAAACAGGACTCCGTTGTATCAGCACAAACATACACAATGAGGACTTGGAACGATTACACCATTTCAATCAGTCTTTGTAGTCATAACATAAATGGAGTTTCTTCCGGGAAAAGGACTACGCCGGACTGCCTGGCGGAGGTGCTGATAGCCAGAGTGGATGATGGGAAAGGATGGCACGCCTGGTAGCGGTGAGAGGCCAATAAAAAATAATGGCCAACATTTTTAATTAATAATGAGAAAGAATGTTTCCGTCTCGTCAATTCCTTCTTTGCAGCGTCCTCCCACCCTCTTCTAATTGGAAGACAATGCCAGGACTGTGTACACTGCTGAGCCAAGTGCCTTACAGATGACTGGAATCCCCGGTATGGATTTATTGAAACAGAGTCGGTCTGTAATCTTTGTGCACGGTTTGCTTTTTCAGCCTATGATAGTTCTCAAGGCAGTTCCCCACACGTCTGACATTGTAGTTCAACCTGTTGCCCCCAATGTGCGTGTGAATATGACATCTATCCGAAAACACACAGTGTGAGAGACGGGCACTGCTGTTTCACGAGTCGCATTTCACGCGATTCCAAGGGGCCAGCCTTTTTGTGAAAACCTCCCCGCTGAGGTTTGAGTAAATGTTAGAGACCACTCCGGATTTGTTGCAACGTTACCTGCCCGACACGCAACATGAACAGTGCCCAACGTCAGGCATAGAGTGTGTGTCATTGTAGTGTGTGTGAACAGGTGAAATATTGTTGAACTTAGTTCGTAAGTGTTCTTCACATGGGTTGTGGCTGCAGCACTTTTTTTTAACACGCTCTCATCTGCCAACCTCACACACTCATTGTTTGGACCTTGAGTCAAGTGTAAAGCCTCTAAACCAATGAAAAGTTGCCAGTCTACCCAGGAAGGATCATCCCTTTACAGGAACAACAAGCCTCTGGTGCAAGTCTTGTTCAAATTACTGAAGAAAACACAACCGAATCATCTTCCCTCCATTGATTGGTGCTCAAGAAGAAAATACATATCCTGGAGCACACATGACTAAGTAGAACATGACTTGGTGGCCACTGTTAATGCAAAACGTTGGAACTGTTGCTGGCAAGCTGCCAAGGGCCAAGCAGGCAACCAGAGCACTGCTTCCTGCTATTGAGTTCTGATTTGTTGTTGTTACTCTACTAACAATAGCTTGGCAGAAAGTCGAATGGAGGTTCATAAAATGTACACAAGACTCGATAGAATGTCTGACCCGTATGCCACCCAAAGGTCGCCTCAAACCAAACGGAATAAAAACAACCAACTTACTGACCCGTACTTGAATAAAATGGAGTGCTTACAGGATAATTTAGTTCAGTGTAATAGATTATGATTTAAACTTATGGAATGGAAATTACAATGAGGAACGTACTCCAATTCCAACTGTAAAAGCATTGAATACAATAGCTAATCATAAAAAATATGGTTTTGCCACTAAGCATGTATTACAAGATACTAATGTTCTACGTCACTGTTTATTCAGTTTACCAAAAGCACAGCACACATACTGCACATTTACCAGAAAAGGGGGAGACATGGACCTTCGACTGGAACTTCAACATACTAATAACGAATCTAGCACCAGCCAAGAACAACATCACAGGTCTGAACAGTGTGTTAAGAAACACTGCATAGAACCTTCATCCCTAGATGAACCAAAACGATGTTTACTTTAGCTTTAAAGGATTGCATCTCAGGCATATAATGCACTAACACTAAAGTAATTTTCAGTTATCTGGCAGCCATATGTGGGATCTGCAAAACTTCGTCTTCAGATTTAATGAAAAGTTTGACTTGCTCTGGACCAATTTAAGACAGTGTTGCCAGTTATTAACCGATAGAGCGTATACTGTACATCTGTGCCTTGCTGTAGATCAGTTGTACTTTTGAATGAGATCCATGTTCTCGCACACAACTGTTGAACAGCTCTCGGTCGGCACTGCAGAATGTGTACCGTTTCACCTCATGCAACATGTTATTTTATTGCTCTGCCCAACTCTTCACTTGTTCAGGCTTATCTTGACAAATAGATTATTGCAGATAATAATGTCAGTTGTAATTGTTAGCCAGGCTACGGCCGGCCCGTTTCACAGTCAGGTGCAATCAAAATGGAGGTACAGCTGGAACTGGGGCTACTTGGCCATTGGCTAACACGCATGGGTGATAGACTGGCAAGGATGGAGTTAATGTTCTGGCTGAACAACCATAGGCACACACACACACACACACACAAGCCTACACACACAAACACGCACACACACAAACACGCACACACACAAGCCTACACACACACACACACACACAAGCCTACGCACACACACACGCACACACACACACACACACACAAGCCTACGCACACACACACGCACACACACACATCCTGCTATTTATCCTATCTTTGTTTAAAATGATAGCCCCACTCTTTACTTCACAAGGGACCCTGTTATGCCACAAGCTTCTGCTCTTACCTTTGATTTACAACGGCACCCCCATGTGACCTAGCCCTTTGGCCCCCCCGGCCGTAAATTCAGCACATGCTTCAGGTATCCCGGGCTTACCATCCGGCGGGACCCGTTAAGCCCTTATCCTCAGCTGAGTTTGGACGCTCGTGGCATCGGTACGTCGTGTAGATTTGTGAGCCTACGGTTGAGCTTGGCAGGCGTCCAGCGTCAAAGACTACTACGGAGACTTTGTGGTCTGTGGGTGGGTGGGATGGGCGGGTTGGTGAATGGGTGGGTCGATGGTTAGATTGATCTGTGGGTGGGTGGGTGGATGGGTGGGATGGGCGGGTGGGTGAATGTCTGGGTCGATGGTTAGATTGAACTGTGGATGGGTGGATGGGTGGGATGGGTGGGTTGGTGAATGGATAGGTCGATGGTTAGATTGATCTGTGGGTGGGTGGATGGGTGGGATGGGCGGGTGGGTGAATGGGTGGGTCGATGGTTAGATTGAACTGTGGGTGGGTGGATGGGTGGGATAGGCGTGTGGGTGAATGGGTGGGTCCATGGTTAGATTGAACTGTGGATGGGTGGGATGGGTGGGTTGGTGAATGGGTGGGTCGATGGTTAAATTGATCTGTGGGTGGATGGGTGGGATGGGCGGATGGGTGAATGAGTGGGTCAATGGTTAGATTGATCTGTAGGTGGGTGTATGGGTGGGTTGGGCGGGTGAATGGGTGGGTCGATGGTTAGATTGATCTGTAGGTGGGTGGATGGGTGGGATGGGCGGGTGAATGGGTGGGTCGATGGTTAGATTGATCTGTAGGTGGGTGGATGGGTGGGATGGGCGGGTGGGTGAATGGGTGGGTCGATGGTTAGATAGATCTGTGGATGGGTGGATGGGTTGGTTGGGCGGGTGAATGGGTGGGTCGATGGTTAGATTGATCTGTAGGTGGGTGGATGGGTGGGATGGGCGGGTGAATGGGTGGGTCGATGGTTAGATTGATCTGTAGGTGGGTGGATGGGTGGGATGGGCGGGTGGGTGAATGGGTGGGTCGATGGTTAGATAGATCTGTGGATGGGTGGATGGGTGGGTTGGGCGGGTGAATGGGTGGGTCAATGGTTAGATTGATCTGTAGGTGGGTGGATGGGTGGGATGGGCGGGTGGGTGAATGGGTGGGTCGATGGTTAGATAGATCTGTGGATGGGTGGATGGGTGGGTTGGTGAATGAGTGGGTCGATGGTTAGATTCATCTGTGGGTGGGTGGATGGGTGGGTTGGTGAATGGGTGGGTCGATGGTTAGAATCATCTGTGGGTGGGTGGATGGGTGGGATGGGTGGGTTGGTGAATGGATGGGCGGGTGGGTGAGTGGGTGGGTCGATGGTTAGATTGACCTGTGGGTGGATGGGTGGGTGGTTGGATGGATCTGTAGCTGGGTGGGTGAGTAAGTGGGTAGATGGGTGTGTGGTTGGGTGAGTAGATGGGTGGGTACATGAGTGAGTGGGTGGGTGGGTGGGTGAGTGGGCGGATGGATGGGTGGGTGCATGAATAGGTGAGTAAGTGGGTGGATGGGTGGGTGGTTAGATGGGTGAGTGGGTGAGTGGATGGGTGTGTGAGTGGGCAGGTGGGTGGATCTGTGGGTGAGTGGTTAGGTGGATGGATGGGTTGGTTGGTTGGATGGATGGGTGGGTGTGCGGATGCATCAGGGTGGGATGATGTGACACAACCGTGGTGGTGTTTTATTTAAACCCAGTGTTCGAAAGGCATCACAGATTGCATCTAGGTTTTTTTTAATGACTATTGGTATGATTAAACAATGGTGTTGAGAGCTTTTCCTGACCATGTAAACACATTCAGCGGAGCAATAGCTTTTAAATGAAGCTGACTCAATTGAAAGCAGCTCTCTCGTGCGAAGATATATTACTGTAAGATCTTGTCGTCAGTCCCGCCGACCAAATAGCAGTCACGCCATCTTGGGGCCTGCTCTACCAGAAACCTCCAGAAACCTCCAGAGCATGATCTTATCCTGGAAATCCTGGATCTGGCTGAGTGGATAGGGTGGGAGCCTTCTGCTGCCTGGGTCCTACAGGGTAACCTCAGCCAGATTCCGTTCTGGAACCTTCTCAACAGTCACCCTTCGCGACCCTCGCCAGGACAGGAACAACCCCCAAGGACACAAAAATAGAGCATAAAATAAAACAAGGACAGGAGAAGACTCCGTGCCTTGCTACATATCGCCCCATTGAAATGTGACTGTTAACCGGCGCGGACCCCTCCCCTCAAACTCTGAACTACAGTTTCCACAGGCCTTCATCCTGCAACTTCCCTTTTTTTCCACATTCAGCAGAAGTTCAGCTCAATTCTGGAAAAAGACCGGGCTCGTTCTCTTTCAGGCGCAACATACAAATTCCTGCCAACGTGCCACAGGCTAAGAGGGCAACGTAACGATTTATGCTCCGCTTAAGTGATTTAAAAGTCCTTTAAAATATTTTACTGGTCTACTTATACTATGGGGTATAAATATATAGATGGGAGGAGACGACATGGTCTAATGGCACTGTGCGCCAGTTCCTACACCAGGATACGCACCATTTATTTGTACTTTAGGTGTGCAATTATGAATAGTAGTTGTGGATGAGGTAATATCAAATTGAATGATTTAGGATAAGGTAATTCACAAATTGCAGATATGGGAATTGCACTCAAGGTAGGGCTAAGAGTTGAGCATTTTCTTGGCCCTGAAGGAAGTAATGAAAAGGGGAGAGTCCTGGATCTGTTGAGCTAACCTTGATATAGGTCTTTCAAGAGCTCATAGCCACGGCTGGATATGTCTCCTCTCCCCAGCACACTACCACACACCCAGGCAAACATTCACACATATTCCATGTTAGTGTTGGGTTCGTTTCAAGTCATTTTCGCAATTCATTTGTTCACACTTTTATTTCGGTCCTCTTATTGGTTTTTGAGATGTTGATAAAACAATGTGTCCATAAGAAAACGCGTAACCAACCCAAGGACAGACTCAAAGAAGACCATCAGTCAAAACTAAACGGATAAAATTACTGTTCGCTCAGAATAAGAATATGAAAATGATAGCATATGATGATGGATCCTGAACAGTAAATGCTGTTTGTTTTTCTAGACGATGCTTCTCTGAAAAAAAAAAGAGCCCAATCATTTCAAACCTTGATCTTGTTAGGTTTGGGAAAAAAAAGCTATAACCACAATATTTTGACACATGCCTACATTATATAGAATTTAATTATAAATAAATGCATTTGTTCAGTGTAATAGATTTGGAGTTTGGACTTGTGGAATGGAAATTACGATGAGGAACAAAATCCGTACCAAGTGTAAAAGCCCTGTAATAAAAAATCCCCCACCAGAACGGCACTGCACCCTTTTACTGTGCTGTAACTTTGCCAATGATGCATTTTTACCACGCTAGATGGCAGCAATGTACACCAATAGGCATTGCATTAAACAACTGGAAAACAGATAGCTTTGCAGAGACACACACAGAGAAGGAGAGAGTGAGAGAGAAAGACTCGTAAAAAAACATGCAAGTCATAAAAAAACATGTTTCTGTGACTGAAGTACTGTGGCGTTTGGCCGTTTCTTAGCCGCGAGGAAACTGGTCCACTGCGTTACCTGTCTGCTCTACTACATGTCAATATTTCACTGCGTTGTGCAGAACTAACTTCCTGCCCAGGACAAAGGAGAAACTCTAGGAATTCGGCCAAAGGAAGGAAAGAGAGAGAGAAAAAAAAAAAGGTCACGTGAGGAACAGGGCTTTGCTTCTATCTTTTACACGCTGAAGTGATGTTTTGAATGGAAACACCCAGGAGTGATAAGGTGGGACGTCACGTCTGGCTTCCATCACGGCCCCAGCCTCCTGTATGTTATGGCCTTGGCTGGCTGGTGTGGAGGCCGTAGCAGGGACTTGGCCGAGGCTGCATCCACACTCACTCCCCACTGAATCAGTGCCATTGGAATTTGAGGTCACTCTCCTGAAGGATGGACGAGAAGTACGGTGCACACTGAGAGGGAGCGGGGTTTGAAAGGGCATAAATCTAAGCTGGATATAGTAAGTAATGCCTGTAGACGGTTAGGAAAACCAGAGTGTGTCAATTAAAAAGGCACTTTGCTCGCAGCAGGAACAAAACGAAGGAAAACATTTCCATTGACCGAAGCCTGAGTTCTTTTGTTTTGTTTTTTTGTTGGCCTTGATTCCAATAAAGGGAGAATCACAGTTATGTATTAGGTCCAGGGGGTATGTCCACGAATATCTCAGCTGATCCCCCAGAGGCACAATTCATTTTGAGTACTTTTTATAGCTTTCAATAAAACACACTTTCAAATATGTTATTTCTCTTTGTCTCTTACTCCAGATTTTATCCTCAGAGCATCTGAGCCAAGGCCTGTACCATTTTGTTTTCCATTTTAAATAAGATCTTACGCGTTATTGTTTATTTTCAAGGCAACTCAATACTCTGTGGACTCCCTTCACTTTTGCATTTAGTTGTTATTTGTTGTTCAGTGTGAATATCACATATAGTAAAATACCCAACTGCTGTCATTATTGGGGAACGTACACAACTGTCTATTAGGATGACAAAACTAAAGTACTGCGATTCATGGTTGTCAAACACTCTTCCTCTCCCCCCTCACTTCTTTGTTTAGACAGACAGGTAAGCTGAGAAGTGGCAGGGTATTTTTCATGGAGTAGTTGACCTTTGACCTTTGTAGTTGACCCAGGTTTTCAGGTCAACACTCATAGTGCACATTTGGTATTTGTTGACCACATGTTGACAACAAGAATGGATTAGCAGTTGGACGACCTGCCAATCCATCAGAACTTCTGCTTCTACTTGTTGTGTATAATAATACCAAATTAACTGTTAGCATATCTTCACAGCTTCCAACGTAATTGGAGTTAGTAGCAAGGAATGTTAAGCTAAATGTTTCTCCTTCACACTGAGACACTTAGCCAGAGAAGATACTGTTTTACTTTGTGGCATAAAATACAAACTGAACTTTGTTTTAACTGTACTCTAAACATTGAAAAAGGATTTACTAGTGCAGAATGTATTGGCTGCCTGGTCGTTTCGAACAATACACACCTTCAATTCATACCATCCATGATTTAGGCACCGCTCAACTTTTCTGTACCAAGATGTCTCTTCAACATCAGCGTCAACCACGCCCGCTAAACCAAATTCATGTCAATTACGGGAATTGTATTTACGTGAGAGCTGTGTTTCATGAGCGTCCACACACCTGTCCAGATACATCACTGCAGTTAACGCTTCCAGCTGCTTAGCAGCACCAAGTCAACTTCAAGGCTTCCTTTGACTTCAAACATTGTCAATATACCCTGAATAATGGCCTGTAGATGTAGGTGTAGTGAAAAGGTTGGCTATCAAACTGTCATTTATCTTCTGGTTTTTTTACTTCCTTTGAACACTTTGTAAATCTGATTCACGGTTTGTTTAGTCTCCATAAGCAGCAATACCTCAAACTGACAAGGTACAAGACTTAAATGTACAAGCAGTGATTCTGTGTATGTGTTCTGCAAAGCATCAAGTCAAGTAATCATCCACTCTGTTTATTCATATTTTCTATCTTTATTTCTATTCAAGCCAAAAAAAAAGTAATTGATAACTAAAGTATGTTCAGCGAGATCTGTGTGTTTCAAAATGTGCCATTTGATTGGTTGTCTTGCTCACAGAGCTCCTGAATAAATCATTCCCCTTTATCTCAGCGTCTGAAAGAGGCAAGAGTGATGGAGCTCTGCATGGCATGGTTATATCGCAGGTTGATTTGTTTTTTCGGGTCTGTCCGGTCATGAGGCAATGCATTACATGAGGGCTTTCCAAAAGCAGTCCAGTGGTTACAGAGCTTTTCTTTTATCTGCAGAAAGGCTTACATCACTTTGCCCGACGTGTGATTATTCATGGATGATTTGTGACGCAACGAGCACGCGGTGAGAGCTGAGTGATGTACCGGACGATGCAAAAATAGTTTTTAAACATTCTCATTTGGGTAATGTGCATGATGATCGTAGTGGCAGTAACAGTAGTACTGAACAATATTAATGTATACAATAAAACAACAATCTCAATGTTGCTGTGAAAATAAATCCAAATGTAGCAATCTACCCATTCACGGTTGACGGTGTTCCACAGTATCAGATGTTCACTGGTAAATGTAGTTCACACATAGGGCCGTAGCAACAGGAAGTGGATCCTCAACCTTGATATGACATGTTGACGTTAAGCGTTCAACTTTAACCTTTTGCAAAAACCGTGCTGCTGTTTCATTGTCTAGAGGTGAACAAAGATGCATCCTAATGTACACGGCAATTAAACACATATAAACTGTTAGAGAAAACCATATCACTGCCCAATAACAAAGCTCAATTTTCGTCCAAGGTTGTAGAATAATGTATCATTGCTGTTAAGAAAATGTTTGTCTCTTTGGTTAAAAAGAGCACAAACTACATGTCCCATGAGCCTTGAGGTATTGTCTGTCAAAGATTAGATTAGTCATGTGAGCCATCACGTGTTCGCTAACTGGTCATGCCCCCATGTGGCACGGACTAGATTTATTCCAATTGCATGGACTAGTTTGCATGAAGTAGTTTGTATGTCCACTAACTTTGACGCATAGTTAAGACATTGGCTCAAATTTGGGGTCTTCTATGCTTTCTGTTTAGAAAATGAACGAATAGAGGTCTATTTTTCCCGGCTTCCATTGACATGTGAAACCTTGGTCGGTCGATCCCGTCTCCTAGAAGTCTTACAATGTGAAAAATCTATGTTTAGAAACTGTGAGTCAGGTCTGTGATGCACAATTCAGCTAGCTAGCCAATGCAAATAGACTTGCAGTCAACAGCTTGCCTAGTGACTCAAACCAGAACCTAACACTGCAGTATGATTTGCTTCATATTTCTGATTGAGAGTTTGTGCAATACATACATTCTGGCCCAAACAATCTGTATCTGGGACCCAGTAGATGGTTCAATATTTTTTGGCGAACAGAGTGTTCTCAAAAAGGTGTATATACCCAGATGTCTTGGGGAGAAAAATATTTATTTTCGCTTTGTCATTTTGGCGTAGTGTGCGTAGATTGACAGCAATTTTTTAAAAACAATTATAAATAAAGTCTACAACATAAAAAACTGTGCAGAAATTGAAGGGGCCTCAACAGTTTCTGAAGGCACATTATATACAGCCTATACAAATAATCCTTTGGGATCATGTTCTAATGAGAAGAAAATAATGGATTATTGTGGAATCTGTCAACAAGGGCATTCAGACACAAACTAATGGATGGAGAATTTTACAAAAATTGTGAATTCCAATTAAATTCCAGTTAATTCAGGAAGCACACTGAAATTCAAATTCCAATCAAGGAAACATTTGAATTGAAATATTTGTGTGTTTTAACTGGAATTTAAATGGGATTAACCCCAACCCTGTCCCCAACCTGTTCCCAAGTTATTTGAGAAAGGAGTACACTGGAATCTCTTTTGAAAATGTATGCCGGAATGTATTTGTTTCAGAAAATAAATATTATATTACAAAAAAAAGTTACATATTTCAGATCTCCCCATAAATATCTTCCTGTATTAACAAAATTGCATGGCATTGCCCAGTGACACGAGAACCTCACCAACCAAGATTGCAGTCTCCCCAAAAGTTTATCTCTATTCTGCAGGAGGCCTGATTAGAGATGGATGCTATTTGACTTTTCCAGGCTCAGGGTTGAGGTCAGTGAAAACTGAAACCAAAGGCAAAAGGTTTCCATTTTGATTATCTTTGTGCTGATGCAATGGATTTGATGTGTGTTTACTAATAAATCCCACTGCTTCTTTGTTGTCGCTTCCAACAGAAAGACGTTTCTGCCGCCACACGAATTTGGAGCTACTCAAGTAACTCGCAGAGTAGCATCGTGCTGAGCCTAGCTCTACCCAGGCCAACGCGCTCATGGGAAAATGTCAAACTCTTATGCAGATCTTACCTTCCTTCATTGCTGTGTGCATAACGGTGGTTTGCAGGGAGGAATGTGTGATGTCTAAAAGAAAAAGTGCTATTACATGCAAATGCTCCCTTAGCTACCTTTTTGCTAGCCAACTCTGGGGAGGAGAAAGCTAGTGGTCTGGGATGGGATTATGGAGATTTCTTTTTCTGGGCCCAAGAATGTGTCTCACTTACCCAGACACTCTGGTCCATATACGGATCAGTCTAGCATTGGAAGAACACATGTATGCCAAACTCCTAACTTTTACTTAGGCACTTTTCACCAGCACCAGTCAGCAGCAAATTGCCTTCTATGTCCAGCAAAGCACTTTCTCAGACCTATTCAAGGAGGAAAACACGCTCCTTGATCATTTACACACCGCATGGAAAATCCCACTCATCCACCCATGGGTAATCAGAAGCTCAATACAAAGGACAGCAAGGCTTCTTAAGAAGAGTACCAACATTAGGGCCTACGTAGCAGGCCTGTGAGGGATATGCCATGCTGGCACTGGAGGCATAAATACAGACAATGCAGTTTCACTGGGCCTTGAAGAACACAAGCCCTCCCAACAATACGTTGGGCAGAGAACAAGCCTTTATTTGCCATCTCAAATATACACTTGTGATCAAAGAACAACTCACATTTAAACTCACTCACTTTTGCTATATATACCCTCATAAAGGCAAAACCTACTCCATTATGGTTTTATTTTTCTTGCATAAATTAGTCACTAGTAATCTAAAACAAAATGATATGCTTATTCTACATGAAGAATAGAAACTATAAATAAACCATAACAAATATTCAACTAAATGAAGAATTTCTTATTTCCTTTGTTATTTTTTTTCATATACAGATTTGCAATGATGTTTGCTGGGTAATATGTATGTTGTTCAATTCCAAGTAATATGTATGTTGTCCAATTTCAAGTCCAGAGGCGGGCCATCAGGGCCAGCAAGGCCTCTGCTGTGATGTCAGAAACAGAAAATTTTATTTTTATAATTTATTATAAAATATATGTATTTTATTAAGTTATTTTGCATCAGTCTGTTAACAACATTTCATTGCTATTTTCTCCCTCAGTTGCGCGGCTTCCAGTGCATCTCACATAAATCCAAGCTTTTTATCCAATCAGATTTTTCACCTATGCTGTCTCCGGGTGAAAAATCTACCCTGAAGCATTCAGAATTTTGAGAATTGCTCCAGAATTTGTTGTTGAAGCAAATGGGGACAATGATTTTGATTGGCTAAAGAATATGACAATCAGATTTCGAGTTTGCCATGTTGGGCGTATTATTTGACACGCTGGAGTCTTCTAGCTTGCCTAACCGCCTAGGTGCCTATTGTCACGTCCTGGCTATGCCCCTAGCCATCTCTGCGCTGGGCTGGGGGCATAGTCAGGACAGGACAGGAGGTGGCACCTCTAGCCACCTCCAATCCTTTTAGTCTCCCCAATTGGAGGCAGGTGTTGGTCATTGCCTCCAATTGGGGACCCTATTTAAGTTCCCTTTTTTGCCACACCAGTGTGGTTCATTTTGGTTTTATCCCTGTCTAGGATAGCCCACGTCACTGGTTGCTGCGGTTGTTTTGTTTGTGTCTTTATTTTTATTAAACATGGATTATTTCAACCTCATCGACTCTGCGCCTGTGACACCTACGTTCACATTTCTGTCTTACTCAGTGGGCCAGTTAGCTAACTGAAGTAAAACAGGCTACCACGTAACATAGCACCCATCTAAGGTTTATTTAAACTTTCTTTTGTGACGTTTAGAATTTTTGTTTAGATTTTTACTTAGCCCTGTTGTGTTTTAATGCACAATGGCTGAAGGAGCAGAAGAAATGGATTTGGTGGCGGATTTAGCGGCAAAGCCTTTTTCGAGAAGGACCTTTCAAGAAAATCTGTAAATTGCGAGGAAGTGTCGACCGATCCCCCGAGCTAGCAGACCTGTCCCAGTCCAGGAAAGGATTTGTTCGGCACTTTCAATCGAGCAACTACGGAAAAAGTCCAACTGGCTTACTAAAGTACACCTGGCTTCTAGCATGGAAGGAACATTGTTGTTGTGAGTTTGTTCTTAGTTATATGGTAATGACATTGATTTGGGCTGTGCCATGTCTATTTGGGATGCAGCATTCTGTCATACTGCGAAATAGAATGTCAATGTGAACGCCTACTATTTAAGGGCCCTTTGACATTTCCAAACACTGGCGTGAGGTAGTTACAACAGGCCCCAGTGCACGCTATTATGACGGGTCCCACTGCACACTAGTTGCTAGGACACACACACAGTAAGGCATATACAGCTACGGAAAACAATAGACCACTGCACCTTTTTCTTTCCTCTCCAAAAAAGTTGAAAAGGAAGGTGAGCCTTCAATTTGTAGTAGTCTCTTAATTTTAACCCTCCTGTTCCTCACTGAAAACGTTCCTTTTCGACTTTTTTGGAAAGAAAAAGGTGCAGTGGTCTCTTAATTATTTCCGGAGTTGTGTGTGTGTATATATATATATATATATATATATATATATATATATATATATATATATATAGTCCGATTTTACAGTTGAATAAGTTGTGTATTTTATTGGGAAGGTAGAGATGTCAAAGAGAAACGTAAATACACGAGTAACCATGAGTTACCGTAATAGTGGTAGGCTAGCGGTGCAGTAGGGCCCGTCATAATAGCGTGTATAATCACTGCATCTGGTGCCCCAGACTTTACCCCCAGCTCTCTCTGTCAGTGGTTGGGTGATTGTTTCAATGTAATGCCCTCGGCAATAGCCTTTGTCAAAGCTTAATCTGTAAACACCTGTCCAGCGGATCATATCACGGACGGTCAGAGAGCTGTGAATCCCAATTGGTGGGCAACAGTCACATTTATTCTCTTAATGCAATATCCGTATGAGGTCATAATGCTATGAGGTCAAGTTGAAGTTTCAAGTTTATTTATCAAATTTACCGAATAACACAGCGACGTTCTGCATAATTAAATTCTTGAGACATGGCAACCGCCATCTACATAGTATTAAGAAATATTAAGGAAAATATATAAAGGAAAATATATAGCAAAAATAAATAAAGCGGTAATGTTCATAACACTGTAGAACTACAGCAAATTAAAACTTAACTGTAAAATAGCAGCCAACGGGTAGTAGCACTGAATATAATATGAATGGCAATAATATACAAAATGCACAATATGGGTAGAAGTATTGACATATCAGTGTAATATGCTTATGATTGGCACAAGACTGTTGACGATGTACAGGAGGGATTATGTATGATTATAATGTGTGATGTTAATAATTACAATGGGGGGGTGGGGTTTGCTGTAAAATCAGCAGGCTGGACCACTCGACCGCCCCGAGGCCACAACAATGTAGTTCTAATAGTTCACACCAGTGTGCCCACAACAGTATCTATGTTGTGCATGTATTCCTGCATCTAATCAGTTGTTGCTTTTTTTTGGGGATGTGACGAAAGGCAGTGAGCAAAGTACATTTTCTGCTTAATGAACACGGATGGGTTTCTAATGAACCCAGGCCCTTTGCAACAGATGCTAGGAAGCTCATTTACCTCCTGAAGGTAAATCACAGCATAATTTGGTTGTGGTCGACAGAGAGAGCCATGGGAGTGCTTTGACGCGAGTATAATCCTCATGACCTGAGCGAGGGAACAAGGTGCCTCTCTTGGGGAAGGATGCATCAAGCATGGGTGATGGTGACAACAAATCACGTCGGAAAAGATGCAGCAGTTGCAAAGCAGCCGGGAGTCCAACCCCAATGAGGACCGTTTTGTTCCCTCCCCTCAAGGAACGAATGTTATGGTTGTATTCAAGGCACCCGGGGGGGGCCACTCTAGGGGACGACACCCAGTTGGGCTAAACAGGAGAGGTGCAACGCTGACGTTAGACGTGGACGGAGAAAAAACAAGCCAAGATGGACACGGCTACCAGGCCATCTGTCCCTATGGTAACGTTCCACAGGTAACATTGTACAGGTAACATGTTCTACGGGCAAAATGTTCCATGAGCAACACGTTCTAAGGGCAACATTTCATTGTTCCACTGGCTATCGTAAGCTGTGTTGTGCTGAGTTCTGTTTGTGGACAATCAACGGGTTGAGGCTTGAAATGTGTGTTGATTTGTTTTCCACAAAGGGAATAGTCTTTCCAGTGCTCTTTAATCTTTTCCTATCTGAACTCACATGAAATTCAGAGATTATTGCTCTTCAATATGTGGGACTCAGAAACAACACTGTTTTGGAAAGGTTCTCACAAAATGTGTTGTTTTTTCTTTCAGTGTTTACCTCCTCGGAGGTCCCTCAGATGTATTACAGATTAGGTATGGCCTGACCCGAACCCACCTCACAATGAGTAGACAGTCAAATTAATATTGTTGGGATATAATATTAGCCAAACATTCCCAGCATCCGCCAATTCAACAAAAAAATATTTTGTTAGTGGCTATACTGTTGATTTATACTGTATAACTGCTACGTTAAAAAACTACTTATCTTCAACGGGCAGGTCTCTAGAAAACAGCGAAGGGAGAGTATTCCTTTTTTGGGAGAAAGACCCATTCTTTTTAGTGATAAAAAAACATTCAATGGACACATTCAGTTGATTTTATCACTTCACTCGAAAGTCACAAACAGGCCTGTCAAGCATGTATATCCTGTTAACATTGTATGAATGCAGGTCTCTTATAGCTTCACCAGATCAGCTTGTTGGACAGACGCTCTCAGCAAACACAGGATATTCCAATCAACCCTTCTCTAACTCTACTGTTAAATTTTACTACTTAATGGAAGTGACCTGATGTTAGACCTGGTACTGTGTTTCATGGGAAAGTCTGCACTAGGAAATCAGTTCCGCTTGGTTATATGGCTTCCCCTCATAAGTGTTCACCTGGGTGTAATCTGAGGGGCCTGAAATCAAGCATACATCTCTGCTTGTAGGCCTTACTGGCCAATGAAATAAAAGAGGAATGAAAATGATTCTGCTGTTGCAAATGTAACCCGCAACCACCTGCCATATCCTGCAGTGGCTTTACCAACTCAGGGAATTCCAAACAGAAAAAAACTACCTTTTAAAATACACTACATTTCACAACCCCGTTTCCCAAGAAGTTCGGACACTGTGTGAAATGCCAAAAAAATAAGAGAATGCAATTATTTGCAAATCATTTATCCCTATATTTAATTGAGTACAAAGACAACATATCAAGTGTTGAAACTGAGAAATTTTATTGTTTTTGGAAAATTATATTTTGAATTTGATGCCAGCTACACATTTCAAAAAAGTTGTGATAGGGGCATGTTTAACAGTGTTATTTCAACTGTTATGTTGCTCCAAAACCTGCATATATTGTTCAGCATTAATGATGCCTTAAGAGATGTGCAAGTCACCCACGCCATGTGCACCAATGCACCCCCATACCATCACAGATGTTGGCTTTTGAACTGAATGCTGATAATAAGCCAGGTGGTCCCTCTCCTCTTTAGCCCAGAGGATGCGGCGTCCATTATTCCCAAAAATTATTTCACATTTTGATTTGTCCGATTGATTCCGCAGTTTTCCACTTTGCCTCAGTCCATCTAAAATGAGCTTGGGCCCAGAGAAGGTGGCAGCGTTTCTTGTTCTTATATATATATATATATATATATATATATATATATATATATATATATATATATATATATATATATGGTTATTTCTGTGCATGGTAGAGTTTTAACTTGCATTTGTGGATGCAGCGACGTACTGTGTTCACAGACAATAGTTTTTGGAAGTGTTCCTGAGCCTGTGCAGTGATTTCCACTACAGAATCGTGTCTGTTTTTAATGCAGCGCTGCCTGATGGCCCGAAGATCATGGCCATCGAATATTGGTTTTCAGCCTTGGCCCTTGCGTACAGAGATTTCTCTTTTAATGATATTCTGTACTGTAGATGATGAGATCCCCAAACACTTTTTACATTTCTCAAATTTTACGTTGAGAAACAGTATTCTTTTACAGAGAGGTGAACCCCACCCCATCCTCACTTCTGACAGACCCATTCTCTCTAGATTGACCTTTTAATACACAATCATGTTACTGATCTGTTGCCAATCAACCTAATTATTTATGAGATGTTCAACCAGGTTTTCAGCATTACACAACTTTTCTAGTCTTTTGTTGCCCTGTTCCAGCTTTTTTAAAACTTGTTGCTGGCATCAAATTCAAAGTTTCAACATTTGTGTTCTATTGAATATAGGGTTTAGATGGTTTGCAAATCTTTGTATTCTGTTTTTCTTTACATTTTACACAGCGTCCCAACCTTTTGATTTAGAATACAATTAAAATAAATAGCCCCTTTTTTATGCATTCTGAAATGTTCATGCATGGCATACATTTCTAAGATACAGATTAGATCAATGAACTAAAAAGGACTTCTAAATACACTGCAGCACATTGAAGTAAAAGGCAACCATATTCAGGAGGGGACATTTTTATCATGGCAGTGCTGGTCTACAGCACTTCTTTGGTCAGGGAGGTGATTTTGTTTATGGCAGTGTGGTCTATGGCACTCCCCTAGTCAGCGAGGTGATTTTTATTTATCATGGCAGTGCTGGTCTACAGCACTTCTTTGGTCAGGGAGGTGATTTTGTTTATGGCAGTGTGGTCTATGGCACTCCCCTAGTCAGCGAGGTGATTTTTATTTATCATGGCAGTGCTGGTCTACAGCACTTCTTTGGTCAGGGAGGTGATTTTTATTTATCATGGCTGTGCTGGGCCACGGTACTTGGCTATCACCTTGTACCTACGACTAAGCAACAGCTGTGATAAAAAGGTATGTTTACCACACCCATGAGTGTGCAATTGATTTAGCGAGCATCTGTACTCAATTATCAACCCATTCATCCTGATTTACAGTATAAATGACAGGTACAAAGCCCCTCGGAAAGTCCAAGATTAACGAAGGACTGTTACTTCCACATTCTATGTTTTACTGTTGGCCCGCTAAAGGCCGCGCTGTCACGTTTTAGCTTGACGACGCTCCTGCGTCACCCAGATGGCTTAGAATAGAACGGAACAAGTGACATCTGTGTTGGTACTGTGCTCATAGTCTTTGTCAAGGATACATAGAACAGGTCTTATCCGGAAGGCAAATAAAAGGTCATTGTGACCATAGAGCAATGTCTTTCCTGCTCCCGATAACCAACTCATTTCCTGGGGCCACCTTTGAAGGAGGGAATGGATTAGTGCTTCTGTTTTAGTTTGCTTTTCTTTTGATCTTGAATTTATGCTCCATTTTCTTGTTTGCATTGTCATAAAAATAAAACAAAGTATTACTGACACATACATGTATAGTGGGATGATGGAGAATTTTCAGACTGAAATAATCTGGTAATTTGTCTCTGATATTCAGTAGCGCTTTCTGGTAAAAGAAATCTGCATTTTTGTTGCATTCCAATTTTTTACGGATTTGCAGTGCCCAAAACATTGTGTATTCCTTACAAAGCAACAGCAAAATCAGGTCTGGGTAATGCGAGCTTCAGGCTTCTTGGTTTTGGTTGTGGATGCAGTCTCCAACATACTCCCTCAAATGGCGTTCACTCAAAAAACAAATGAGCCAAAACATTATGACCACCTGCCTAATATGCTGTTGGTCCTCCGCGTGCCACCAAAACAGTGCCGACCTACTGAGTCATGGACTCTACAAAATCCATGAAGGTGATGATTTAAAAGAAAAAGGCGACCTTCCTCCACTGTTTCAAGGTCCAGTTCCACTACTTTGCGTGCCTGTTGAAGATGCTCTGGACACTGACCAGTCTGCAGCTTAGACACATTCCTTGTGTTAAACATCATTGCAATTGTTTGTGACTTTTGTGCCACTGTAGACTTTCTGTTGGTTCAGACCAGAATGGGTGTAGCCTTCGTTGCCATCGCCCATTGATGAACATTGGGAGCCCTACACCCTGTCGCCTGTTTGGGGTTTGTCCCTCCTCGGAGCACTCCACAAGCCTTATCGTTTCAGAGATCATCTGACCGGGAACATCCCACAAGCCTTGTTGTTCCAGAGATGCTCTGATCCAGTCGTCTGGCCATAACAATTTGGCCCATGTCAAAGTCACCCAGGTCTTTACTCCTGCCCATTTATCATGTATCAGGAATTGATTGTTTGCTTATCATCTAATCCGCCCAGACCTTGACCTGGGCCCTTCTTATTCGCTTCACCAGTGAGTGGTCATAATGTTTTGGCTCATGAATGTCTTTTCCGAGTGGATGGAACTTACGCCATTGACGTCTCTGCCAAAGTTGACCAATCACGATTCAGGGGCTCAGACATCAGGTCACAGAATTCGAGTTGTATCAAGAAAATATTTTGTGCATGTGAACACCTGGAAAGTAGACCAAAATGACCCCATTTGCCACATAATGTTGTCATATTGTAATATATGCACACAGTTGTGTTTGGTGAATAATTAAATCAAAACCACAAACCATTCTGAAACCTAAAGGATGTAATCCTTCCTTTGTAATATTTGTGAAAATCCAATTAATTGTGTGTTTTTTTTGTCGCGAACTTACAAGCAATTGAGTTCAGTACATTGAAATCCATTCAGGTTCAGCTACATCATTGTAGCGTGTAACCTTTAAAAAATAATCTATTCAGCTGAATGTTTAAAACAGAGCCAGTTTGTTCTGGGTCAGTCTATTCAGGATGCTTGAAAAGCATGAAGGGAAACATTTCATTTTCACCAGGTGGCAAACTGCAGAACCTTATGTTCTTCTGTGTTTTGAAGAATTTTCTGTTCAGTTTTTATGTGATTTAAGGAAGTCTATTGAGGGTATATAGTATAAACACTGACCACTAGTAAAATACGTTGAGTGGTTTTGTACATTTTAACTAGTCCAAACCCCAAGACAAAATCTGTTTATCGGCTTTCGTATGAAGACCCACATCGTCCCACGTAGTGAATAGCTACTCAAATTCTCTCTTGTTTTGATGGAGAAAAACCCTTAAGTAAACTCAAAGTTCCAAGTACAAACATATGAAGGGAACCTTTCAAAATGACTGTTTGCGGCCCCTAATTTTAATGGTTTGTGGATTACAGCTTGTTTGCAATGGTCTCTGGATCTGCCAGTGTTGGTCCTCTTGCTTTACTTTCACAATACACAGCAATCAATTCCCATTCCCAAGGCACTTACATGTAAATCAGTGAACTTGGAAGGAATCCTTTCATTAAAGTTTGTTCTCATCTTAAACTATTCATTAACTCAATGATGTGACTGATTCCTGGTAGATAACCTAGATACTCTCTTTCCTACATGTGCTTATGTGAACATCCTTTTACCTGGATACTTCATGCACTACTTTGCTGGGGTTCTTTGAGTTTTCTAGAGAACGACTCCTGCTAAGATTTAGTCATGACTGTATGGAACAGGAATTAAGGCATCTTAAAATAATCAAACCAAAATGCAATTTCAACAGCAATGATTCATTGGCATGTAACACAGTCCTCTGATGAAAAGTACTGCAGAACAATGGAGGATAAATCACGTTGACAGATGAAAAGCTTTGAGAGGAACTGAGGTTTAAAGGCAGACAAGACACAGTGTCCCTGGCAACCCATTCATATTCTTAAATGACATTGGGATGTCAGAGTTGGGATCAATTTGAATCGAATTTCGAGTAAACTGAAGTCAACTGGGATTCCATCTCAATAATTCTAACAAGGTATTCAAGGAATTCTCAGTAAACGTAAGAAATCTATGCATGTCTAACTTTTTTATTCATTCATTGAAATCACTTAATGAAAGGACTACCTTTAGCTTATTAATCCCATATACTGGTCTGTAGCCACTTCATGCTGATTCACTGTCTGTCTTTCCACAGTTGAGAAGACTTAACCGAGATGACCTGCGTGCAGCTGCATGATAATGCGCATTTCTCAAATAAAAATATGCCTTAAACACATGGAAAAAAAAAGAGTTTGACTCACAGCCCACCACAGCCACATGGTTCGACCCCATGCAATGGCAAGGACCGTCAATGTGATCACCACTTTCCAAATTATTACCAGGTATTAGTGTCCCCCCAAAACCACCATGGCAGAGCAGACAGTATTTACTGGAAAAAATACCTAGGCCTGAATCCCAAATGACACACTATTTCCTTATCCCTGTATTGCGCTACTTTAGTCCAGAAGCAGATGGGCCCAGGTCAAAAGTAATGGACTATATAGAGATCTAAATTGGAGCCTCCTCCGAAGTGATCATAAAAATAATAATAAAAAAAAACAGCTTTTGACTTCCAGTTGTGGAACGTTTTGTAGTTTTCTGGGCATCCCTGGGAAATTTCCGCAGTGCTACAAACACGTGGGCGTGCAAGTAGCCTACAATAAGAGCACTGGGATACATAACGTTGATCCGACCAAAGTTTACACTTCTCATGAATTGAATCTTCGAGGTTGTAGAGAAGCTTTCTGATCTTCATCCCTCCCTCTTTATTTAAAATTCATTCCGAAGTGTATCTTTCGCTGTGCTCCCGCAATTGAAAACAGCTGTCCAGCAATCCGGACCATATGTGAAGTGTTTTGTGTAAATATTGTATTGCAGGATCCCTGCTTTATGTTTCAATTACTACATTTATACAGTCGGCAAACATGATACACAGGAAATATGGCAGTAACCGGATTCTGCCCACTGATGCATAATTTACTTTTTCTTTTGGTTGCTAAATGTTACAACATATATGATAACCTCACCATTCCATGCTTACATTCTTTGAGGGACTGAATGGTTTTATTCAATGCCTTATCAAATGCATTTTCTTTCAATCCAAGGGGCCATTAACTCATTAACTCACTCCATTAACCAACAGTCAAGGATATATTCTTACCTGTTTAATTTACAGAAAATCTCTCAGCTGCCTGCAGAATTGAAAACTGATGATGTGAGGGCACTTTACTTCCACCCTCCATGTGAGGGCACTTCATTACATTCCACCCTCCTTGTGAGGGCACTTCATTACATTCCACTCTCCATGTGAGGGCACTTCATTACATTCCACCCTCCATGTGAGGGTACTTCAGTTCCACCCTCCATGTGAGGGCACTTCAGTTCCACCCTCCATGTGAGGGCACTTCAGTTCCACCCTCCATGTGAGGGCACTTCAGTTCCACCCTCCATGTGAGGGCACTTCAGTTCCACCCTCCATGTGAGGGCACTTCAGTTCCACCCTCCATGGTCCAAGTTTACTTCAGCAACGTTAGACGTAACATTAACAGAATGGGATCATAATGGGTCGGGTCAAGAAATCACTCCCCACTTTTACTGCACCCTTTTTAACAGTCAACAGTGCACCCTGCTTCCAAACATACTTTCACTCCAAATGAACTTCAACCGGTGCCCATGGAAAGCTTTTGGCACCTGGTGAGGTTTTCATTGAGCCAAGACACAAAAACACATCCAGGATGTAAGCCTTTGAACAATACACCTATTGGCTGGCAACTGTGCGCGTTTCAACAGATGCATAACGCGGACCTCTGGCACACATGTGGTCTCACTACAGCATGTTCACTTCCGGGCCCACAGCAATTTCAACTCTCTTCTCTCTCTTTCCTCCATCCAGTAAAGCATAAAATGCCAAACATAAAAAAAGCACAAAAATAACCCAATGTTCTCAGGCTTTTTTTCTAAATGTACTCAAGGTTGCATTAAAAACCTTCGAGGCACACATCACGAATTTATCCCAGTACTGAAAGACTCAAACAAGGCCCCCTCCCACTTGTGAACAGGGATGCCCCCTGTGATTGCCTTAAAGGGATCCCCTTATATTGGGTTAATGGCTCCGTGTGCCTGCTGACAACCTATTTCCAGGGTCTTATTTCCATTGCTGTCTCTGGTGAATCACTCTCCTCTCGGTTCAACGGGCGGTCCCTTCGGACGTGCGGCTCAGTGGACTCATCGACCCGTCCGTCGCCGGCGCACACGGCACACAAATAACCCGAAATAAACGCCACAGTTCATATCACTTATCAGCTCATTTCAAGGAAATGAGACTGGTTTTCACCAGACTGGTTATGAGTTACTGCAAAAGAGACAGCGTGTCCTTGTTCAAGAGCATGTGCCCTGTCAGAAAGACTGAAAGCTTTATGGGTGAAATCATAATATTTTGAGGTTACTTTGCACGAAGGGGGCCGTGGGCCTTTAAACTTGTGTGGCATTGTTGGCTTTATCACGGGAGCGCAGCCCGTTGTCGGTGCGGGTGAAGTCTTCTGGGTCCCGGCGGAGCGCTGCTCTGTGAGGGTCACAGTGTGGGTGTTCTCGGTACAGCCTGAACCAGGGCCTACGTCTAGTCGGTGGGTAAACACTGGACGTCTGTCTCCCAAATGATGTCCAAAGTTTTCTTCTTTTCCGAAAGCCGTAAATCCCGCAGCGAAAACACAGTGGGCATTCCTTATTAATGCACGCGTTGGCTCCCACTGGCGATATTCCTTTTTATTTGCGTTGGGATGAATGTAGAAAGCGGCCAGCTTTGACCCAAAGCTTGATTCAGCAAAAGAAAATGTGTCGGGATTGAATCGTTCTCTAACGAGAGGCTGGTCTGTCTGGCAAACTACCTCCAGTGATGCACCTGCTGTTTTATGGCTTCCAGAGCGGTGATGGTTGAATTTTTATTACTGATTTGCTTTACAGTTTAGCTGTGGGAAAAATGTAATCTTAAACATGAGGAATATGTTTTTATGCTACACTCTCTCCGTTGGCAACCATATGGAATTCCTTACTGTTATGAGTCGGAGTTCCAGAGCGTTTTTCTTATCATAGATCCGGCCGTTATTATAATCACAGGTCTGGACATTTATTGTAAGTGCATTCTTTTGATGTCCATTTCAACAACGCAAACTACTGGGGTATGTTTCCTCTGATGTTTTAACATTGGCTTTCCAGTGTGAGACATTCTTGAAATCTTGAGCTCCTTTTGTTGTATCTGCAGGTATTTCTCCCCAATTCACTGTCTGTGAAGGTTTAGACGTTTTAATGGCTCCCTAAGGTCATGGACCAGATGTGGATTTGAACATGGCCACCCTGAGAATGCCATCCTCATCTTACCTGGAAAATGTCCGCTGTCCCGCCTTCTGTTATGTACACTGTGATAGAAATACCTTCAATTTGCAGCTGGCTGACATTGTCCTGATATGGACACGATGCAGTTAAGTTGATCATGTGGTTATAGGATAAGTTTATGAAAAGAGGACACTTCCATTCAAGAGTCTGTAATGAATTTAATTGTTTATTGAACATGCATACAAACATGGTGCTGTAAATATACTTTTGATTACCAAATGATGTATTTTAAAATATTTCCTACTTTTTAGCCCTTGAACAGACTTTTCTCTATAAGCATGTTTTGGAAGAAGTCATTCACCGTAATGTGGAGAGACACAGGGAATGGACACAGGACAAGTGTTCAAGTCTCCGCTGGGTGTGTTATTAAAGCTCACAGGGGACTGGATGGAAAAAGCAAATACAGAAAACAAACCGCTCTTCTGAGACGGCAGAGTAGGCAATTTGGGAGGAATGGGTGATTCAGCTCTCCACCTTACTTCTCCTGGCTGTCTTCCTCCTCTCTTATCTCCCACAGCTCGGGGGTAGCGCAGCGCGAAGGGCTGTCAGGAGGGGCGTCGCCGACGTGTCCCCATGTGGCGCCTCCGTCTTCTGACTCTCCTGTCGCCTTTTTCTGCTTTGGCCCTTAGCTGCTCTGCAGGAGCCTTGATAAGCTAGCCCGTGACGAGCTCCTGACGTCGGGTAGCTGTGTGGAGGGGCGGGGCTGGCACTGCTGGCTTTGTCCGGAAGGTTCCGGAATCTGACAGCTTTCCCCCTCGGGCGAGTTGGTGCAACACTGTGGTAGGAGTCTGTGTTTGTATCAATGCCTGTGTGTCTGTGTGTGTGGTGTGTGTCTTTCTCTGACAAGGCCTTGTGCAGGGAATCTGACGGGGGCGCTTGGCCCTGGTGGTGTATCGCGTTTGCGGGCGGTGCAGTTGTCATACCAGACGGTGACGCAGCCTGCCAAAATGCTCGTGATTGTGCAGCTGTGGAGCTGTGTGAGGATCAAGTGGCCAAACGCCGGCTTCTTAAGTGGGAAGAGGCTTTGACGTGCTTCCTACACCGCCAACTGTGTGGGGGGGGGGGGCCTGCCACCACACTGCCACCACACTGCCAGGTCCCTATAGATCACAGTTGGTGATCAGGCCTTCCACCACTGTCGCCAGGAGACTTTGATGATGGATTAGCTCGTTGCCACGAACAAGAAGCATCCTCTGCGATCGGCCTCCGTGTTGAGGGTTAGCATGGCAGCATGTTATTACCCTCCCCTCGCCACCAGGAGATCCAGGATGCAGTTGCAGTGGGAGGTGTTCACTTTCACTAGTCCGTGGGTCTGTCGGGAGGGTTGGCTGATCAGAGTCTGTCTCTGTGGGGGGGGGGGGGGGGGGGGGAGATATGCAGATGTTACAGGATACAGAGGAGGCAGGATACATGCCAGGATACAGAGGAGGCAGTCAAGATAATGGTCATTAGTCAACCAGATGCCCTCAGACACCATTAACAAAGCGTGCGTGCGTGTGTGTGTGTCGCCAACTTTTCACAACCCCTGAGTGGAGTCCTGTATGTCCCTCTAACTTCAGCCTCTGTGTGTTTCAATCAGCACTGTGTTCAGCTTCAGCACTTCAGGACTATTATATGACATTGTTGTGATATTATCCTTCTTCTATCTTCCCTGCTCCGCATTCCATTGACCTCTTTCTGGCAACTTTCAGCACAACAAATCAGTATTTTGATACCCCCCCCACACCCCTAAGGTGTATTTTTGTTGCTACAAACCGGTTGCCCACATATCTACACAACATTAAACAATGAATTTTGCATTGGGCCCATGTGTGTGCAAGGACAGCAAACAAATGCTTTCTGTACTCTGAGTATCTGTACTGTTCCGAAGTCTCTTGCATTGTTGTGGGGGGGTTCTTTTGGCCCACTCTGCCGTGCGGAACTGCTGTAACTCAGCCGCAGTTTAAGGTTTTTAAACATGAATAGCTTGTTTTTAGCTCCTGCCACAACATCTCAAATGAGTTTGATATGGGGTCAATATTGTGGAATGCAGTGTTTGGTTTTTGACAGAAAAGATTTAACCAAAAAGCTAAACTTGTGACTCATCCGTCGCTAGAACATACTTCTTGGAGTCTTGACGAGTTTTGACAGGTGCATCTTTGTGCGTTTTGGCAAACTTAAGTTTACTTTTTGAACAACATGGTTCCCGTTATGTCAGGCAAAAAACAAACACTTCTTTCCACAGTACTGAAGCCATATCAGGTCAGGCATTTTGGTGGTAGTGTGATGCTTTGGGGATGATTCGCTGCGTAAGGACATGGTTGACCTTCTGCTCTGTATCTAATGATGCAAAAAATTATAATTTGGTCAGATCGTAACATAATTGAGATATTTTAAACAATCATTACTCAAGGTGACCTTCCAAAAAGTCTTGCCTAAAAACCTGTTTGTCCAATACAATAGTTAAAACAATTCAGTATATACATTACAATTCAGTATGTATATACACTGCTTTACTGTAAAAGTGTTGTATGATAGAGGTGACTCTTCTAATACTCTCATAGGAGGGACCTCAGATATAAATGGCCCCAGCTTTAATGTAAGGATATGAGCCATTCACATTCCATGGTTGAGATAAGGTTTCGAGGCCATTCCTCTACGTACAGTACTAGTATAACTCAGCATCCTTGAGGAGCTTAGCGGCACCAGCCCACTCCGTACCAACTCACAGTAACTTGATCATACATTGAGGATAACTATTTTCACAGCCTTTCTATTGCTGTCAATGTTGGCTATTTCAAAACCAGTTGTGTTAAACATAGGAAGTGCAATTCATTTCAAGCCTGACACACAAAACAGACGTGAGTGGGCGGGCTGTGTTAAAAGTATCTCAGGATATTTTTCATAAGATATTTTCATTATAGACATGGGGAAAAAAAGTCCGACTTGCCATGTGTTAATGGCTGGGTGATTCAAATGCATTTGCTGTGTCTTTCTTTTGGGTTATGTGCATTTCTTTCTTGCTTTTTACTATCAACGGTGAAGTTTTTGTTGATAAATTCTAGATGCATTTTATGCATTTAAAAAAACTCTTACTAGAAATGTAACCTTAAAAAACGCACTTGTATCTAAGCTTTTCCACATGGAATACTGTAAATACTGTATGTCTCTAGTCATACAATCTTTGTTCAAATGCCAATACACAAAAATCGATGCATACGGTTAACTCATAACGCAGTTGTCACAAAGGGCTTTTACAAAACACCTGGCCTTAAACCCCAAGGAGCATACAACAGTATTGTTGAATTTCAGTGGCTAGGAAAAACTCCCTAAGAAGGCTGAAATTTAGGAAGAAACCTAGAGAGGAACCAGGCCCAGGCTCTATTTAAACTTAATCCAGGTCAAAAGCATGACCAGATGGACAAGGACAGGGACAACACGGGGTGGGGGGGGCTCCTCAACCAGTAGTCTAACTTGGCCATACCTCCAAATCACATCACACAGCATAGCCTGATCTAAGAGGTTACCCTGCTAGCTTCACATTATGACAGCTCATGTGGAAGAAGAAATAGGACGGATTATTTCCATCTCGGCCTTCACCAGAATAGAGGACCCAGTTCTTAATATTTCTGAATCTTCAGGGCCAGGTGGGAATCCTTCAGAGGCTGCTGTTAAGGATTTGATAATCTGTGCATCTTACAGTGAACAAATGACTTTGAAATATGCACACTGGCACATATCTGTACACAGCAGATGGGAGTTATTAACCCTATTTTGACCAATGGATTATAATTTTTTACAGAAACCTGGAGGCCAATCCCCTAGAGTGGGCTCTTCCAGTGTAATGAAGTTTTGCTTCTAGCTTAGCCCTGAAACTACCAACATTCCCTCGCACTATCAACATACCCTCGCACTACCAACAGTCCCTCAAACTACCAAGATACCCTCGCACTACCAACATTCCCTCAAACTACCAACATACCTGCAAACTACCAACATTCCCTCGCACTATCAACATACCCTCGCACTACCAACAGACCCTCGCACTACCAACATTCCCTCAAACTACCAACATTCCCTCAAACTACCAACATTCCCTCGCACTATCAACATACCCTCGCACTACCAACAGTCCCTCAAACTACCAAGATACCCTCGCACTACCAACATTCCCTCAAACTACCAACATACCTGCAAACTACCAACATTCCCTCGCACTACCAACATACCCTCGCACTACCAACATTCCTTCAAACTACCAAGATACCCTCGCACTACCAACATTCCTTCAAACTACCAAGATACCCTCGCACTACCAACATTCCCTCAAACTACCACCATACCTGCAAACTACCAACATACCCTCAAACTACCAACATACTTTCAAACTACCAATATACCCTCAAACCATTAACATACCAACAACTCAGCGGCAGGGGCGGGCAGACTGGTCAGGATTGAGGAAAGGATGCCAAGACAACATTCGAGTGGCTTCGGGAGAAGTCTGTGAATATCCTCGAGTTACTAAGCCAATGCCAGGTCTTAAACCCAATTGAACATTTGTGACTAGACCCGAAGTTCACAGTTCACGCTCCCAATCCAGTCTGATTGGGCTCCAGAGGACCTTTAAAGAAGAATGAAACATGCTGCCCAAATGTAGGCGTGCATAGCTGGTAAAGGCATACCCAAAATGACTTGCTGCTGTTATCACTGCTAAAGGTGTTTCTAAAAGTACTGAATAAAGGGTCTGAAAACATATGTTCATAAGACATTTCTTTTTTATTCTTCAATATACTGGCACATATTTGTAAAAGTTTTTCTTTTGCTATTGCATTATTATGTCATCTTGTGTTATCGTGTGTAGTTTTTAAAAATATATATTTTTTAATTTTAAACGTATTGATACACACAAAATAATCATTCAGATAAATTTATTTCAATCTTTTGTTATTATAAAAAGTTTTGAAAGTTTTCAAAATATCTATGTCTCTTAGGTATACATAGGTTTCTTGGGTCAAAATGACCCCAGCCGGTAGCTCAAACATTGTGACAGTTCAGCAAAGACTTAAGAGTGAGACGTTCCAGCCTGCTCTAAAAACACAGTGCTGGAAAGGTGATATTGGTTCTAGTCATAATGATATTAAGACCACTGCCTACAATTCTTAAAAACTGGCTCCAGGAAATTAAGATAATTACGCATTTCTGAAATTAAAACATTTATTTAAAACATTTATTTTCCTTTCTGTAAGCCCTTTCAAAATCTATTGACACAATCTTCAAAAAGAGGATAAGTTTGTCTCCCAAAATCTCCTGAAATCCATTAGTTTTGGGAATGTGTGATGGTATCACAGCCAAGCAGTTTCAGATTGCAGATGCCAGAATAGCTTACAAATGGGCGTGAGTTCCCGGCCGTATCCCTGCTCTATTTGTTCCAGGCTTTTTTCTGAAAACCAAACATGGATCTTGAGGCTTGCTGAGGTCGGTAGATAACAGGATCTCACTCTTCACCCAGCCTCTCTTTGGTTATCTATGATTTTATGACTACCTGTCCTGGTGCTAAAAGTTCAGTACAAAACTCCCGACTCACCCGCAAGCTGTGAGCAGGAATCTGGAAGCACTATCAAATAACCGCAAAACTGCATGAAGCTCTTTCTTCCCTTTGGGTGTGACTAAACTCGCCCCCAACTCCTGCTCCAATCAGAGTGCTACCAAATGCAGACCTTGCGGTCAATAGCCAATGTCTGCGAGGCACAGCCAGTGGTTCTGCCGGATAGAATTTTAAAAACAAATTGCAATTTCTTTGCAAATGTTACTGTTGTTTCACTTGCAAACAGTTGAGCTCATGGTAAATTTTTTTGGTTCCTTTTTGATGGTGCTTGGGTATCTTGGAGCTCAAACAAAACAGGAATGTACTACAGTGTAACATTCAGCTGTGGCAAATCTGAAGCTGCTGACTGGCCCTCACAAAATAATGAGAAACAAATGTTTATGAGATCTTCTCTGGGAGGATCATCCTTGAAAATGTCTGCATTATCAAGTGCTCAAGCACAGTTTGTCATACAATATGAACTACGAGCAACATAAACATCTACTTTAGTATGAACTTGTTGAGAATCGTCTGTGAAGCATTCTGGCTTGTGACAACCTTTACATCCCTAGACTTGACAAATCATTTGTGCACAATCGTGGCAAGGAAACGTATGAAACCGTTCCAAGGTTTACTTAATTAAAAAAAAAATATATATATTATAGTTTCATGTTGCCATTCCCCTGCTCAAGGAGACCCTAATTTGTCAAAAGTTTGCAAACACAATTTTGCTGATTCATTTTCAGGGGTTTTACATTCGTATTTTGGGATAACTTTTCATAGTCACTTAAACAAAACACTGAAACCAAAACACAAACACAACTGTTGCACATATGATGTGGCTTTTATGCCACTGAAGCCAACGGACACATCAGCACTGGGGCAGACATTATGACTGGATGTGTTGCCCCTCAGTAAGTGGTCAATAAATTACTTCCATATGCAGTGCTCCCAATATTCAACAAAAATAGATGGTCTTGGTTGAAAGTGAGCTGAGAATTGTCCACGTTAGTGCGTGTCAGGAAAATACTGTATTGTGGGGCTCAATCCCGTACACAGAATGCTATTGGATTGTGTCCATCCAAGAAGAAAATTCAAAATTAACAACCTCTTAACCTCTGAATAATACAGACATAGACACAATCCTACCACCACTTTTTCCCTTTGAACGCTTTCTTAAATGCTAAGCTCCTTAGTTTAAGCTGTATCTTCCAAGATATTCTGAGGTATGCCTTTTCAACTTGGAAAGCTTTTTTCCATGCAAATGGCCTTTCACAATATCCCTGTCTTATAACCCGGTTTGCCACATGATGGACTTATGCCACCCACAGTAATACTAACTTTATAAACAATATGACAATTTAGACAAACTTCAAGCTATCTGATCCACCACAGAGCTGCAATGATCTACAATAACCTATGAAATATTGTGAAAGTCACATCCAAAGAACCTTTCCTATTATTGGACTCCTTAGTGAAGATGAACAACAAGGCTATGAAAAAAGTGTGTTGTTAATCAGCTTGGTCTTTTGAACATTTCTGTACAATGTTTGGCACCAACAGGAATTTTTGTTAATGTAATCAATGAAATCTAATAGACATATCTTCCTATTGATACAGAATATATATTGTTTTATAATTTTTTTATTATTAGAAACTTTTTTATTATTAGGTACTTGCTGGGATGCCTCTAGGCATCTTTATGCGCCCGGGGACCAAAGCCAGGGCCTAACCGTGGGGATGCCTCTAGGCATCTCTGCGCTATTATTTTCTGTTCTCCCCAATCAGAGGCAGCTGCACCTTGTTGTCTCTGATCGGGGACCCTATTTAAGTAGCTCCTGTTTTGCCTTAGTTTGTTGGTCGAAAGAACATTGAAAGGAATGATTCCCTGCTGCTGTGCTCTTGTAGCCTACCTGCCCTGCACAGGGATGTTTTTACACAAACCATCCTTCTGACTATACATAAGAGCTGAAGTTCTTCCTGCACCTGTTGAATTAAACTTCTTTATTAATATTGTTTTATATGGGTGTTTTCAGGTCAGTTTTATTATTATTATTTAATTTTTTGCAGCTGTCATTTATGATGGCCAATGAGTTTTTGTACGAAAATTCCTTATGACTCAGATGATTATTGGGTTCCGTTAATTGTGATGGGCACTGTCCATCTTCAAGTAAATTGTGAATTAATGGTTGGTGATGAAAAGTGGATTTCTTTTAGCATAAGTGATGCTTTGGAATCCAACCACTGACCTCTGGCTTGAGGAAAAGGTGCCATCCTTTTCGCCGAGCAACAGGTCCAACATCTCCAGTTGTACACACATTAGCTTTGACGACAAATTTGATAGTATCACGTCATCAAACTCATCATAATTCATGTTTAATCAACTTGTCTTTGGCCCTCTCCAGTGATCAACCACATATGATTACTATTTAGATAGACACATCTGTACTCAATTCAACAGATTTGCTGTCACGGTCAATGATCCCAAAAGACGATCGAAGAGATAAACATTATCCAGAGAAGCCCTCTGAACGTGTAATCCTTTCAGATTTCTACCTCAAGCCTTTAAGACATATCATGTATCATATAATTAATATCCAAATTGTTTATTGAATAGGTTTGATGTCAATGAGATTACATTGTTGTGTTCGTGAATCCTCTGTTCTGCTTGAGGTGAAATTGGGCTAAACCCTCACCATGTCCTGATGTCTATATGTTTGGTTACTGGTGAAAAAAAAGCCATCTTATGGTGTTTTGCCTTGTTGACAGAAATGCTTGTAACTTAAATCAAGTATGACCAAAAGTGGACCAAGATTACAATGTTTTCCTCCGTGCTGAATAGAATTATCAAATAAACTAGCCCTGATTGGAAACATTTGGTTATCAAAATGCCCATTACTATTTTACGTCTGGAAAGCATTCACCTACTTAATGAGGACTAACCTAGGTTAAAGATTTCTTTCCAAGTGTGGAGAGTTTGACAACCTTACGTGTTACAGTACTTTGATGGTATTGATTTTGGATGAGAGTGTCAAAATAATACATGTTAATTATAGGATTTTTTTTTTTTTTTAACTTCATGTTCCTCATCCTGAAAGTAATCTATTGGCCAAGAGAAAAGTTTAATCCATGTTTCTATTTTCATTAAAAGGGGAAAAGCGGGTCAGGTAATCCACATTGAAGTCTGACCACATTCAAATGGTCAGACTTCTCTGAAAACACCATGTTCTTAAAAAGAGATTTCACCATGTCTAAAAGGGGCCTCAATCTGTCTTTGGCAAATCGCCACCAATCACAAACAAAACTAGATTTAGGTGTGCAGCAGGTTTTCTGTGGGGAAGTGCTGTTCAATGGGCTCAAATTGATTGCCTTTCTTACAACCTCATTTCCAAAATAATTTTGGAATGCTGTGTAAAATGTAAAGAAAAACAGCATGCAATGATGTGCAAATAATTTAAACCCAATATTCAATAGAACATAGTACTTTGAATTGTATGCCAGCGACACGTTTCAAAAAAGCTGGGACGGGCAACTGAAGACTGGAAATGTTGTGTAACGCAAAAGAAAAAACTTTAATTAGGTTAATTGGCAACAAGTTAGTAACATGATTGGGTATAAAAAGAGCATTCCAGAGAGGCTGTCTTTCAGAAGTAAAGATGGGGAGGGGTTTCACCACTCTGTGAAAGACTTTTCAGGCAAATTGCAGAGTTTGGGAATCTCATTATCTACGGTGCCTAATATCATTAAAAGATTCAGAGAATCTGGCGAAATTGCTGTATGCAAGCGAAAGGGCCAAAAAACTATATTGGATGGCTGTGATCTATGGGCCCTCAGGCCGCAATGCTTTAAGAACAGACATGATTCTGTAGTGGACATCACTGCATGGGCTCAGGAACACCTCTGAAAACCATTGTCTGTGGTTCATGTTGCTGCATCCACAAATGCAAGTTAAAAAGAAGAAACCAGGTATAAACAAGGTCCATAAACACAACCTCCTTCTCTGGACCCGAGCTCATTTAAGATGGACTGAGGCGAAGTGAAAAACTGTGGTCTATCAAATAAAAATGTCAAAGTATTTTTGGGAATCATGGATGCTGCATCCTCCGGGCTAAAGATGAGAGGGGAAATCAGGCTTGTTTTCAGGCCACAGTTCAAAAGCCAGCCTCCATGATGGTATGGGGGTGCATTAGTACACGTGGCACTATTGAACAGGGTTCTTTGGATTCTTAACCAACCATTTGTTTGCTAGACGGTAGTTTTTAGATGTAAGTTGATTTTCTATGCATGATACCCCTTAACCGCTCTTACAAACTACAGCTTTCTTTAACCACTGTATAGCGTATGTATTCTCATTTGGCCACTTTATTTTCAATATGGTCTTATGCATCATGTGGTAACTTTGTTCCTCTATATACCTATATACCAATCTATATATTTTATCTTGTCATCACCACTGTAAAACGATGATGTTTTTGGATTTACTGTGTGTGTGCTTGGAGAAACATATAATGCATGTATCAAAACATACCTTTAAGTCACTTGTGCATGACTGAATCCATCTTTTTAGTGTAGGCCCGGCCAATATTTCGGATTAGAAGATCACCAGAAATTGAGCCATGACATATCTCTTGGTTTTCTTAATACTCCCCAGTCATGCTTAAAATCTGTTAAGTCCACTTGTGCCAAAATAGACACGGGACAAACTGAGTTCAAACTGCCCACATCAAAACTCCCTGAACGGTGTGAATCCTTCCTTGAGCTTCTTCCCCAGTGCCACATCTGGAGCTGTGGTGACTGCTCCGAACTCCCAGGAGGTCTCTGTCACAGCATCGCCTCTAGATCCTCCATGACAGCGTCAGATGATTGGCAAAAAACCCTTTTGAACAACCTGTTTGTAATTAATTTGCATCTGTCCTGCTAGAATGTTCTTTTTTTATATATGTAGAAAAAGTGGTCATGCTCTGTTCTGTGTTTGTGTCCTGAAGGAACGCTGGGGGACTGGGACATGCTGCTGCATGGAATTAGTTAACAACCTGTGGTCGCATCATGGTACAAGAATTAATGTGACTCACGGTGATTATACACGCTGCTGGGTGCTGCTGGGCTACAGCAAAGGCCGTGCTCGCTGTCCTGACCCACTAAGCTCCACCAGGTCAACCATCACAGCAGGTTTATTGGGTACTTTGTGTAGAATTGCCAACAGCTGACCAAGTTTGGATTGGTGGTGTGGCATCAGTTTATTTAGGCCGAGCCCAATTGATTAATGTTGACCGGCACAACATTCAATTGTTAATGATTCATAACTTTCAGCTGGACTGTGAAAGAGAAGTTGCTGAGCAGGCAAGGTTTTCTGTCGGCACATGTCCTCGCAATATGTCTGGGCCCTAGAGCTTCAGTCTTGAGCTTAAGTTACCTTAGAGAGTTAGAGATGTACAAAGTACTTGTACACTGCCTTTTGTAGAAATGTTGACCATATTTTGCTCAGGTGGCCAAAAGTCTTCCTCTAAGAAATGTAGTGCTGGACATGGAAATAGGCGTCACTCAGTTTGTCTTTTGAGCTGAACTCATGTGCCAATACAAGCTAACTATTAGATTGAAATAAGATGGATGCACTTTGCACAGTCTCTTCAAAGCATCAATAAATAAAATTCCTCTCACTGAAAATGTCAGTATCCCCAGCTCTTCAAAGCTGGAAAAAAGGGAAGGAAATTAACGACACTTTAATGTTGTGGTCCTCTTGTAGAGGCTGAATCTTAGAAGGGGAATGTCTTCCTGCACCTCTGTCTGACAGCCTGTGTTGGATTGGAGCCTGTGGGGAAGTCTATGAGTGGAAACTTCACCCGTGGCAAAGATAAGATGGGGGGGGGGTCTACAGCTGGAAGAGATTATGCCCTTGAAAATGAAAAAAGAGGAGAAGGGAGGAGAAACAAAACCAGAAAGGGACACCCTTCGGATGTCCTGATGTTATTTTGTAAAGAAATGCCCCTGTTTATTACTGAACGTGTCTTGCCTGAAGATAAAGTAGAGTTTATAATTGGTTCTTTTACCTATAATCTATTTTGGTGACTGAAAGAGTGATGACATGTTTCCATTCAGAATCAGACTTCTGTTTCCATCCATGCAAGCCGACTCTCACTTTTCATTGGGCTCTCCTGCTCCAATCAGATGGACCTGCTCTCTCCTAGGGACACTGCCAGCCATATGGTATCTTTTCAGCAGGCATTTACAAGTACCATCTCGCAAAGCAATTGTTTTGATTGTATAGAGGTTTTTGGTTCTGCCCTGTCCGGCCTAGCTTTGGAAACAAACCTTCCATAGTAAAACACGTGATTGCACTTACAGCTTCGTTTTAAGCACTTTTTAAGAGCTGAAAAAAAGCTTTAACTTAAATAACTGCTTGGGGTTTTCTTGAATGAGTGGTGACATTTGAGTGGTATTGATATTTCAAAAATAGCTGCAGAGAAATCCTTAGGTCATGTAGCCATTATATATTCACACACACACACACACACACTACCGTTCAAATTCTTGAGGAAAAAAGTAGTTTATGCTAATTTCTATGAACAATGGTATACATAAACTGTAATCCTTAATTAGTCACAACATCTGAAAGGCAATTGTGTATTGCTGCAGTCCATCAACAACTCATTTAGCAACAAGCAACAACATTTTGCAGGGGAAATTGCACGAGGCCAAAAACAGACTTGGTAGTTGAGTAATCGATGACACGTGGACCTTTGTTTGGATGGTTACCTTGCAAAAAACATGAGGCCGATTCAATGAGCTGTCAATCTAGTTGAGCTCATGAAAATAAGCTCCCCGCCCAGTGAGCCTGTCTCTTCAAACGTTCTGGTCATCAATTTTGCGACAAAAGCAATTGCTAAATTTGGTCAAGTTATGGATGATGTTATAATAATTAAAAAAGTAATTTTACATTCCCTCAACTTGCATGCACAAAAGCGTCCACGTAATGCAAAACAGAAGAAATTATCAACAACATGCAATATGCTGTGTAATACCATGTGCGGTCTCTGCACTACCGGTCTCTGAATAGTTTAATCGTTTCACTAAATGTCTTCCTTAACGGCCAACGTTTTTCTTCAAACAGGGAAAAGAGCGGGACAGCAATGACCACCACCTATAACTGTTCATCCAAATATGACTGGAACTGAAGTTGTCCGCGCTCCTGCGGGCTTCTGGCACCTCCATGTTTCCATGTGTGAATGGGCGCCACTCTTGTAGGTGGGATATCTTACCGTGTGTAACACTTCATAGGCCTGAATGCATTTCTGCATTTCTATCACACCCATCAGTTTTCCTTACAAGCAAGACCACTGCATCTCATGACACTAACGACATGGTAAAGTAGCTGAGCAGGGGCACATCACAGACATATCCCCGGACGACTCTATACCATACATGAATCAAATGGCTATAATCAATGTCACAGTCGATAACAGCGGGGCTCAACATCCACACTGTGATTGGACGGGACAGCGTTAAACAAATCTGGTGTTCATTAGTCAACACCTGTTTTACCATCCAAAATGTGCAGGGCATGTTTGGACATTGATCTGCTGCGAATCATCTACTCCGGAGTGGTGGTTTGAACACAGAGCCAGTCGCGGGACCGGGACATAGCTACGGACATACCCTCCTGCCTTGATGTATTTGTCAGCAAACAGGGGGGTTCAGTGTAACCGTAGTCAGGTCTACTAATGACCTTGGCGTCATGCTGCCTTAGTGTGACCGCTGTGGACATGTAGGGTGCCAAACCTGCCACGGTCAGGCTGCAAGCCACATTGTATTAAAACAATAGCAAATTCAAGAGAAAAACATTTCAAGATAATGTGCTGGCACCACGGCCTATCAGCACTGATCTCTGGGTAAAAAAATAAAATAAACTGTTGAATTAATCAACTCTTAAGTGGACCAGCCTTGGCGAACCTAACCAAATGATGTCATGAATTGGATGTGGCCCACTGTAAATCTGAATGAATTACAAGCTTTGAATAAAACTCACATAGTTTTGCTTGGTTAAGGAAAAGTAAGAACATCTTCCCATGGATGCCATATATATCTTGCCTTGGGTGGGCTGGTAGCTTCATGATAAATTACGTGAATTCTGCACATCTGTCGCTCGGCTTGCGCTGTTCTTTTACGAGTGAGCCTGACTTTGCAATTTGTCATACCGTGATCTGGTCCCAGGTCTGGTGGACTGTAGTATGTCTTCTCTTTTTTCATATATGACATGCATTAACAGGGAATTTGAAGATATAAATGTAAAAATGCCCTGAAGATTTCTCAGAGGTGTACTATAATCTGAGTCTGAGTGACATTCAAATTTCTATGTTGAATCAGAAAATTGGCAAAAGTAATCGAAGTAAAGATGAGTCATGAAAGTACTCCCAGTTGAGCTGTCTGTTGAATGATGAGCTATTATTATTGTGTGAAGTGAAAACATACATCATCCACAATAAATGTTATTTTGACCTTAAGTGTATTCCTTATATTTAGTCATCATGACTATATCCATTATGTTCGGGTTTAACACAAAGTAATGTGGAGAACCAACTTTGTGATGTTCTGAATGAGATGAAGCAATTCAATTACTCTTATATCTCTTATTTATTACAGTTTAATCCTAAAGATTTCACTGTTTGCATTTTCCCAAACAAACACGCACAGAAAGGGTGGAACAAAGCACTTAATTACCTTAATTACATGTAATAACCTTTTTAATTTTAACAATTACTTTCTAAGTGTTGCTGCCCTAAGTGTGAATTGCCCTTTTTCTTTAAAAAGCTGAAGATTGAGGCTATAGAAATATAACCACACTGAAATCTACAGACAGAGCAACGGATATAAGGACTTGGGAATATAAAAAAAAAAACTGTTCAAAGTCCTCTGCAAGAGATGGCGCCGACCGATAATTGCAGTTCAATCAGCAATCTTGGCATCATCAGCCATCTTTGTTAGACCACAGTTAACCCATTTAGTATAGGGCAATGGGTGTTGCTCACTGGTTTAGAAAAAGGTAACTCGTTAGATTTGTATTTTATTTTTCTGGATGTATTTCTGTTCTTTATAGGATATCAATCAATCAATCCAATTTATTTATGAAGCCCTTTTTACATCAGCAGTTGTCACAAAGTGCTTTACAGAGACACCCGGCCTTAAACCCCAAGGAGCAAACAACAGTAGTTCTGAATTTCAGTGGCTAGGAAAAACTCCCTAAGAAGGCCGAATTTTAGGAAGAAACCTAGAGAGGGCACAAGTGCGCAACAGAGAGACAACAACAACCCAGTGACTCTTCCCCCGAAAGGCATTGGAGGGAGGGCATCCCAGTGGCGACGAGAGCTCACCTGGCAAGACAGCAAGGGTGGACAGTATCAAGCCTACTGGTCACTTTCACACCCCCGGGCCAGGCTACACCTAATAGTTGATAGTTGGGAAAGAAAATACAGAGAGAACAGGATTCTAACCCATCCTGTAGCTTTTCAGGCACACCAGTGGCCTAGACTGCTGCAGCACACTAGGTCATCAGTGAACAGATTCCCGAAGTGCAAATCTGTGACACATTTGCTTTTTCTAATTTCGTGTCTAGTAATTTCAGATTCACTCACTTTTGAGATACTATGTAGTTGCAGTGCTTTCTTGGCCGCGGACATGGTTGTTTGTGTTGTGGCTGTAATGCATCCCAGATCAAACTTGCTCATAATAAAAGGCTGCTTTGTATAGTGAGCTGCATCACTCACTGTCTATAAGAGTGATACATTTTTGTGACCCTGGTGGTTTACTGGCCAGTGTAAATCTATAAGTTGACTGTAAGAATGGGTCTGGCAATTGCATCTCAGACAAACAGATTCCCTTCACATTGTAAAATGAATGATTACGCTATACAAAGCATGGGGATTAAATTACAAGTACTAACATTAACAAACCCATCATTCTCGGCATGATCAGAGAGGTAGGGATTATAGCCAGGAGGCCATGCCCTGTAGCGCATGGGGAGAGACAGAGAATCTCATCACAGCAGGCAGAAACCAGAAAAGCGAAAACATTTGATCTGAGATCCTTTTTATATCCAACTGAGTTGTTTGGATTAAACATCTGGGTTGTTGACAGGGAGGGTTCTAGGATAGGAAGACATTAGGCTGCTTAACCCAAAGCCAGTGCCGTGGTCCAGGGGGCATCCCCCCCCCCCCCCCGATATATTTCAACACCTTAATGCTTGAATTGATGATTTCCTCAAAATCATCCATTTCTACTATAAAATGATCCATCTGCATGAGTATTCTCTGATACATTTTGGTATTACAGTGTTAATAGTCCCTAATAGTAGACAATAGTGGTGACTAGTAGCAAAATCTGAGTGGTTAAAACAATTCATCTTAAGAAAAGTGGGAGTTTTTGATAGTTAGATATGTTGGACCATCATAAAATCCTAGGTTGGACCAAACCGATCCAGCAATGACCAATAACATTCCTTCCGATCTATACCAGAATAACAGTGTGTAAAAACAGCAGCAGCTCTGATCAGCGTGGCGACAGAATGTAGAGAATAGCCCCACACGGTATTTTACTACTGTCAGTAGAGGAATCACTTTATCCAGATGATAAGCAAAGCATTTGGGGGCCCTACTATGGAGATAAAATACTGCCAAAATGTTTGTATTCACAACATACAACTCACAAATGTGAGCCATGATTTGTAAATACACTGCATGCAATCCACAAATGTAAACTGTGAACCGTAAATACACAGCAGTGAATCAATGATTGTAAACCGTATGTACACAGTATTAGATTCACAAATACTTAGTTGGAAACGTTAAAGAAAATGTAAGTCACTATCCACAAAGAAATACTAATTGAATCATATTTCTAAAATAGCATTTGTGGCCACACGGTTTACGGGTGAGTTGCATGCTGTGAATACAAACATTTTGGCAGTATTCTATCTCCGTACCCTACGCTTTGCCGTGACAGTGTTTGTAATCTCTGGTGACATTTTCAGCCTGGCAAGTGAACTGGTTCTCCATCCGTCTCTGGATGGAGTGAGGGAATTTCGAGACTGTATAAGCCTTCGGAAACTTCAGATGTCTGTTCGCCCTGTCTCGCCCTTGATTCTATACAGTAGCTGGTCTATCACTTGGGCTCCGTGGAGTTGAGCATTGTGTGGATAACCCAGAGCAAAGTACACGTATACACATCACAGCCATGGTATGCCGTAGCTCAGAGTAGCAGCCTGTGAGACATTACTTATCATTGCTTTGGCCAATAACAGACTTTACCCTTTAATGTGGTTTGTGTGATTATGCCAAACTGCACAAAGCGGCCATTTTGCCCACAGCAAAGTGTGGTTACAATGGAATCCCTTTACCCCCTACCCCTGAGCCCCAAATTTTTGGGGGAAGGGGGAGATGCAGCGTCGGTAGCTGGCACAAGACAGGGTATATGCCCCTCTGGCCTGTAAAAAGCTCACTGTGGTAATCAGTAGTGTATTGGGCCGGACTGCAGACACCAAGTGGGTTTCTGCCAGTGCTTTGAACTATGAAAATAAATAGTGAATAGGTCTACATTGTGCTAGCCAGGCCCTGAGTCCTATAGTCATCTGTCTTGGTGTACACACCGGTGGGTGTGCTTGGCTTGGACTTTTTCCATTGCATGTGGTAGCTGGAAGATTTTTCTCTCACTGGATCACACTTTTGAGGGTACATTTAATAAAAAAAGCTGGCCGTGGATGAATTCCATTTTTTTTTTTTTTTTTTTTTACACACACTCAATAACTTTCCTCAGATTTCTGCAGAGGTGCCCTGTCAAGATGAGATTTGTACGATTACAAACAGCCCAAACTGTCTAGAGTCTGTTAGAGTAGTTTGTATAATGAAAAAAGCACTGAAAGAGAGATCACTGAGAATGACAGGATGTGGGACACTCAGAGAAAGGAAAAACAAAGCACCTGGGATGTGTCCTTATGCATGTTTGGATGAACAAGGTTTGTATGATGTCCAAAATACTGGTTTCTCCACAGAAGGTTAATCTTAATAATCTCCAGTTAACAACACACAAATTCCACGTTATGAAAAGACATGCCTTTACTACTTTCATTTGCTCTGGATAACGATGTATGCTGTAGCTTAGAAGTAAATGCAAAAGGACATTGTAGTCCCAATTAAATCAGCACATAATGTACAATGTTGTCATTTGTAGGCTATTTTGTAAATTTGATGATGTGAGGAAATGAAGTTGATGCTGTCCCAAATAGTTGCAGGTTTATGACCCTTTACATCCACATTACTTCTACTGTATGCCTTAGGCACTGACTTGTTCAAAGGCATATAATCTCTCACATTTGTCACAACAATGATCCTACGTTTGTTATTTGTTTCTGGGCAGTTGAGGTGGTGCTTCACTCTGTAGCTCAACGCGACAGATAATGAACAGATGGACTGTGGATAAACCAAGAATAAACTCTCAGTAAGTCATTATTGCATCACAACAAAAGTATAGAGGTCCTAGATGAAGACTCTTGAAAGTGTCTTTGCAAACGTGTGCGTATTCTATAATTAGTGCCTTTGCAACAAAAGCCATCAAGTTCAATTGAACAGGGATGGGAACCAGATCCTGTTCCAAAGTGAGAACTTTCACATTGAGAAACCCAGCAGTGTGTCGATCTCAAGATGTGGTGACTTGCTCTGAGAAATTAAACAGTTTCGGTCTGCAGTGAGGATCTTGATCCAGGACCAGATTAAGCCAGCTGGTGTTCTTTTTCCAGACCGTTCTGTTTTCATCTTCCCTGGATCCCACTTGATCCCATTTCGGTCATGTGGTATCTTTCATTGAAAATAAAAAAAATTACATTTTGGACAAAACCCGAAAGACAAATATATTGGAGTCAGTTCATTGTTTGGTGAAACAGGTGCTGTACTCTACTATGGGTTTTATAGAGTTCCTTGTATACATTTGGATTATAACCAACTTTTCAGGCGTGATCTAAACCCAACTCAACTTGTTGCTAATGTCTACAGTTTGGAATCCATGGTAACCACAGTGAGATGAGATGTTCCTAAGTGTGGTCATGGTAGCTGCATGTATGATTTCTCTCTTGGTATAGTACAGCTTTCTTGCAATGCCTTTGACATAAACTTCCCTCTTAACCAAGCAGTTAAAGCATCTGAGTGCACAGTGTCAAATGTGGTTTCTGTGGTGTGAGAGAGGAAATTGAGGGAAAAAAAGAGTCAGGTTTGATCCATTTCTTTGTGAAAGCTGACAACACCCTTAGAGACCATTGCCAACATTGTTCCCAACAAACAGGGCTGGTCCGTATCATTGATACAATATTTGTTTTAAAACTATTGTATTTTCACGTTTAAATTTTAGACTGGAACATTAATAATGAAATATTAATTACTAAAGTGAAGTAAGCAAGTGCAAATCCATCTCAATTCACCCCTCACTATCTCAGTTGGGGAATGAAAAAGACAGTTGTTCTTTGAATTATGAGTTTCCAATGTGTTTCTCATTATCGCAAGGTGAAGTCATACAGTATGCTGATTGAGGCCACATTTAATCTGCTTCATCACAAACAATGATGATTGAGGCGAAACTCAATTTGGGGTAAACAGAAGTTTACCAAGCTTTTAGAATGCTCAAAATTGAATAAAAAAGCATGTTGAGTGACTTCTTTCCAACAGACCGTGCTTGTTTTAAATGCCTGGTGCCAAATGTCATACATGCATGTTTGGCTGAACCTTTTGTACATACCCTCTGCCATGCAGGTGTCATTGATTCACATCCAAGTAGCTTACCTATCAAAGAAGGTAGCACTTTCCATTACAGATCTGTACTAACAAAGTAATAATTTGTAAAATATATGTTTGCTAGATAATTTGGTTTAAAAAATACACTGTAGTTGGCTTAAGTTAGGACAAAGTAAGTCCTTCTTTGTGTAACAGATTGATGTTTACAGATGTCTCTTTTGTACTAATTTTTTTTAATAATCCATAGTCAGTATACCTATTGCATCAATGAAATTGATTGGCATCAATGAAATGGGAGCCGTGGTAAGACAAGCACGTTTCTATTGTTTTATGTCAACTGCAAACTGGTTTATTGCTAGCCAAATTAGATGGCCCGCTGAAAAGTTGAGAGGGTCCATTTACTTTACCCTAATATGTTGTTGCTATCTGCTCTGGATAGTTGATATCTTTGCATACTGTATATTGCTGTGCACTACTGAACAAAAGCGACCCTGGCTTCCAATGGATGTTTAATCAGGATTGGCATACATTTCCTAATGTAAGAGGAGCCCTGTGGTACTTAGATATTTTCGGTAAAACAGACGGGAATTTTGCGGCTTTAAACAATCGCTTTTTAGCAAACCATCTGTATTTGCACTTTTGCTACTGCCTGTAAACACAGTACTGCCTTGTAAACACAGTACTGCCTTGTAAACACAGTACTGCCTTGTAAACACAGTTCTGCCTACTAAACACAGTACTTCCCTTTAAACAAAGTTCAGCCTTGTAAACACAGTACTGCGTTGTAAACACAGTACTGCATTGTAAACACAGTACTGCCTTGAAAACACTGTACTGCCTTGTAAACACAGTTCTGCCTTGTGAACACAGTACTTCCCTTTAAACAAAGTTCAGCCTTGTAAACACAGTACTGCCTTGTAAACACAGTTTTGCCTTGTAAACACAGTACTTCCCTTTAAACAAAGTTCAGCCTTGTAAACACAGTACTGCTTTGTAAACACAGTACTGCCCTGAAAACACAGTACATATTTACATATTTTGTCAAACTGATATGAAATCTTCACTTCACAACTTTTGACAGATAAAGGAGACCTAATTTTACAAATGGCACTGAAGGATTATACATTGCAATCATTTATGTATAAAAAAATCAACAGAAATAGGTGTTTATCATGCAGAAAAAATACATACCCCCCTTTGCTTTGACAGCTGGGGTTGTTGCCATCAGCAGGTTATTTCTTGTAACCGTCAATCAATCACTTACATCAACTGGGAGCTATTTTTGCCCACTCTTTACCGTACTGCTTCAATTGTGTCATGTTAGAAGGCTTTCATGCATGCATGGCCTCCCGACAGCATTTCGATAGGATTTAAATCTGGGCTTTGACTGGGCCATTAGACAACGCCCATTTTTTCTATTTGAGCCATTCTGTTGTAGCTTTCCTTTGGTGTTTTGGACCTTAGCCTTATTGACAGATGGCGTCAAGTTCTCCTCAAGAATTCTCTGGTACAATATGGTATTCATGGTTGACTTAATTATGACAAGTTGGCCAAGCCCTGAGGCAATAAAGCAACCCCAAACCATAATGCCACTGACTCCATGTTTTATGGTTGGTATGTGGTTCTTCTTTTCAAAGGCAGTAGTTTTGTTTTCACCAAACATGGCGTCTGGCATTGCTTACCAAACAACTCCACCTTTGACTCATATGTCCATAGCACATTGTTTTAGTAGTTTTGGTGTTGACCCAGGTGTTGTCTGGCAAACGTCAGTCGAGTCTTGGTATTCCGTTTTGAGAGCAGAGGCTTTTTCAGTTGACTCATGCACTTCTACACTGGCAGATCCCGTGATTTTACCCTGGGGTTTTTAGACACTTCTATGAGCATCTTTCAATTTACTCTTGGGGTGAATTTGGTGGGACAATCTGTCCAATGTAGATTGTCAGCGGTATAGACTTTTCTCCATTTGTAGATGATCCATGGAACCTAACTTCCATTGCTTTTTATTTTACTTGCATAAATGGTTTCATATTATATTTTTCTTGGTATGATTTCTTAAATCATGTTACCTTCATGAATGTGGTTTGAAATTAGCTCAAATATCCATGCGTCCAAATATGTTAACATAAAAACATTCCATAGGGGTGTACTATTTTTCTTCTTTACATGACTGTAGCTCTTCTATAGCTCTGATTGGCTTTAGTGCCCAGCTCTGTGTAGGGTTCAAGACTGACACATTTTTATTGATGAGCTCCAGCTCTGTCTACCTCAAAATCCTAGACAATTCTTGCAAAGATACATTTATGTTTTGTTGCATTGAAAAGGGTTCTGATACTATGTTGATTTGATCAATGATGTTCTTATTTCCTATAGTGCCAACTAACATGGTAAACTGTGTGAAGTTTCATTTTGTGGGTCTGCGCGGCAGATCTAGAACAGCCGCAAGGCCTTGCATGCGCGTAGCTTGAAGGGAACGTTGCCCAGAACCATATTGAAATTTTATTGTACAGGTATTTTGTTACTTATGAACGCATTCATCTAAACTCTCCATTAACTTCCCTTTATTTTAAGAACAGTTGACAGTGCTTCACTTCACATCTGTAATACAGACACTCCCTTTCCACTGTCCTTTCTGAGGGAAAAGTCAGAGTGAGATCTGTGTTATCCCAAAGAGATCTGGGGTATATTTTTCCTATTATAATTATCTTACTGGTTGTGTTTAGAGTTTTTACATAATTGGCACGAGGTATGATACTTGAGACAACAGCAATTTAGCAAAATCACACAAACTGTCTGTTTTATTCTTTGTCAGTAAAGTCAACACAGAGGACTGCAGATGGGTTCGGAAAACAGTGAAATTATATATTCTGATTTACTTAGGTTGGACTCAGACATTTTCCAGAAAAAAACAAAAAGTTAAAAAATTGCAACATGGATTTATAACATATGTTTTTGTGGCGAATTGAAAACGTAATATCCATTGCTTGAGGTGTTCTAGACAAATTTCTAAACAAGGGGAGTATTTTCACATACTCTGAATTCTGCAATCTTTGCAATGTAAATGAACTGTAGAAGCACACTATAAAAACACTAATGAAATGAACCATTTAGAGTGTTTTGGATAACAGTTTATGGTGCATGCTATAGGTTCATGATACTGTATTTGGTTCATGTGATAGCTTAATTAACTTTTAATTAGCATGCTGCGGTTATCATAGACCTGTGCTGATACCTGTTTATGATTCCTAATAGAAGTCAGGTTATTGTGGCTGAAGGGGCTGAATCTGGGATTTAAAGACGTGCAAAAGGTGTGCCCCAGGGCTGCATTTTGGGCCCTCTGTTATTCACTGTATATAAATGACATTGAAGATGCTGCGGGAAATGATAAGATTCACTTTCTATAAAGCATTGGATACAGACTTCCAAGCATTAAGTCCCTGTTAGTTCTTAAAGTAGTGCTGAACTCAGTCGTTTGTTTCAGATTACTAAGACAGTTCACAAATTGAAAAAGTTGCCTGTTATAAATATCTTGCAATCTGTCTAGACAGCAAGTTTTTGTTTAAAGTACACGTCACTGACTAAATCTTGTTCATAGGCACTTGGTTCAAATGTGGCCTTCATAGCCTATAAGAAAACAGTCAGAAACTGGCAGCTCAATACTAGTCGTTGGCTCAATTCTGCCAGCTGTCTGCTCCGTAGTCCAGCCTTTATTTGGAGCCACACCTTGTGGGGTTGTAATTTGCTAAAATTAAATGATGACACAAACATTAGTCGGTTACGTCCCTCCCACAAGGCCAACTTTGGATGAGGGGTGTTCCTTGATCATGCATTGTGCTCAATAGTCTGGGGGTGAGGCTTTATGGAAATGGAGCTATCTTTTGATAATAAATTAGGTTAGTACTTGATACACCAGGGATAGCCTATGAATAAGGTACTGCTTTTACTTTTCTTGACCCAGAGAAGGGGAAAAAGCTGTAACATGAGGTTTGGCTCAAATGCCTTGTGGCCTTGCAGGAGGTTTCACTTGAGGAGAAATGTGTCTATCATAATTTAGTTTAAAAAAATAGTGCATTTTGAGAGCTTCCTTACACGTTACTATGTAAACATGAACATGTGTATTGTGATTAGGTTTTTAATGACTTTAATATATACAGTGGATATAAAGAGTCTACACACCCCTGTTAGAATGCCAGGTTTTTGTGATGTAAAAGAATGAGACAAAGATAAATAATGTCAGAACTTTTTTCACTTTTAATGTGACCTGTAATGTGAACAATGTATTTGAAAAACAAACTGAAATCTTCGAGGTGGAAAAATGAAAACCTTACAATAACCTGGTTGCATAAGTGTGCACCCTCTTATAACGGGGGATGTGGCTGTGTTCAGAATTAACCAATCACATTCAAACTCATGTTAAATAGAAGTCATTACACACCTGCCATCATTTAAAGTGACTCTGCTTAATCACAAATAAAGTTCAGCTGTTCTAGTAGGATTTCCCTGACATTTTCTTAGTTGCATCTCAGAGCAAAAGCCATGGTCCGCAGAGAGCTTCTAAAGCATCAGAGGGATCTCATTGTTGAAAGATATCAGTCAGTAGAAAGGTACAAAATACTTTTCAAAGCATTAGATATACCATGGAACATAGTGAAGACAGTCATTATCAAGTGGAGAAAAAGTGGCACAACAGAGACATTACCAAGAACTGGATGTCCCATCAAAACTGATGAAAATACAAGAAGAAAACTGGCCAAGGAGGCTTCAAGAGGCCTACTGCAACATTAAAGGAACTGCAGGAATTTCTGGCAAGTACTGGCTGTGTGCCAACAATCTCCCGTATTCTTCATATGAATGGGCTATGGGGTAGGGTGGCAAGACGGAAGCCTTTTCTTACAAAGAAAAACATCCAAGCCTGGCTGAAGTTTGTAAAAACAAACATCAAGTCTCCCAAAAGCATGTGGGATAATGTGTTATGGTCTGATGAAACCAATGTTGAACTTTTTAGCCATAATTCCAAAAGGTATGTTTGGCATAAAAACAACACTGCACATCACTCAAAGAACACCATACCCACAATGAAGCATGGTGGTGGCAGCATCATGCTTTGGGGATGTTTTTCTTCAGGTGGAACCAGGGCCTTAGTCAGGGTGGAGGGAAATACCAGGTAGTTTTGACACAAAAGCTTCAGGCATCCGTTCGAAAGCTGAAGGTGAAGAGGAAGTTCACCTTTCAGCATGACAATGACCCAAAGCACACATCCAAATCCACAAAAACATGGCTTCAACAGAAGAAGATTTACATTATGGAATGGCCCAGCCAGAGCCCAGACCTGAATCCAATTGAACATCTGTGGGGTGATCTGAAGAGGGCTGTGCACAGGAAATTTCCTCGCAATCTGACAGATTGGAAAAGTGGGCAAATATTGCCACGTCAGGATGTGCCATGCTAACAGACTCCTACCTAAAAAGACTGAGTGCTGTAATAAAATCAAAAGGTGCTTCAACAAAGTATTATTTTAAGGGTGTGCACACTTATGCAACCAGGTTATTGTGGGTTTTATAAAAAAAATGTATCTCAAAGATTTCAGTTTGTTTTTCAATTGAATTGTTCACCTTATAGTTCAAAAAGTTGTTAGGTGGAAAGGTGGAAAAGGTTGTGACATTACATATCTTTGTCTCATTCTTTTACTTCACAAGAATCTAGCATTTTAACAGGGGTGTGTAGACTTTGTATATCCAGTGTGTGTATGTATATATATATATAATATATATATATATATTTAATTTATATATATATATATATATATATATATATAAATGACAAAATCATCAACCTAACAGTCCACATAATATTTGAACAAGGTGCGGCCTAAATACTCAAACTGTGAACATTAATCGTGCAATGAGGTTGAATGTCACTGTGTCTCTTTCCAGTCTGCCGGCCTATGGCATTCAAGGCTTGTGGAATACAGTGTTTGATCAGAAAATGCCAAAGCCATGAACAAGTCCGTGACATGTCAAGCATTTGAGTTGCAAATGCATTAGTGAGTAAATATTTTGTCCAAGAGCTTAATAGTTGAAGCTAGACACTAATAAATTAATCCTTTGGACTCCGTAGTCTCTGGAATATGAGAAGATTTGTGGTTTTGCAGGCCGACGCAAACAACTTTCGCTATATAAAGGGAAGCTAAGTACTGCTGTACTAATGTTTCACAGCGCAAATTCAGAACTGTTCATGGCGGAAGAAAATTTATTTTACCCAGGAATATCTTTTTTTCTTATACAGTATCTTTCAGATCCATGGACTACACTTCATAACAAGCTTCCAATTTTATTTCTACTAAATGTTTTTGTCTGTTTTACAATGCATTTCTATGCATTATAGTAGTAATTATTTAAAATGAATATCTACATTCAACCTTCTAAATGATCCAAGGTCCAGCATAAGCACATAAAAACAATTCCATATGGTAGCATGGTAGGAATCACAAATTAGGGGGCATAGCAGGAGTTTGGAATTCTTCAGTGAGTTTTAAATTCCCTCTAGCATTTGGCCAACCAAAACAATAGAGTATGTTTGTATTCCACCAATGGAAAAGGGATTATGCCGTATTTCCTTCTTTAGCTTTTGACACAGTCTTAAGTGGGGAAAACAATATTTCAAACTCCACACCTTCAAAGGGTCATGTCCTCAATGTTCACTTGCTGACATATTGTTGTGCCAATGCTTTTACAGCTGCTTTAACACTGAATGCAGACAATAGCCCTACAGCGTTGATGTCTACACTACATTAAGACAAGGAACATTGTACTGTACCGCACAATAACAGAAATGTTAAGGTAATTACACTTGAGCCGCTATGCACAGCATTTGTCAAATTATCGGAGCAGCCATTAACCTAGTGTTCTTGGGTCAGTAATGGAAAAGTTTGAGGTTCTAGTCCCTTAGCCACCAAGATAAAGGAACAAAATATGTGGTTCAGCTCTTGAGCAAGGCCCTTAATGCCAAATAAAATAAAAAAAATAAAATAAATGTAATGTATTCTTGCATTTAGTCTCTGTATTAGCAAAATGTCATGCATTCACATATCTCTATAATTTAAACAGCTAAAGGAGAAGTAAAAATATCAAACATTCAGGTCTGCCATTTCCTTTGACCTTTTACTGATCTAGAGACATTGAGTTTTTTTCTCTCCAAAAGTATATTTCGTGGTGTTCGCAGGACTGTAATATCACAGACGTCCCAAATAGTTGGACATCAGGTCTCGGGTTTTATCTGTCTCTCCCGAATGGAAAAAAAAAATGTCTGCAGGAACCGTCTGACAAATTGAGTTGGAGGCAGCTGGCATATAGATGGAAGGTCTGGCACACTGCCGCACTGGATTGAATCGGCTTCCGCTAACGCCACTGGCCGACCTCTCCCACTGCTAATAAAGGGGGTGTGTGAGGAGGTCACACAGACTGGAGGAAATGGGACTCTCTAGCAAAGCTTGGAAAATGTCTGTCTTCTTCATCAGCTTCATTCGTTACAACAGTAGAACTTAACAACAGTAGAGCTTACAACAGTAGAGCTTACAACAGTAGAACTCTCTGAGCCAATGGGTGTTCTTTTTTAAAGCATTTTCTTTTTTCTTTTTCAAATGAGAATTTCAAGCACAGTTCCTGTCCTGTTTTTTTTTTTTTGTGCTCGGCTACCTTCATTTCAGCAGCGCTGGTCCTCACGCGGGGATATTGGAACAACACCGGGGGAATTATTCCTGCCGCCGTGCTTGATCCCCGTGCGGTAGCTCCAACAGGCCTGCCCTGAATCACAGTCTTGATCAGGTGGTCTTGTGGGCTTAACTAAATTAGAAGCCAAATATACTCATAGACTAATTGCTAAGCTACGGTAAAGTCAAACCAGCACTGAACCCGGCAAAACTCAGTCTTCACGAAACGCATGCCTGCATGCAATGCTACAAGAACACACGCTACGGTACGGCGTGTGGGCACCCCTTTACACAAATAAGCCTCTCGTCGCCCCTGAATGGAAGATGTGTGCATGTGCTCACTGGGGATTTCCTGCGGCCTAGCCTCGGTATATCCCGCACGGATCACCCGCTCAGGGACGTAACAATGGAGCATGTGTGAAACCCTAGCCATTCTGGCTTGGCTTCAGTGGATTGTGTCAGAAACACATTGTTCTCCGTGAGAGGAGGGCAATAAAGAAGGAGCTTTATGGCCATCATGCGGAGTGGCGGCATCATGTGGAGTGTTGGCAGTTCAACACCTGGCACCGGGTCCCCCTGGGACAGGGGGGATGAGGGAGATGTCATGCCAGGCGTCAGGCAGGGCGACCCAGGGTGGCAGGTAAAAGTTGAAGCCCCTCGGCGAGAGAGTGGTGTGTTAATGAGAGACACGTGCTTTTCCTTACGTGACTCTCGCCACGAACCGGGACCTTCTGGTTCTTGTTTCACCTGAGCAGTTAACCTTTTTCATGTTAGACTCATAAAATGGCCTCACGCGGATTCTGATAGTGGTTCATCATGCCCCTGTGAAATAAGCATTGATATGTTTTAGGGAGATGAAAGCAGTCATGGCTCCCATTATTGAACAACATTTGTTAATCTGGCAGGCAACTGTGCCGCTTATTTTTTTTTTAAGATAGAAGGACTACAGTGTTTTACAGAACCAATGTATTGGATCACACCTGTGGGAATGGAGAACATTATGCAAACTATGAGTCAAAGTGGTGGACCTGTGACTGATTTCTCCAAATCTTAATGTTGCACACTTTAAAGGATCATCGACGTTGACCCCTCGAAATGGGTCCCAAGTAAAGAGGCACAATATTGCTTGTCAAAGTGAACTCTAGGCCAGGTCATTTTTTTTAGATGTGCCTCAAATCTCTTGTAATTTAGAGAAACCACAAACAAATACAGAACAGTGATTTAATGTTTTAGAAAGAAATTATGTGTTTATCCCGCGACTCCCTGAAGTGGTATAAAACAAACCTGTTGAAATATGAATGATCTGTGTGGCTGGACACAAAGTAGGTTAAGCTTCCATGGTGGACTACTGTGCTTGGCCAGATCGAGACACAGTCCACACATTGGGTGTGGCTCAAAACATCGGAAACTAGATTTCCTCCGTGCTGTCTCTGTGAAGCGTGAGCTAATGGCATGTCATGGTGTGCCTTGTTTTCGCTCAAGTCATTAATCTCTCTGAAGTTCAAAATTATGTTGACTGTAAGACACACATTTGCTTTTGTATGGCACACATGTATTCCTTTTTGAATATATCCCTTTTTTTAGGTCCTATTTGGATGGTTTAAAAGAGACTGTTTTCTGAATTTGTCTTGCATATGAATATATATTAAAATATTAACTAACTTAACGGAGCAATTAATTAACAGGACAGTCTGGCAGATTTATTTGTACTTTCCCCGCTTGGGAATTTAATCTAGCAACCCACTGAAATTATGAATAAACAAATAATAATAATAAGTCATGCATTTAAAAAATATTTGTGAGTCACACATTTATTCCATCAACATTTAAAAAGAAATTAGAATATGTACCTAGAAACCTTTGATAATAAGCTGTCACTAATATAATCATTATTCATTTCTTTCAGAGAACATACCTTATTGTATTAATGTCAACTCATTCAGACTGCACCTCGTCTTAAAATAGCATGTGAAACAAAATGCTAAATACTGTAATATTTCTGTTGAGGGTTACCTATCATTGATGGAGTTAACAAATCACTGACAAAGTTGACAACAGACATCATTTGAATTTGGATTTTAGGGTATATGAATCTATCAGGGAAATTATGTAAACCTTTTTAGGTCATGACCATTGTTAATTAGGGCATTTTTTGTATTAGTCTCTCGAAAGGAAATACCTTGTTGTAATGAATACCAAAAGAAGGGTTCCTAATGGTATACTGCAGCTGACCTTGCTCATTCACGATTCATTTCGGATTTTAGACTAGTCTGACGGTGTTGACAAAATCACTGGTATAACAGTTTTGACAGAAATACTGTTTTATAGTCACTAAGTGTTGCTATTGCAAGAAAGTCAGATCCTTTTCCAGTTAATATTCCAGTAAATTTTTTTGTAGAGTTTAAAATGGAGATTATTTCCAGGCATAGGGCCACTATGAACATAATTTAAATAAAAAATATAAATATATTAACAAATATTTTCTTTTGGGTTTTGTAAAAGTAGTGCCACAAAAGAAATGCCACAAAAGAAATCTAGAAAAATACCACGTTGTGTATCTGAAAAACTGCATGTCAGAGACAGCTGGACATTTGCTGTGGGACACCTGTGTGGATTAAGCTCTTGAGTTGGGTGGAATTCTATATGTTCTCACAGTGGCCTGAGGACTAGACTGATAAATGACCACCAGTTCCCTAATGCTTATTCAAAGCCAACTGACACACAGAACTGATTCTTACTACACTGATTTCACAGTGGAAGTGGTCTGGATAAAGTGCTTACACCTGGATTAACTAGAATTGAAGAATCTTAACTGTTGGGACGTGAAACAGTGTGGTGCCCTCTGGTAGATGCATGTCCTTACATGTACAGTACTAGCTTATGACTTTGTAATTAAATAGGCTACTGAACTGTAATAACTAGTGTTTACTGCAAGCTTTGAGCAACCCCCTTGACATAATGCATTTAATAGATTGACTTGTTCAAAGCAAGGTCAGCTAGCTCAGATAACTGCTGCAATGCTTTGAGATGTTTCTCTTGGATTCCATTTACAGACTGTGTCCACTGTAAATAAAGACACACAGGATGGGGCTAATGGATATGTCTGCGTCTCCTAGCAACCACTTCAAACACAGGTCTGGTGAACAGCGTCATCCTGTTCCTCCGAGAAAATGAATTTCATTACAAAATGATCCTACACGAGGAGGAGACCAAATACTATTATTCGTTGGGTAATGCCTGGTTATGACACCGGTTATTTTGGATGCAGCACATCTGTGCCTGTTTTAGTACCACGGGGCAAAACTCTGTGTGCGTGAACAGTTCAGACTGGACACTCAAGCCTCTTCCTCTATCGCTCTCACAATGCGCAATTAGTAGAGGAGAGAGCTTTTGAGTCATAGTTCATAGAGCCAGTAGTCAAGTCTTTGCTTTTGCCTAAGTTAACATGTCTGCTCAAATTAGCGACCGGCAGGCGGCTCAGATTTGACCTCAGCAGGAGCCCTCCTGCCATAACAGAGCCGAGCCTTTGAGCGGATTTGAAACAGTTGAGGTGGCACAGGGAAGGAAGTGGAATTGTACTGGCATTGCACTTTAACATACTAATCGCTTTTGTTGCTATCGCAGGTGGGCACACTTTCATGGAGGTTAAATCGCTATTGTTGATGAGGGACACGCTGGAAGTATCAAGCCAAGATAAGACATACTACAATTTAGAAGCAACTGTATTTGCTTCACTCAGTCAATCAATCAACCCAACTTATTCCTTTAAGCCCTTTTTCACGTCAGCAGTTGTCAGAAAGAATCCTAAAGAGGAGGCCGACTCTGAGGGGTAGCCAGTCCTGTGTTGGCTGTGTTAGCACAGCTTGTAAGAGCACAGCTTATAAGAGCACAGCTTATAAGAGCACAACCTTTTTTTAGCCAGTTAAAATGTTCAGATGACCAGCATGTCAATAAATGCCGCTTAACTGTATTTATTTTAGACTCTTCAAGCAGAATCAAGATCAGCTGCAGAACCCGGTGGACAAGGATGACCAGGTGGACAAGGACGACTAGGTGGACCAGGGCAACTATGTGGACCCGGAAAACCAGGTGGACTGGGACAACCAGGTGGATCAGGACAACCAGGTAGGCGAGGACAACCAGGTGGGCTGTAGGCAGTGACAGCTGGAATTATCAGTCAGACTAGATCTGCAACACAACCGAAAGTACTTTGGACTGGGACAGTCAGAAATTGCCAGGGCTTACAGTTCTAGTCTGAGGTCCAAAGGACTCATGTCTTCCTCAAAATCAAGAAATTAGGCGGGGAAGCCACCATTAGGGCATGTGGATAGAGTGGAGCTTTGATGCAGTATAGATGAGGAAAATGGACCATTGGAACACAGAACACTGCCATTGGCATACAGGCAGAAACTGATCTAACAAAGTCAATATTTGTGAAATCCGTCAGGATTTATTGTAACAGGAACATAAGTAGTTAAGCAACTCATATTTTTGTGTATTTTACTTGTTTTAACAGCATGACGTTTAGAAATCATGTTCTCCCTCATCACAAAGGCAGTGTCTCTATTTACCTTTAATGCATATCTTTAGAAATAACCTTTTGTAGTTAATATTCTACAATCATTACTAAATACACAGCTACAATGAATATTGAAAATTGTAGTCTAAATATGCAGTAATCATGGTTTAGACTAGGGCACAGCACTGTGACTGGTTGTAAATGATATGGCCAGAACCCTGAGAATAGTTTTTTAAATGGTTCAATATTTCAATTGTATTTTTATAACCTTTATGCTCTATACCAAAGCACTGCTTCATTGTGTGTTCTTTTTATAAGCTGTTGCTGAAAACGGTTTCCATCAAAAGGTAAATACCATGTATGGGTCTTAATAAAAGCAATCTTCATTGTGAGCGTTTAAAATGTTACTACATCATGTATCTTTAGCCATATAAAGCATGTGTAAAGATGTATTAAAACTGAGAATTTTAAACACACATCTGTGTTCATGTTTACCATGTATTTAGATTTCAATGATTTTCATAGCTTTTATACTAGTGGAAATATATATTAAAAATACTGTATATACCCAATATATTAGCTTTGTATTGAGCGGCTTGTTACAGACCAAGTAGCCATAACCCTTAGACATAATAGCAAAACCAATGTTCTAAAGGTCATATAACAACACTAGCTAAGCCAAAAAACCCTGGACATTATAGCAAAACCAGTAGCGTATATGTTGTTTTTACAACAATATCACACCTGCAAAACAACTCACAACATTTTAAGTGGCCTTAATAACTCATTACTTCAAAAATTCTATTAGGTTTACTGGAATCTGGAGAAAACCTAGTATTTGTTGAAGCCTACTAGTAACTCTGTAAACATGATGAAGATGAAAAAGAGGGAAGTGTTTTTGTTATCAAATGAACAGGTGGAGACAGTAATTAGAGTTGGCAAGCATGCGGCAACAAGCTGGAAGGGTTTCTGAAAGGCTGGCCTGTGTGTCCATAGTGAGGCTAATTAATCACAGAGTATGCACTTATATATTGACGGCAAATTACTCAGTTACTCTAGGAACACACAAAATGGTTGTGCACTTTAATGGATTCCTTATTTTCATGAACTTCAAAGGGAACTCAGTAGTTTTAAATCTGATTAGGTTCAGAAGGATTCTAATTGTATTACCCAAATTAAGAAATGCTAAATTTGCTCCTGGAAGATTACAGCAGCCATCTCAACAACTGTAGAAATATAAGGGTCTCGTGCTAATCACCCGAAAGATTCCTGATAAATATGACCCTTAGGGTTTTGTAAAATACTGCTTTATTCAAAAGATGTTCTTTTATGTTGTGCCTTTGTTTGAAATGTATTCAGAAGCTAAACATTTTTTAATCATAAGACTCCTGCTTAAGAGAAGTGCTGTGTAAAGCACTCTGCAAACTCATTTGGGAAAAAAAGCTGTTTAATAGTAAAAAAAATAAAAATAATAAAAGAAGATATCATGACCACTGTATAATTATGAATATGATACCATAGATACAATGTCATTACAAATTACACATGATATCTATCATTACAGAAGTTGTGTTGTGTCAAACTTGTTGCCCATTTCAGTAAAATTATTAACTTTGGTGACAATTACCGTACGTCAGTACGAAACAGAACAGAGCGTTCAGACAACAAAGTTGTGTAAATTGTTCAACTTGGCTGTAAGCTTACAGCGTATAAGAAATAACATGCTAAAAGAAATGTAAAGCTTATCCATGTTAGGACAGAAGTAGCTGTGGTATAATATTAAGAAATTACATTCTGTTGAGTGACAATTAAGATAAAAAACCTGGCAAAGCCAGACAGTAAAACAATAATCCATTCACATTTGTCGTGTTTTCATGATTTGATTGATCACCTTGGAAAAGTTAAATGACAACATCAGTTTTATTTTGGTCACATAACCTGGTTGAATCCCATTGGCTCTTACCACAGTACAATTGGCATGACAGACCGACTCTGAGCTGAAGTACAACATTCATTGTGTTAGCCTGTAGGGACATGATCCCAACAGACCAATGAACTCTGCAACCTCGTCATACATCATCCACCGTAGCCTCTTGTTTTGGCGTCACACTCAGACAGTTGGTTTTCCACCAAACTATGTGGAGTAACAGCAGGCCCCATTAAGTGTTGTTGGATTACCCACACGGTACCGACCAGGATCCATTCTCAAGCCGGAAGAATGTGTGTCCAACACAAAGAACGGTGTCAAATAAAGGTTCTCCACAGCATTTTGAAAATAATACATTGTTTTGTTGTAAATGGATGACTTGCAAAAGTCCGCAGCCACAAGCCAAGGATAACTGTCTGCCTGTAATGTCATAGTGTGATTATGAAAGCATTATGGAGACACTTTGATTTTCCTGTAATTCTGTTTTAAAATGTACACTAGATTATCTGGTTAAGATGTTAAATTCTGATCCAGAGTGAATGAGAGAGTTCAGTGGTCTTTCAGTGAAAAACCCTTCTCTCAAGTCTTTGCTTGACTTTGAGACATAAGAGCCAAAAATCACTTCCACACCCCACATGACGTGTACGGCACTCTTGTGATCATATCTCAGACCTTTTTCCAGGTTCTTGCCATCGTGAACCAATCTTCAAGTCAGAGAATGTTCACCGGAATGACAATTAAATGAACAAAGAGCAACCCCGTGCAATGAACCAGGACAAATTGGAGAAGAAAGTTGTTGGCAAGCGCTATAACCAAATACCAAACCGTTTTATATATTGTAAAATGTATTTTCTGTATAGAAATATTGTGGAAATAATAAGGGAAGATAAGAGATGCGTGTTGCACTTTTGTCTCAGTGAAAAAAGTTAAAGCGTTTTGTGATGTGTACAGTAGAACCCTCTTATGTCAAGTACATACAAAATGTTGTTTTGCTTCTAATGTTCCTGATTCCTCTAGTTGAATAATCCAGTGGGATTAGTATAAAGTCTTTGATGTCCTGTATTCTGTGGTTTTCGCAAACTGCTTTTCATCAATGCAATCAGAATCAACTTCAAAGTTGTCCCCGCTGTGCTGCCCAAGCCCCGAAACCCAATTTCCACATGGCTTGACGCAATTCAAACGTTCTGTGACCTTATGTTGTAAATCTGTTGTCGCCTGTCAATTAAGCTATCCCGGTGACAACTTTTTTGATGATCGACGTCAACAGGTATGCTCATCATCTTTTCGACAACAAAACAAAAACATTTGTTTGTGTTTGAACAGTGGGTCCAGTAGGATATTAGTATTCATTATGCAACCACTGCCTTTCTTCTCCCCCCCCCAGCATCCTGAGGCGTTGTGGAGCCCTGTAGAGTCCTGGACATCGGAGCTAATTAGAACTCCCTTCCGGAGCCTCTCCATCTGAGACTCCATTCATAAATCTCACCTCGAAGGCCATCGTCTGTGAGAACCAGAATCTTAAACTTGTTTTGAGGGGAGTTCAAAGTCATTGAGGGAAGATGGATCATTGTTTTCCCTTTAGATCAGACTGAAGAGACCAAATGAAGTGAAAACCATCGCCATGACAAGACTAGTCATGTGTGAAAATAAGTGCCGGTGTACTTGTCGCGATAATTAACACGTAGCCACGCGTAATTAAGCAGATAAATATTTAAATAATAGATATTGCTGCCCTGTTTTGTTAGAACGGGGGACCAATGGGAAATTGAAATAATGACTTGGTTTCAGTCTTACAGCATACCTAAAATGTATTTTTTTCTACATGAAATAACTTCATACAGGTGGATTTTTTTTTTTAAAGGATTGCATGGGATCGTACTGCACAGAATGGAACCCACCTGTCCTGATGGCCTTCAGTGAGAATCTTCACATTGCTTTGTGCAAGAGAGAGCTGCTCTTCCTCTGGAGGAATGCCTGTCCATTATGATTGTTAACTCCCCAGTGTCCCCGTCCCAGAGTAAAAGGAGCTCTTGCATGACCCTGGACGCCACCCTGTAGTTTTCTGTGAATGTCAAAAGTGGCAACTCACACCTGCAGGTTCGTGCTCCACAACCTTGGTAGAGTACAGCCTTACCGCACATGGGAAGAAGCACCGGTTCTAATCCAGGCACTTGTCATACCGCGCCTGGACTCACTGTTGATTGGTCTCCCCACATCTGCCGTCTAACACCCCCAACTTATCCAGAATTCGGAAACCTGTCTGATATTCCACCTCCCCAATTTTTCTTATGTCACCCTGCTTCTCCACACAGCACACCACCGTGGAACTGCCTCTCCCTACCATGAGGCTATGCTGAAATTCTACAGCCCTAACCAAAGTCTTCGCTCCACCAATTCTGGCTTCTTGACCGTCCCATCCCTACAGGATTACAGTTCCGCCTCTCCCGTTGGTGGAATCAGTTTCCCAATGAAGCCCAGAACAACGGAGTCCTAGCTTATTTTCCTAAAATGTATAAAATCCTACATTTCTGAAGAGTTTTCCTAAGGTTTTTCTAAGATGGAGTATAAGAAATGTTAAGATATAAGTTAAATTTGTAACATCTTTCAAATTTGAAAAATTTATGATGCATCTATGATTTTGAGGTATTAATTCTGAAAGGTTATTTTAAGGGATACGATTTGGGAAAGGGCTTTAAAAAAATGTTAGCCTCTGCATGAGGTTTTAAAAGCTAATAAACCACCAGTCTTTTCTAGATGTAATGAGGTTTACCATTGCCCCTGGTGTTTATATCAGATATTTGTCCTTCTACTGACCGCGCAGCAAAAGGTGACAGAATGTGCAGCGAACAAACGGTGCTTTAGAAAATATGTGTTGTAAATAATAAATGACTTAAGCACGGTAAAGTTATTCAAATTAGCAATGCAGATTTTGTCTCTTGTGTTTCCCTATCTGTTTTCAAAGCCAGTGTAAAGATCAAATCTGATCTGAGACCTGCTAGTGAGATGTAGTGTTTGCAGTATATTTAGAATGATAACATGCGGAAATCTCTTCTGTATTTACTGGTCCATGTGGTCTCAAATCATTACCTTACATGGCCCAGTTAGGCGTGAGTGTTATGAATCAGTCAGTGGCTTGCAAACAGGTGCGTTCCCCCAGAAACATCAGTGAAGCTAATGTTTACCCAAACTGGGAGATGCCCATCGTAATGATTATCATTCCACACCTTGTCCAAAAATCCTCATTCTCAGTTATCATAACAAGCTTCCCCGGACATCTGAAGAAAAACTCTTTGGAAAGACGTTAGACGCTGTTGTCCGGGCTTGGAAAGGGAATTAACTTCGAATCGGTTGTTTTCAAGTTCACTCAAGTCTGCACTGTAGATCAGTCAGTGAGTCAGGATGCTGGCAAAAACCTTGCCAACTTGCCACTGTTGTCATGGTTTTTGTTGCTGAGCTGAGAAGCCTGGAGCACCCTATTAACGAAATAAAGTGTGCCAAACTGCATGTACTCCTCTATGTCTTTTTTGTGTTGTTTTGCAGTACCGTCTTTGTTGCTGTGATATTGTAAACAGATGTGGCAGTTACTCCGCTTAGAGCTCCAGTTTTTAAACTGTGAGGACAGATTTGATATCAAGTCACATCCAGTGACATCACATGTTCACATTAGACTTTGTATGCTGATAATGGAGTTCTCTTTGCATCAAGTTCAAGTATTTCACAGGTGTTACGCAGTAGATGAATGTTTCCGCCGCCAATGTCACTTGTTGGAGAACGGCTGTTGAATATGTACTTTTTGGGGAGGGGTCGGTTCCTCAAACTTTCCTTCCAATGGGAACCTTGATTAGTCGGCCTCCATTTCCTGGCAGTATAGGAAGCAATTTAGAAAGCCACTGAGTTAAATTATGGAGGGAACAAGCACGGCTGAAAATATGACTTCTCGTGATAGGGGAATAATATGTCTTCAGCAGATGAGGTCAGAAATCCACCCCTGAGAATGAGCAAAAAAAAATACAAATGTTGGCCTATTTCCATGGTCATTGTTGTGTTGCTGTTCACGTTGGACAAGAGCAAATAAAATAGCTCTAACTTTCTGGTACTTATGAGCTTTTAGAAAATGTTATCAGCTTCCTGGCTTCTTTACTGTCACTTGGTGAATCGACTTCCTAGATAAATATCATAGTGATCTGTTGTTTTTATCGTGACACTGGCTGATGTGTTGCTCCCCCACTTGGCAAGCTGACCTGGACGCTCCCTTGGCAGCGACCGCAGCTACTGGCCAGCATTTGATTATCCGTTTGACGTTTGCCCACTTGAATTTCAAAGCGGAAGTCCACCTCCCGGCTCTGCAGATTGGAGCCCAGCGAGTGTACGCTGACTAATTTCACTATAAACTGTAGCTGATTGCGTGGTCTAAGGCATAAACTGCTGGATTCCGTGTTAATGTAGAATTATTTGGTTGTCATGCAGTGGTTCCTCAAGTAGATGCTGTGGCACAGGAATTCAACAACACAAGTACACTGCAGCTTAGGATTGTAAGATAATATTATACTGGATAGCAGATATGTAATTTAACTGTCCGGTCAACTAAAACGTATCCTGGAACGCATAAAATTAAGAAAATAACTATGATTTAAAATGGCTGAGGCACTGTGACACAGTGGAATGCGTGGGATGTGTGTTTGAAAATATGTCAAAAACAAAATGACGAAAATCCAAGACAAAGATCTCTCTTTCTTTGGGGGTCAAAGGTTAATCCCGGTGATAGGCGTGAGAGATAAATATCCCAACGTCAGACACTAAAATTGATTTACCTGTTTGCCCAAAAGACACCTCTGACTGCTCATGTGAACATCCCAGAGCATTCCTTGAATGCAATTTGATGTTTGTTAGTTGATTTTCCACTGTCCATCTTGGAAATACTTCCCCTTCTCCAGTAAATTGTCATCTGAACTGTCTTAACCCTTGTACTTTTACATGTGTTCTAGTTAGCCAAGGAGATTCACTGTTTGTCCTTGACATTTGGGTAGACGGTGAGGCCTTGCATTTAGTCCTGGGAGAATGCCAGACAGTATCAGACTGGAAGAGATTTTCCAAGGTGAGGGATATGATGCATTTTGCAGGACTGTCAACAGCTAAACTGTATAGCAGATACATCGGTCAGGGAGAATGTTTCAATCTATATGGTTAGATTTAATGACATGAATGACTTTCAAGATAGGGATCAGCACTTAGACATGATGTCTGAGAGGGAGAGACTAGGTTGGCATGCACAATATTCCTGGTATTCTGTTCTCTTTATCTCTTTGTCATCAAAGTGTAATTGTTGTAGGGAAGACAAAAAAACAATAAATCCTCTGGAGTTGTGGACAAGGTCTTGCTGACTAGGCTTTACAACATTTTCGGCTTCCATTTATAGTGTGGCAGTGTTTCCTGCCATTGTGTGCCAGAATCCAGGCTTCGTGGATTCTCTCAAACTCCACCGCGCGCACACACACACACACACACACACACACACACACACACACACACACAGACACTCACATACACAAACCTGCATGTACATTTAAATATACACATACATTTACTCACATACACACACAACCACTTTGGAGTACAGGGGAAGAAACAATAAGTGGAACAGTCTCACCCAAGTGCCCACTTAATCACTGAAAGGCTATAGGGCATTTATTTTAAAGACTCCTGACGTCCCCATTCGCCTACAGCCTCTCCAAGAGGAAACATCTCATTGCTGCACCTGATCAATGAAGTGGCCAGACTGCTGATTCAGGACTAGGGCCTGACCCAGGCGATCAGATGGATTCATTCTCAGAGGATAGAAGAGTTTTGTCTCGGACGCCAATGGAAAAGAGTTTGGGAAAACCATCAGAGCCTGTTAAATCTTCAGGGGCATAATGTCTGCCAGAGTATCCCCAATTATTGGACCACATTTATATGATTGCATCCCTGTGGTCACCATACAACTCAATTTTCTAAGAAGTAAACCACAAAGGTTGAACAAGTTTTCTCAGGCTGTATCATTATATACTATATACTGGACAAATATATACATATTTAGATTTTGAATATTTTCTCAGATGCCTGGAAAAGACACTGAATGTATTTACAGTCCACTAAATGTCTAGTCAAGGAGGTTACTGCTCTGCCTGGGCCATCACACTGTTGATTTGATTCATGACATTTTCTGATACAGCTGTGTTAGCTATTCTCCCTGCAGTGACTGTCATATTGGGTTTAAAGTACACCTTCCTATCTTCAAGAACCTTAGTAAACTTGACGCAGTCTCGGCAACGTAACTCAGGATAACAACGCGTAGAACCATCATTCTGTTTGCAGTCAAGTTCACCTTGGTGTTCTGTCATATGGTGAAATAATGACTTTCCTGACACTCTCAACCATGTTAAGGAAATATGGTGCACTAATCCTTTGATGTAGTCTATTAAAAATAGCTGTAGGGACTCCAAGTGGGTACAAAAAACATTCCTGGGTCCCAGTAATTGCATAGTTACACACAGACTGTGAGTTTGTCTCGTCCAGAGTAGTTCTAACTTTTGTATCCTGAAGCCAAGGCATATAATAAATCACTTTTCCAAATGGTTCAAAATGCTGCTTTCTACCTTGAGATGTCCCCTAAGACACTTTTAAGTATCAGCATGTATTTTATATCTCAAAGAGTTGAAATCAAATAAGAGGAAGATGTGGTGTCCAAAGAAAGCAGATTGTGCACCGGGAATATGAACCAGGTGCCGAGTTTGGAGACTCTTCAGAAGAGTCTCACCACCGAATTTAATAGCCGGGAAATATTCAGGGTAAGTCTCCTTAAGTGACCTGGTGAACTTCGAGAGACACTCCCCGCTAAACCTCTTACTTTCTCAGTGCCGTTATGGAGCAATTTGATAATTATTGTTTGAATGGCCTACCTTTCAGTATTCTCCTGGGGTCATTGCCAAGACGAGATATAAAAATGCTGGAACTGTGGCAGCCTTGTTTTTATAGCCTATTCGGTCTCACTTCATGTTAGGTGTCACTAAATAATTGCGTTAAGTAGGTAGAATATAACTACAGCACAGCTCAGCTACACATGCCAATGTTAGTCAAACCACAAACAGGTTCCTCAGGTAAAGAACATGTCTACCAGAATGTAGTTCCCCTGTAGGGACCTGACTTTGTATAATCACTGCATAAACACTTTGTAATTTATATAATAACTATATAAATACATACATGTAGTTAATGACAATTGGTATACATTCGTGATTGGTAAAGATTCAAGTATTCAGTAAAAATACTGCAGGTCAGGGATTTAGGCTAGTTTCTACCTTGTAATGTTGCTGAGTAATTATTCATTGAAAACTACGAGGCTGCTTAAACTCGCCAAGTGAAGCCAAACAGAAAAACAATTCAAAAGTTTGGCATAAATGTGCTTATTCATCATTTAGTAATAAGTATTTAAAATGTTTTATGAACCCTTTTATAATATATAGTTAAAGTTACACTCCCAGGAAGAGCCAGGAAGAGCAGCTGCTGCTTCTGACCGTAGCTAATGGGGAGCAGCGCTAGTTCTGCTGCTTTTGACTGTAGCTAATGGGGAGCAGCGCTAGCTCCGCTGCTTTTGACTGTGGCTAATGGGAAGCAGCGCTAGTTCCGCTGTTTGGGTTTCTGTCAGATTATTTTGACTATCAGGATTGTGTAAAGTTGATGTTAAAACTATGACTGCTTTGTGTGTGATCGAATTAGTAGAAAGGAAGCTGGGGACATTGGAATAGAGCCTATTACGATGGTGTAGATTTTGCAAACTAGAACTCCCAATTTCATAGAGGTATGGAAACTTAGTTCTAGGACTAAAGAGACTACACCAAAACTGACTGCAATTCACAATTTGGTTTTTGGCAGAAAAGACCCAACCAAGAATTGCAGAATTTAGCAAGTGTTTTGTTTTAGTCACACTCTGTTACAACAGTGCGACTATTTTCCAATAACATGTTCAATATATTTTTCTTAAAAGTCTTCTGTACTATGTGATTATTGTCCAGGGATATCTGTTTGAGAACATGGCCAATTTGGGAAAGTTGAGTGCAGGTATGCTATTTGTTTTGGACCTGCTAAATACACTAGGTGCATAGCATTTTCATGATTTGTGTGTGTTGAGGTGGATTACAACTTAAAGGTGCATTGGGTACAGGGAATGACGTGCCCAATGTTTTTGTAAAGTATTACACTGTGCATTCAAAACATTAATAATGTATTTGTTCATTTTAAATCGCCCACTCTTTAGATGAGGCTACACAGACACTTAGTCAATGGTTTGTAAGAACCTACATTAAACGTCTCATGAATGATTGTATAAATCATGATTGTTTACCTTAGAAGTTAGTGAATTAATAAATGACTAGGTTAAATACATTTACAAATGTGTAATTGAATAGATTAATTAATGATTAATAAACTATTAATAACCTATTTATAAATGCTTTGCTACGTTTTGTTATCCGAGTCCCTGAGCAAACAAACACGTCAACATGAGTTTGATAGTGTTTATCATTAATACTTTTATGTGATTAAGAAGAGTCTCTTATTCGAGTACATACATTGTCTGGCCCCCTGTCGTAACTGAATACACAGACATCATGCTCTATCAACTAATGTATGCAGGATCAAAAATACACCCAAAATATAGATTTATATTACTTATATCACTTTTTATAGTATATGCACTGATTACAGCACTTTCCATAATCCCCTTAGCAAACGGGACATTTCTAGGGCCACCACAAAGCACCCTGCCGTTCTATGGACGTCCTAACAACGCACTTTTGTTTTGCAGGTTGCACCTTTGATTTATAGCTCAATGTCTTTCTCTGATAAAAGGAGTATCCTATTGCAGCAATAACAAAAGATTGATGCTTTTTTCATGCTGTAAAACCTTTGTTATGGAACCATGGAGAGGATTTTATTCGGATGCTGTTTTACGGATCTTCTCAAAGCTGCCCGTTTAGACGACTGAGTGTTCCCAGCTGGAGATATACGAAGACCTGATCCAGGACCAGCAGATTGAAGACTCAACATTAGTCCGAACTGTGGGCCTGAATCGAGCTGTGAATTCTGGGTGGCTACCAAAATCCATAAAGACAAGAAAGCAGTGCTCTTTATAGCTGAAATCTTATTATTTATTATGATGTAATTTCTTCTGTTTAGCATCACATTGGTAAAGCATTTGTCCTCCTCTTCTAAAATTAAAGAGCCATTCCATGTCTTGTGAGACATCTGATATCGGCAATAAAAACGAAACAGAAATTAGAAGTTCACCTTCAGGCCAGCCATGGTGGAAGCTACTAGAATTGCATCGACTTCTATTCAACTATTGCTATTGCTTTTTATTTTTATTTTTCTGTGATGAACATTTGGAGATGCCTTAGTGTTCACGGGTCATACAAGGTTACCCTGCATTCCATTTCTAATTGCTGGCTTTTATTTCTGGCACAAAACAAAAGCCATTGTTTTTAAATCATTTTCAGTGTCATTTAATAATCACAGGGTCAAGTGAAGGATGAGGCACCTTACTTTGAATAAGTGACTTCCTCGAGCTATATTTAGCCTGGGATTCGTTCAAATCCACCATAGAAATATTGCAGTAGGGGAATTCACAATAATAAACTAAATAGGTGGGTGCCCATATCGCCCTGACATACAATCAGCAGGTATGCCATTTATCAGGGAGACCGTGGAACAACTGCCTTGCTCAAGGGCATTTTCAAATTTTTGTGAAAAATCTGCATTTAAAAAAATATATGTAATTGAATTGAGCCACACTTTTATTAATGGATTAAGAAAAAATATCATCACCTTGAGAATTTACACCCCAGAATGAACTGACATGTCATGCCAGAGGAGTAATAACAGGAACGACAGTCACATTTTCCCTTCAAACCTGAATGGAAATGACAATAAAGTAATGTTTGGCATTTTATTGGCCTGATGACATCAACAGTGACCAAGGAAAACATTTGAACGTGAAAAAAATTGGAAAAATAGATTTACGACTTATTATTGTAACCTTCCACGCTGGAACTGGTGATTATAAATTGGAGTTACATGAGTCGGAGCGTGTAATAAAAACTTAACCAAACCCGCAACAGAGAACAAAAGGGACTGGAAGTTAGAGGCTGCAACTGTGTGAGAAGACATTGAACCATCTCTTTGAGCTGAGGTTTCAACCAAAAGGCGTCCAATGAAGTAGACGTAATGCTATTCTCCACACTTCCTGAGTCATATCGTAAATTATATCAGTCAATTAATCATTGGGAAATAGAGAGGTTTTTTAAAGCCGTTTATCCACTTCGAGGATATATTTTAGTCTGTGAAAACAAGAAGTTTCTGCAAAGTCTTATGTTTAGACATGCCTTTGTATTTGTGCAAAACTCCCATTACATTTTTGTTAATCAACTGAATTGGGGGTCGACACACTCCAACCAGGAAATACAACTCATACAAATTAATTCACATGTCCTCTTTTCTGTCCTCTCTTAGAAAGGCATGTTTCTCATTGATTCGTGACTATATTTAATTAAAAAAAAAATGCCTTTGCAGTATCCATCAATTGGCAAGAGCTAAAATCTGGAACAAATGTCAAAACAGACTCTTCCATTACTTTCTATAATTACCTCCATGCTCTTGACATCACAAGAGGGACTATGTCACTGATGCCTCGCAGTGGGTCCCGGTTAGGAATTAAAATCAATAGCAAATATCCATCCATCCGTCCATATTCTTCCGCTTATCCAGGGCCGGGTCGCGGGGGCAGCAGTCTAAGCAGAGATGCCAAATGTCATGTTGTGATAATCACCCTTGACATCACTGACCATCAGTCAGAGAAACACATTCATCTTCTTTTTTGAGTTACAAATGCTGAGTTACAAATGCTCACTATGTCCCAACAACCACAACAGACGTGGATATTGCAGCGGGGTAAACTAAATATTTACCCACCAGTTTTAATTAGCTAGCAATTTTGCTATTAAATTAAGCATCTCCATCACAACTCAAGAAAACATTACACTAATGTTGAATTTTTTTTTGTGTGTGTTACAGAAAATTCAGGGGTGGGGCAGGGGGTGGGTAATAAGAAATAATATAAAAATAGCAACAATGTGGAAGCAATTTATGCTAATTAGGCTTTTATTTATGGTCTCATAATTGGGCACATTTGAATTGTTGATGATGTTTTTTTTCTGTTCTATTTTTTTTTCTTTCCCTGTGTTCTCCTCCTGCTCCCTCTTTTGAGAAGATCAAAGGATATACAGTTGAATAGATGTTAATGGTGCATGCCTGCAGCCTCAGTGTTGAGTGGTTGAGATCTCTTGAGCTCAAGAAAAACAGCCAACTTGGGGTCTACGTGGACACAATTAGCACAATTTGTGTGTGGCTATCACTGAGGTACTTTCACTTAACCCACAGAAGGAGCTAGGCATTCACTTCCGAGCTATAATTTTCATAACCTTTAGCTCTTGTGCCTTTTCATTAAAACATTCTCTGATATGTTCAACTGCTGGCGATGGATTCGTTGACCTACTTTGTACAGGATAATTCCAAAAGAGGACAATACCAAAAGAAAGGGCATTAACACAATGCCGTCAAATCTTACTGGTTTGTCAATAAAGTTGAACATTTGTAAGGATTCAATGCAGTAATCAATCCTCATCTGAAACTAATCCACGCATTTCCCGCAAAAACAAGATTACTTTTTTAAGTATTATTTATTTGCCCTTTATTTATTCAGAAAAGGCTCATTGAGTTTAAAAATCTAATTTTCAAGAGTGTCCTGGCCAAGATAGGCAGTCGCAAGTCACTATAAATAATGATACTTTTTATTGAATCATAGCTTGAAATGCACAGTGCATGGGCAGTACAGTTGTTTTCCTTAGACCCTATATTCTGTTGACACAACAAATGGTCCAGATTGAATAGTGCAAACAGGAGCCCCATTTATACCTGCTACTCACATGTGTCCTGTGTCCTGATCTTGCCTCCATTCTGATTGCACACTCGTTTTTGTGGGCGTACATGATTAAAATGAGCACTGTGATCCAATCGCGATCTGATCTTATAAGTGGAAACAGACAGGATAGGGTCAGGATGAGGACAAGGTCAGGATTTTATAGGCTGGTGTAAATGGGTCTACGGTTCTTTATGTAGATGGGGGAGGTAATCAAGCCATTGACACACAATTAGCATGAAGTCCAGATTTTGGAGTTAGCATTGAGGCTGCGGAGAGCTTGACTGACAGAATGAAAAGATTAAGACATGATAAAAAATAGCAGGGGCATGGGAAAGTCCAAAGGGGATACACAGCAACTGAAGTATGCCCAACGAGAAAAGGCGGACAATTAGGCAATTTGTGTTTTTGGTGAAAATGCTTGTGCCTGAAACAACCACCATTTATCTTCCACACCAGAGACAGATATTGCCCTCGTTTACGTTGTTCCGTCAAAAGCTGTCAAAGAAAGTTAGAACAATGAAGCGTTAACAAATCAGACACAGATTTAGGTCAACTTGGGATCTGTCGTACAACATGAGTAATGTTGCCAACCAGTGTAATGAAAGTCAGATTTATAGGTAACACATTATCCATGGGGGTATTTTACATTATGACCCTGGTCCATTGCCGTTTCCTCAAAGAGGTAATGTATTAACAGCCCACAGTACAATACTGAATGCCCCTACAGTCCCAAAAAAATCACAAGTCCACAGGAACCACTGTAATGGTCGTTTGAAAACATTGCTTCTCAGCAGGTCACTGTGCGTATAATCCCCCTACAGAATGGTTTCATAAACATATCAGCCGTGCTGTACTGAAATATGTGGTAATTACATAGAATGCAGCTGTTTCTACGTCTCGTACTCTAGCTGAGAGAGCCAATCACCAGCAGATAATTCAGAGCCGTCTGGTTGGGGCCTCAGACTGTGAAAAGGGGGAATATTATAAAGACATGCATTACAATGAGAGACTGTGTTGACCTCAAGTTTAAACTGATATCTTATTTCCCAGGATTACTTTGGAAGGTTCAGGGAAAAGGACTGACTGTGAGTGTGATATAATTGGTGCTCTTGTCTCATTTAAATCATCCCAATTGAAAAGACTGATTGGCACTGGTGCGGTGGTCAGTTGAGATGCATCGTCTGTTGCATCTCACCGACTGATGTTGGTTACAGCATGGAAGACATACGACTTCTGCAGGGCAACCCCGTTCACAGGCATGCTTTCGTGTTTGTTAAGAAGCTGAGATCCTGGTTGATTAGAGAGGGACATCTATCTAGGACGGACACACTGAGCAGGACCTCATCTGAACTCAGACGTTTGTTGGAGGAGGCACGGTAGGTTTCCACTGTAGTTACTGAAGTGCTACTTTGGACTTATCTCAAATCAGAGTCGACCCAGGACAGAGCTGTGTCTACCTTTCTGAGTCTAACAAGATGTTACAGAAAACCACATTGCAAATTCAGCACAGTGCGTTCTTTTTCTCCTGGGGGACAAGGACACTATTTCAACCACTTGCCAAGCAGAGCGCGCTAGGTGTCACTTAAGTCAGCATCCCCCTGAATTAGAAAACAAAACAAAAAGTGCTTAGCCAGCAGTCGCATTATAATACATACCAGCTGTCCCGTAGCCGTCTCTCGACAACACAGACTGACAGACTCCACGGCAATGGGACATTTGATAGCAGATGATTATTACCGCTGAAGGCTTTTCAAGATAGGGCCATGCAATCATAGGTGATCCTTGGACTAGATAATGCCAGAAAGTAACAAAGGATTATATTATCCTAGATTATATTACAAAATGTGCCAACAAACAAGTGTTGTTCCACAGTTGAATGACCCGACACTTTCATGCCAGTTGAAAGGCATCTAATTGGCTGCAGTATGCACAGCATTAAGGGAACACTTTGAAAAAGACACAGCTTTGATGCAGATGTGAACTTGAACACTACACATTTTAAGACAAGGTGATAATTTGCAGATCTCTTATGCAGTTATTTTAACGTGCAAGTATTCCAGCCAGTGATTTGTCAATGCAAGGCCTTGAGATTCTGTAAGCATATCTGATCACCTGCCTCAAAATTAGTTACTAGATATAGTTCCGATCAGTAGTTTGTCATCCTCAATCTTACAACCGGAAAAATTGACCTATTCTTGGAATAGGATTTAGAATCAACCAACAACTCCAAGTCTTGTTAGTGAATAAAGCTTATGTTCTTCTAACGATGTTTTTAATTAAAAGCCACATTATTTAAGTCTAAGGAAAGCTGTTATGGTTTCACCATGCATCAGGATGCCAGAGTCTTAGGAATAATCAATCTTTATAAACAAGCTCTGGGTGGATTTTAAAGGAACTGGATGATTTAGGAAAGTCAATAATATCTCCACACCACATCCTCGTATAAACATGGTAGAAAAGTCTTAGTAAACAAAGAAGATATCAAAACCATTTTAATTATGACACTTGTGGATTTGAATAAGAGTAAACTATTTTAATGAGGATTTTATTTGATGACACTTGTGGAATTTAAAAAGATTCCACTCAGCACTTCGTTGCATGGGAAATTGCCTCAAGCTTCTTTCACACCTTCAATCAAGAAGGTTTGGCATTGGGAGATACATTGGGAAATTCTTTCTGGCATTTCCATCATTATCACTTTTTTGGAAAACCATAAATTCCAAATCTTACTTGACATGGTGACTAACTTCAATTTGTGAATGTTGATAACTTAGCCACCCAGTACTGCTATGTAATGCCAATTCATAACCAGCTATTTTTAATGATCTTTGATAAGGTGATGCTGCAACCTTACATAGCCAGTCCTTCTAGGGTTAATACTGTACATTTGCCCCATCCTCTTCTGGTTTAACATAGTAGAACAATGGTCCTTCTATGCAGCCATGTCTGCCTCTCACCTATGGGGGTATGTCTTCCTATATAAGTAGACCAGACTGCGTGCTATGCAATATTTGACTCCTCGGTTTTGTTTCGATATCGTGCCATGCTAGCCTCACACAGCAGAGAGAGAGATAGGTGCTGTGAGGATTATTTGAATTCATCTTTTCTAAGCAGGGTCCTCCTTTTACTCATTATCATGATCATTATGAGTGTTATTTCTGCCGCTGCGTGATACAGCATTCCCAAGCAAGCTTTGTCAACATTGGTCTCGGCAGGACCGAGCCTTTCTGGATGCCTGCAGTATTTCTACCAGATTTGGGTTGTCACTCTACACCCAATTCATGACTCCCCGCTCTCTTGCTCTCTTGTCGCCCCTCTCTCTTGATGACGGAGAAGATAAGCATGTTGCATACCGGATCACCAGGCAACAAAAAATTGTTCTGCTCCATAAGCCAGATGTAAATAATTGTTGAAGGCAATAGAAGACCCCGTGTCACTGAGTCCGCTGGATGTTGTGCTTGGCTGCAAGCACTGTGGCTCAGTTTCATTAAGGTCTTCAATGGTGTTTTTAAAAAACATTGTTACATTCGGCAGGGTTCAATTAAGCTTTACTTAAACTCTGCTCACCACAGGCCTAAAGTCCGTACAATACCTTACGAACCACGTTAGACAGGCCATCTTTAAAAGGTGCCTATTTTATGTTTGGGTATTTTTAGACATCACTGCATGATCGCAAGAAGATTGCTCACCCCCTGGCATTCTCCCGTTATATTGAAGGAGACCTTTAAATAAATACTTTTTTATTCTGTTATTGGCTTTTTACATTTACAAAGCATAAAGTATGTTATAGTTTTATCAAAAGTGGAAAATACTGATGTTACATACGTAACAAATGTAAAAAATAAGTCTTTAATCTTACTTTCCCTGAAAGTAAGAACATAAACTTCAGCATATGAAAATATCAATAAAAACAAGTAATTTAAGTTAATAAACAGTACAAAAAGTAGAAACCATACATAATGACAAAAACACAATGACTTCCATGATTTCGTATGAATATCTTTTTTTACCCAAGCTATTAGCATGCAGGGGTTTCTGTCAAGATGGTATGGATCAGCTATCCTTTCCCAAATCGATTTGGATGGTCAAATAACACACCAGTTGCGACATAGAGAACTTATACCAGAACCTTTCCTTCCCAGCACCAGCCAACAGAATCAACGCTATCCTCCCTGATCTCAAATCCTCAAATGTCTGTAAGGCAGAGACTTGATTAATCCTAGCTCTTGGAGCGCTTACCAAGTCATCTGAGAGAAAACATACAGCCAGAGTGAGCGGTTTCTGGGCTTGGGTCATAACATTGGCAGGCCTCAATTACCGTGCGAACAAAGGGGCGTGCTCCTTTTAGCACTGAGAACTGAATCGTAGTGCCTACAGGTGCAGTGAGCTCAAACACACATGCTTTGTTTAAAAAAATGGGGCAAAAATGACAGTGGCCTAGGTTTGCAATTGCAATGGCGTTTGGAATTTCTTCTGCAAGTGGTTCAACGTTATTGCTAATCTTATCTTTCACCTGTGAATGTGACAGAAGCTTTGCACAGGAGTGGCAAAGTTGATATTACAGACCAGCTACATTTGATTAAGATAAAACTGAGGTTTGCAGTCACCAAATTAAACTCAGACACAGGCTTATTGTTCCAACCATTTGGTGTTAATCTGTACCGCACCATGAGGCCTCGAAAAGATAAATGATATTACAGTTACAATATGTGGTCGGGGGAGGACTCAAACTCTTCCAAGGGGTTAACTTCATTACAAGTAATATTACAGTTGTCCTTTTCTGCCTCACTGCATTGAAGGTCGTCTTATTTGCACAAAGTAAAAGAACGGAGATTGCTAGTCCAACATTCTCCGCCTCTCATATATATATACATCGTCTTTGCTTCTCTTTTAGAGAACATACCATAGTTTACAGGATTGTAATAAATAGCCTCATACATATTGCTCGGCCTCCCCTTCGTTCAGTATGGTCACTGATCCATCCCCACTGTTCATTTCAATGTTCATGTCTTTTGCAGCTGCGTTCTCCGGCAGCAGGGCCAGGTCCTTAAACACATCCACATAATGGGTGAAGCCGGGGCCCCAGTTCAGCAGGTTGTCCCAGTTGAATCCGCCAGCTTGCTGGCCCAGTTTATGTGGCAAAGTGTAGTGATCCGTCATCTGCACCTGTGCTGCAGGCCCGCCCTCGGCTCTCCGGCTGGAGTAGCGCCTCTGCTTGAGCCGTCCGCCGTAGTCCTCATCATCAGCGTCCGACTCGTTGACCTGGGACAGCTTGGGCACCCTGGAGCTGTAGGCGACCGGCTTCTCCCTGTCGTACTCCATCTCCGAGCAGGTGAAGGAGTCGTGCGAGTCACTCTCGGACGATGACTCCGGGGCGGGGACGCCGTCCGCCGGGTTGCGCACCCGAGAGAGGGGCCTCCGGCAGTCCTCCTCGGATGAGGAACGGCCGTGGTCAGCGCTGCAGATGCTGGGGTTGCGGGGACGTGGCGTGTTGAGCCTCTCCACCTCCTCGATGGACAGGCCCACGGGCGGCCCGGTCTCTAGGGGGATCTGCTCGACCGGCTGCTTCAGCCGGCTTCCTGGCCGGGAGCCGTGGCCGTGCCCCGCCATGGTCTGGGGGCTCTTACTGCGGCGGCCCAGCCGGGTGGCGTAGTTGAACATGGCGCCCGGCTGACCCATCTCGTTGTGGTGCAGGTCCATCGGGCTGCCCTCCCGGCGAGCCAGGTTCAACTCCCTGGTGGGGGTGTTGCGGTAGAAGGACGAGGGCTTGGTGAAGGGGGCCGGACTGTGCCTGGAGAGTGGGTTGGGTGTGGGGCAAGCTGAGTGGCTGAGAGGCGTGGACCTCAGGGCCTGACTGTACTGGGGCTGGTAGGTATAGCTTGTGGCTCCTAAGGGCAGAGGAGATTGTCTGGCGAAGCCCAGAGGGCTGTGTCTCTGGATGGAGAACTTGGGCGTGTGGCTGCGGAACTGCTTGTAGTGTTGGATGATGTCGGCGTCTGACGGGGCGATGCTGCTGGCGTTGTCTATGTCGTAATGTTCGATGTCGGCCTCGGGCATCTGGCAAGGGGCGCATGGGGCACTGGGGATGGCGTCATTGTTGTGGGGGATGTCTGTCTCGTCGTAGATCAGGTAGGGGTTCTCCCTCTCGATAATATCCGGCTTGGGGTTCCCCTCTGGCTGCTTCCTTACTGTCATGTCGTCGCCATATGGCGGGATGTTATCTGGGTCGTCAAAAGCCACGTTCTCGCTGCCTTTCTTCTTCTTCTTCTTCTCTTTAGGCTTCTTCTCCTCCTTCGGCACTTTGGTGTTTTTGCGACCCTTGCAGTGGTTGCAGAGGATCAGGCTGAGCACCACCAGGGCCAGAGCTGTGGCACAGCTCCCCACGATGGCCGGCACCGCCCAGATGGGCAGCGTCAGCTCCTTGTCCGCAGTGCTCGGGCTGCAGATGAAGCCGCCGTTGTTGGCCGTCTTGCAAAGGGTCCCCTGAGGGCATTGAACCCCTAGGCACGCCACCAGGGTCTCGCATGTTTTGCCGGTGTAGAACTCAGAGCAGACGCAGGTGTAACCGGAGCGTGGACCGGGAATACAGCTCCCTCGGTTCTGGCAGGGATTAGAGGAGCATTCTCCGGGCGGAACACACTGGTAGGTGTACCACTGGTTGACACACATCAGGCCGTCCCAGCAAGGGTTGCTCTCGCACAGGTTTGGCCCTCTGCAGCCGATCTTGACAGCCGGACTGGTCTTGATGATGGTGACGGTGCTGTGATCTCCACTAAACGGTAGATTCTCCCCGTTGTACTTCACATAAGCCAGACAGCCGTCAAAGCCTGTCGGAGGAAAAAAAACAGGAAAATGCATTCAGATTACAGGAAGCAGTCCTAGACCGTTAACATGACAACACAGTGTGTTGTCATGTGTTGTTCTTGTGTTGCTCTTGGATTATGTGTTGTTCTTGGATTATGGTGGAATTTGGGCATGGAATTTTGAAGCAAGCATTTGGCTACTTTTTTCCATTCTAAATCAACTAATATGTTAGCGTAATATGGTAGCGTAATATTTTATTAACAAAACATTTATTTGTATACATTTTTGAAACTGATGATCAGAAATTGGCTCGCTGATTTACCATCCCATTTTTGTTCCACAAGACCCTCACAATCGCCCATTTTAATCATAGGCACCTATCATTGATAGGTAGATAACAACTAATATTTTTATAAGGTGCATTAGCTCAAAATGCCAGATGACTCGAATGTACTTGCCAGAGGCTTTCAAGATTAAGATATATCAATCAGTTAATTTCAATGCTAGAGAGTGAACAAATGTTATTTAATAATTTAATGTTACATACACACACATATATATACACAGTATCTCACAAAAGTGAGTACACCCCTCACATGTTTGCAAATATTTGTGACAACACTGAAGAAATGACACTTTGCTACAAAGTAAAGTAGTAAACAGCTTGTATAACAGTATAAATTTGCTGTTCCCTCAAAATAACTCAACACACAGCCATTAATGTCTAAATCGCTGGCAACAAAAGTGAGTACACCCCTAAGAGAAAATGTCCAAATTGGGCCCAATTAGCCATTTTCCCTCCCCGGTGTCATGTGACTCGTTAGTGTTACAAGGTCTCAGGTGTGAATGGGGAGCAGGTGTGTTAAATTTGGTGTTATCCCTCTCACACTCCCTCATACTCGTCACTGGAAGTTCAACATGACACCTCATGGCAAAGAACTCTCTGAGGATCAGAAAAAATTAATTGTTGCTCTACATAAAAATGGCCTAGGCTATAAGAAGATTGCCAAGACCCTGAAACTGAGCTGCAGCACAGTGGCAAGACCATACAGCGGTTTAACAGGACAGGTTCCACTCAGAACAGGCCTCGCCATGGTCGACCACAGAAGTTTAGTGCACATGCTCAGCGTCATATCCAGAGGTTGTCTTTGGGAAATAGATGAATGAGTGCTGCCAGCATTGCTGCAGAGGTTGAAGGGGTGGGGGGTCAGCCTGTCAGTGCTCAGACCATATGCTGCACACTGCATCAAATTGGTCTGCATGGCTGTCGTCACAGAAGGAAGACTCTTCTAAAGATGATGCACGAGAAAGCCCGCAAACGGATTGCTGAAGACAAGCAGATTTTTGGAACCATGTCCTGTGGTCTGATGAGACCAAGATAAACTTATTTGGTTCAGATGGTGTCAAGCTTGTCTGGCGGCAACCAGGTGAGGAGTGCAAAGACAACTGTGTCTTGCCTACAATCAAGCATGGTGGTGAGAGTGTCATGGTCTGGGGCTGCATGAGTGTTGCCGGCACTGGGGAGCTACAGTTCATTGAGGGAACCATGAATGCCAACATGTACTGTCACATACTGAAGCAGAGCATGATCCCCTCTCTTTGGAGACCAAAATTGACCACTGTCTTGCTAAAGAATCTGAGGGTAAAGGTGATGGACTGGCCAAGCATGTCTCCAGAC